>NC_092416.1:185061300-185373086 GCF_040894005.1 Engystomops pustulosus | reverse complement strand
AGGGGGCGCCAGATTCATGGAGAACGTGAAACTTCGTGAATGGGTCGCACCCTGCACACTCCACAGGTACAATGCACATATAAAGCTCTTCATACCGGGCATAATAGAAGCGGATGGTCGTGTGCATGAGGACATATAAATAATAGCAGACTCCATGTACAGGGAGGGGCCATGGGATGAGATCAGTGATCGGCAGTGATGTGCTGATTATATCAGGATCAGGAGCCTCAGAGGTGACCAGTGATCAGTGCGGGGTCACTACATAAGAAGGGGACAAACCCAACATGTGGGGCCCTGGACAAAACTGAGACCCCAAAATAAGACTCTATATTGTACAAGGAGGTTACACCCCGAAATGTTACCACATCCACAATAACCTTCTCCTTCTGCTGAAACTTGGATCATGGAGCGCGGCCTGTGATTTCATTTTTCTACTATTTATGGTATTTTCCAAACTAATGGGGGCGCTGATCTTTCCAAAAAATGTATAGATAGATGATAGATATGAGATAGATAGATACATAGATAGAAAGGAGATAGATAGATAGATAGGAGATAGATAGATAGATAGATAGATATGAGATAGATAGATAGATAGATAGATAGATAGATAGATAGATAGATAGGAGATAGATAGGAGATAGATAGATAGATAGATAGATAGATAGATAGGAGATAGATAGTTAGATAGATATGAGATAGATATATAGGAGATATATAGATGATAGATATGAGATAGATAGATAGATAGATAGATAGATAGATAGATAGATAGATAGGAGATAGATAGGAGATAGATAGATAGGAGATAGATAGGAGATAGATAGATAGATATATAGATAGATAGATATGAGATAGATAGATCGGAGATAGATAGATATTAGATAGACAGATATGAGATAGATAGATAGATAGATAGATAGATATGAGATAGATAGATATGAGATAGAAAGATAGGAGATATATAGATTATAGATATGAGATAGATAGATAGATAGATAGATAGATAGAAAGATAGATGATAGATAGATAGATAGGAGATAGATAGAAGATTGTTAAGGAGGTCGCACTGGTTTCGGACGCCATCTTGGCTACTGTCCGCCATCTTAGATACAGCGGCCATGTTCCCTGACCACTGTCCAGTTAATGTCAGGATCCAAACTTCTTTTTATGTAACCAGTTTGCGCGCCTGTCAGCTAATACCCTGTGACATGTAATGAGAATCTAAGTGCCTTATCTCTTTTCATACAACACCCAAATGCTGATGTCTATGTGCTAAAATATAGCTGTGTCTGCATGAAATAAACATTGTGATGTGAGTGCATCGGAAGACCAGAGTGTGTTTTTCATTTACTCTGTCATCTCGCTGCCGGCAGCTATCTCATCCTCCCTCAAAGAGTTAATTAGGACTCACCTTACAAAAGTCGAGAGGGCTGTTGGGGCCCTGCATAAAATATCCCTATCAAGATATTAAAGGACAAGTATATAGACAGATAGATGATGGTGGATGGTGATAGATATTATATAGAGAGAGATCCATCACTGGAGACCGGTGACAGATAGAAAAGCTTTACACATAAACACTTACCTGCAGGTTCTGTAGCCGCTTCCTCAGGAGACCCCATAGTATAACACTGCCCCCTACAGCAGTGAGGAGTAAGTGCAGGAGGAGGGAGACAGCACAGGACCTGACAGGGGAGACATATCCTCATGTCCCCGGCTTTCACCTGCTACAGGAAGTCATGAGGTAAGACTCCAGCCATATATACAGTGTGTGAGGTAATAATACCCCCATATAAGATTTATCAGCCATATATACAGTGTGTGAGGTAATAATATCCCCATATAAGATTTATCAGCCATATATACAGTGTGTGATGTAATAATAACCCCATATAAGATTTATCAGCCATATATACAGTGTGTGAGGTAATAATACCCCCATATAAGATTTATCAGCCATATATACAGTGTGTGAGGAAATAATACCCCCATATAAGATTTATCAGCCATATATACAGTGTGTGATGTAATAATACCCCCATATAAGATTTATCAGCCATATATACAGTGTGTGATGTAATAATACGCCCATATAAGATTTATCAGCCATATATACTGTGTGTGATGTAATAATACGCCCATATAAGATTTATCAGCCATATATACTGTGTGTGATGTAATAATACCCCCATATAAGATTTATCAGCCATATATACAGTGTGTGATGTAATAATACCTCCATATAAGATTTATCATCCATATCTACATTGTGTGAGGTAACAATACCCCCATATAAGATATATCAGCCATATATACAGTGTGTGAGGTAATAATATCCCCATATAAGATTTATCAGCCATATATACAGTGTGTGAGGTAATAATACCCCCATATAATATTCATCAGCCATATCTACATTGTGTGAGGTAATAATACCCCCATATAAGATTTATCAGCCATATATACAATGTGTGAGGTAATAATACCCCCATATAAGATTTATCAGCTATATATACAGTGTGTGATGTAATAATACCTCCATATAAGATTTATCATCCATATCTACATTGTGTGAGGTAACAATACCCCCATATAAGATTTATCAGCCATATATACAGTGTGTGAGGTAATAATATCCCCATATAAGATTTATCAGCCATATATACAGTGTGTGAGGTAATAATACCCCCATATAATATTCATCAGCCATATCTACATTGTGTGAGGTAATAATACCCCCATATAAGATTTATCAGCCATATACACAGTGTGTGAGGTAATAATACCCCCATATAAGATTTATCAGCCATATATACAGTGTGTGAGGTAATAATACCTCCATATAAGATTTATCAGCCATATATACAGTGTGTGATGTAATAATAACCCCATATAAGATTTATCAGCCATATATACAGTGTGTGAGGTAATAATACCCCCATATAAGGTTTATCAGCCATATATACAGTGTGTGAGGAAATAATACCCCCATATAAGATTTATCAGCCATATATACAGTGTGTGATGTAATAATACCCCCATATAAGATTTATCAGCCATATATACAGTGTGTGATGTAATAATACGCCCATATAAGATTTATCAGCCATATATACTGTGTGTGATGTAATAATACGCCCATATAAGATTTATCAGCCATATATACTGTGTGTGATGTAATAATACCCCCATATAAGATTTATCAGCCATATATACAGTGTGTGATGTAATAATACCTCCATATAAGATTTATCATCCATATCTACATTGTGTGAGGTAACAATACCCCCATATAAGATTTATCAGCCATATATACAGTGTGTGAGGTAAAAATATCCCCATATAAGATTTATCAGCCATATATACAGTGTGTGAGGTAATAATACCCCCATATAATATTCATCAGCCATATCTACATTGTGTGAGGTAATAATACCCCCATATAAGATTTATCAGCCATATATACAGTGTGTGAGGTAATAATACCCCCATATAAGATTTATCAGCTATATATACAGTGTGTGATGTAATAATACCTCCATATAAGATTTATCATCCATATCTACATTGTGTGAGGTAACAATACCCCCATATAAGATTTATCAGCCATATATACAGTGTGTGAGGTAATAATATCCCCATATAAGATTTATCAGCCATATATACAGTGTGTGAGGTAATAATACCCCCATATAATATTCATCAGCCATATCTACATTGTGTGAGGTAATAATACCCCCATATAAGATTTATCAGCCATATAAACAGTGTGTGAGGTAATAATACCCCCATATAAGATTTATCAGCCATATATACAGTGTGTGAGGTAATAATACCTCCATATAAGATTTATCAGCCATATATACAGTGTGTGATGTAATAATACCCCCATATAAGATTTATCAGCCATATATACAGTGTGTGATGTAATAATACCCCCATATAAGATTTATCAGCTATATATACAGTGTGTGATGTAATAATACCCCCATATAAGATTTATCAGCCATATATACAGTGTGTGAGGTAATAATACCTCCATATAAGATTTATCAGCCATATATACAGTGTGTGAGGTAATAATATCCCCATATAAGATTTATCAGCCATATATACAGTGTGTGAGGTAATAATACCTCCATATAAGATTTATCAGCCATATATACAGTGTGTGAGGTAATATTATCCCCATATAAGATTTATCAGCCATATATACAGTGTGTGAGGTGATAATACCTCCATATAAGATTTATCAGCCATTTCTTTTTCGTCCGTTCGGCAGCACACATATGGGATTTATCCCCTAGGTACAACTCAGAAGAGAACAGGTTAACAAGCAGTAGTAGACAATTAACAATTAGTGTCTTGGCTGACTCCCCCTATAAAAGACCGGAGCACACACACAACCCTTGTATTTCTTTTTCTCGTAGGTATGACAGAAGAGTTCAGGTCCTGTGTGTCTACACAGAGAAAAAACCCAACAACTATCTACATAATAAGTTTTCTAGGTCCTCTGTGTCTTTACACAGAACACTTGGATGGACCGGCCCGGGCTGTATACGCTGCATGCGGTCCCTCGTCCCGGAGGAGCCTGTACAGCTATCCTGACAAGGGGCCCCTGAATTGTAAGGAAGGGGATACATGGTGGCACAATCCCTTAGCATATTCTGTGGTGTTGGTGAGCCATACTATTCAGTTAAGCAGGTAAAGGGTTAAAATGTGTTTTTGTGTGATAACTTTCTGTCAAGTTTTCCCGCTTTTCTCCTGACAGGAATTGTTATGAAAATAATGCAGCGAGCTGATTCGCTGCAGGTAAGGCCAGCTGTTCATTGGTGAACAGCTGGGTCAATGGAATAGTTGTAACCAGGTAAAGAAATGTTGGCGGTCAGCTGATTGGCAGCTGGCCGCATCTACTTACAAATAAAAGAGGGCTGTCAGCAAGGTCCTGGTGTCAGAATTTTCAAGAAGAAGCCGTGTCAGCGCCTCATCAGGATGGATGATCTAATTCGTGACCTGATGATGAAGAAAGCATCTGAAGCTGGCGGAGAAGAATGGCTGCGGAGCTGTCTACAAATGGCGTTACCTGCATCAGGAAGAGAGCTTGAACCGGGGGAGCTGTCGGACCCTGAAGAAATTGAAGTGGAGATGCCGGATGGAAGGCGCCGAGTGGAGGCGCATACTGAGGAGTCAGCCGGGGCATCGCGCGTTGCCCGCACAGCGGAGGAGCTGGTTACCGTGCCGGAACTTCCGGCGAAGAGGAGCAGGAAGACCAGGTGTGCTTATACCCCGCCTCCGGATGTCGGAAGGAAGAGGTCCGCCACCGCAAAAGAGTCCGGGCGGTCTCAGAAGAAGGCAAGTGGCGCACAAGCCGGGAGCCGTTCAGCAGTGGCTGAGGGGGAGGAGCCTGCCGAAAGGAGGGATCTGCTGGCACCGTCAGTGAGTGGTCGGCAGGGGGCGGTCTCTCCCTATGGGATTGAGACAGCGCCGCTGTACCACCAACGTAGGGCACAGCATTCTGCTGTGCCGCAGCAGGAGCAGGGGGACGATGTGAGAAGTGTGGATGTCCCGACGAACCAGCAGCCGGTGGTGAGAAGACGGTCCGTTTCCTCTGGTCCTGGCCAGGAGGCTTCATCGGGTGGTGAGATACCTTCAGCAAATGACTTTGAAATGTTTAATTCTTTTTTAAGATTTATGCGTAGTCAGAATTCTTCTCAGTCTGTAGCTAATGTTTGGGCACAGGGTCAGTCTGTTACTTCTGTATCTGCTGTATTGCCTAACATTGATAATGGTTCTGGTGTGGTGGAAACAGCGCTGAAAGAACCCATCTTATGTGAAATGACTCCTTTAGGTTTCCATTTGCCAGCCTCTGTTAAAGAGCGCATCTGGAAGAAGGAGTTTATCGATATTATGTCGCTGTTGCCATCTGCCAAGGATCATGTTAAGCACGAGAAAAAAGATGATAAACTAGATGATGACAGGAGGCGTACTGTGTCCAAATCGATTTTTAATTGGCTACAGGGTTTTTGCATATACTCAGCCGTGCTCACTGAAAAGTTTCCTGAAGCTGCGATGGGACTATTTCAGCATCAGGAAATTATACTAGATGCGTACCGTAATTTTGGCGGTATGGCATGGTTTAATTATGACGAAACTTTCAGACAAAAGTTGGCTGTGTACCCATCAGTCCGTTGGGGTGTTAAAGATGTGGGTATATGGATTAATTTAATGTTGCCACAGAGAGCGGTTCCTGTAAAGCAGGCGTCATCCAGTCAAACCTCTATGAGAAAGGGTGTCTGCTTTGCTTTTAATGAATCATCTTGTAAGTGGCTGACAAACTGTAGATACAAACACAAGTGCGCATTCTGTGCAGGTACTCATCCTGTCTCTAGATGCTATAAAAGAAATAATCAAACACAGCAACAGCAATTGTCAATCAAGGAACAGCTTTCCAAAAGCATGGACGCCGGTGAATCTGGAAAAAATGCTTCCATGGTTAAAAATGTACCCAAATCAATTGAAAGCTAGTTTTTTGATTGACGGGTTTTCAGAAGGTTTTTATGTTCCTGAATTCACCGGCCAAGGGTGTAGTTTAGTTAAGAATTTGAGATCAATAGATTTGCATAGGGATGTGGTAGCGGAGAAAATTAGGAAAGAACTAGAATTGGGAAGGATTGCAGGACCCTTTAAAGCACCCCCATTTAAAAATTTTAGGTTGTCTCCTTTGGGGATTGTCCCAAAGAAAGAGCCAGGCGATTTTAGAATGATTCACCATTTGTCGTATCCTGAAAAAGGATCATTAAATGATCAGATTGACAAAGATTTGTCACCAGTGGTGTATGCGTCCTTTGAGGATGCTGTAGCTATTTTGAGGAAGCAAGGCCGCGGAGCGCTGCTAGCAAAGGCAGATATTAAATCAGCGTTTAGACTACTGCCTGTTCACCCTTGCGGTTTTAATTCTTTGGGTTTTCAATTTGACAATGAATACTACTTTGACATGTGTCTCCCAATGGGGTTCTCAATGTCCTGCAATTATTTTGAGGACTTCTCATCCTTCCTACAATGGACGGTTGAACAGGAGGTCGGCATGGGTGATGTTTTGCATTATCTAGACGATTTTCTGTTCATCGGTCCCAAAGATTCGTCAGTATGTGCTCATTTACCGAGAAGTTTTCAAGTTTTAATGCGAGAATTTGGTGTGCCAATTGCAGAAGAGAAAACTGTTTGGCCATGTTATGAGTTAGAGTTTTTAGGTATTGTGATTGACACTGTAAATATGGAATTTAGATTGCCACTTGTTAAGTTAGATAAGATTAGATCTTTGTTGGTTTTGTTTTTGTCTAGGAAGAAAGTTTTGTTGCAAGAATTGCAGTCATTGTTAGGCCTATTGAATTTTGCCACTTGGGTGATTCCTATGGGTAGAGTTTTTAATAGCCGTCTTTACTTTGCTACTAGAGGGGTAAAGTCCCCGAGAGCTCATATTAGGTTAGCACAATCCTTAAAGAAGGATCTGTCTATGTGGTTGGAATTTCTGTCTAAATTTAATGGTAGGAGCTGTTGGCAGGAGGATTTTGAAGTGTCCACAGCTTTAAATCTGTTTACAGATGCAGCAGGAGGTGTAGGCTATGGTGCCTTTTGGAATGGTAGGTGGTCTGCTGAGAAATGGCCAGACAGTTGGGTTGAGAATAAGTTGGTTAAAAATATTGTGTTGTTAGAATTGTTTCCAGTGGTTGTATCAATTGTTATATGGGGTGGTTATTTCGCGAATAAGAGAATAATGTTACATACGGATAATCAAGGTGTTGTTTTTGGAATAAATACTCTGTCTTCTAAGTGTGATATGGTGGTCAAGCTGTTGAGGCACTTGGTTCTTTGCTGTTTAAAGCATAATATCTGGCTAAAAGCGAGATATGTTCAAGGTGCTTCTAATGTGATAGCAGATTCTTTATCTCGATTACAGTTTCAGAGATTCCATCAGCTGGTTCCAGAGGCAGAAGCAGAAGGAGTTCCTTGTCCTCCCCACCTTTGGAACATTATTTGGGACTGATGGTTCAAAAAATTAGAAGTTCGTTAGCTCCGAGTACATGGGCTGGTTATTCAGCTGCATGGGGAGAATGGACAGCATTTTGTGATTCTGTTCATGTTGATTGTTTTCAGAATGAGTTGTCATTGGGTCTTTTATTCGTATGTGATTTAATGCTAAATAGTGCAAGCTATGCCTCCATTGTTAAGAAGCTGGCAGGTATTGCTTTTTTCTTCAAGCTAGCGGGCAGGTCGCCCCCTACGGATTATTTTCCGGTTAAGCAGATGCTGAAGGGTCATAGGAAGGTAGGTAGTTTGAGGGATATTAGGCGTCCGATCTCAATTGATTTGCTTTCCAAGATTATTCGGACATTACCTAGTGTTTGCTTTGATGAATTTGAGTCGTGGCTTTTTAGGGTGGGTTTTATTCTAGCTTTCTTTGCAGCCCTGAGGGTTAGCGAGCTGGTATGCAAGAGCAAAAAGGCTTGTTCTGGTATTTTGTTTGAGGACGTGTTCTTGGAGCAGAGTTCTGTGGCCATTTTATTAAGGAGATGTAAAACTGACCAATTGGGGAGGGGAAAATGGATTTATCTATCAAGACTAGGTGATGATTTTTTATGTCCCATTTTTAATTTACGAAGATGGCTCTGCTTGAGGCCAAAGGTAGATAGCCCATTATTGGTACATGGTAATTTATCTCATGTGACGGTTTTTCAATTTAACGCTGTTTTGAAAAAGTGTTTAAGTCAGTTGGGTTTGGATAATTTGAAAATTTCCTCTCACTCTTTTCGGATTGGAGCAGCGACAGAGGCTGCGCGTTTAGGTTTAAGTGATGCTGTAATAAGAAGGATTGGCAGATGGGAATCGGGCCGTTTCAAATTGTATGTAAGGCCTAACTTATTGCTTATGAATTAATTATTTTGTTTTTTAGGTTCCCCTTTAGTGATTTGGATTCTTGGCCACTCGTTTATTTTTTGGGCAAAGAAAAGAGCCGGAAGTCGTTGTTACACCGAGAATTTGAACTTCGATCCGGAGCATGTAAATGTTTTTTGGTTTGGGTTCAGGGGAATGAAATGGAAGAAGGTAATAGAGGAAGTAAAAAGTTTAGTTAGGATTTGGCCTACCCCCAATGCTTTAATTTTGCACGTGGGTGGGAATGATATCGGGAAGGTGAGAACGCTGGAGTTCTTATGGGAATTAAAGAAAGATTTAGCAATTCTCAAATGTATCCTTCCTGACACAGTGCTAATTTTCTCTGAAATCATCCCACGCCTTTTATGGCGGGGGGAATGGGATTTTATGGACAAGATTAGGAAAAGAATTAATAGGAGGATGCAAAAATATTTACCTTGTATAGGGGGGTTTTCTTATAGGCATGTGGACCTAGAAGGTTTTGTTGAAGGTTTGTATAGATCTGATTCGGTGCATTTATCGGAGGTGGGGTTGGATATATTCAATTTAGGTTTGCAGAATGCGTTAGAGCATTGGCTGCGGTGCTATGGGGGGGGCCTTGCCTAGTTCGGCTAGGCCTTGTGGGGGTTTGTCTCCCAGCTCAGGCTGGGGAGAATTAGTTTTACATTTTATATATTTAGTTATGTGTTTGAATTATTCTGTTTTATTATTAATAAAATTTGATGTTTAATTTAAATATTTATCTCATTTTGGTTACCCCATAATAAAGCATCGCGGCCTTTTTATTCCACATAATCATTGTCTGGTGTCTTTTGTTTACAGTTTTGGTTATTAAGTTTTATTTATTGCGGGAATGGGATTTGTGCTACCATGACAAGGGGCCCCTGAATTGTAAGGAAGGGGATACATGGTGGCACAATCCCTTAGCATATTCTGTGGTGTTGGTGAGCCATACTATTCAGTTAAGCAGGTAAAGGGTTAAAATGTGTTTTTGTGTGATAACTTTCTGTCAAGTTTTCCCGCTTTTCTCCTGACAGGAATTGTTATGAAAATAATGCAGCGAGCTGATTCGCTGCAGGTAAGGCCAGCTGTTCATTGGTGAACAGCTGGGTCAATGGAATAGTTGTAACCAGGTAAAGAAATGTTGGCGGTCAGCTGATTGGCAGCTGGCCGCATCTACTTACAAATAAAAGAGGGCTGTCAGCAAGGTCCTGGTGTCAGAATTTTCAAGAAGAAGCCGTGTCAGCGCCCCGCCCAGCCCTCCCTTATTTAATGTATTTCTCCTCATATTGTCGCGATTGCTTGTTAGTGGGGGTTTGTCTCCCAGCTCAGGCTGGGGAGAATTAGTTTTACATTTTATATATTTAGTTATGTGTTTGAATTATTCTGTTTTATTATGAATAAAATTTGATGTTTAATTTAAATATTTATCTCATTTTGGTTACCCCATAATAAAGCATCGCGGCCTTTTTATTCCACATAATCATTGTCTGGTGTCTTTTGTTTACAGTTTTGGTTATTAAGTTTTATTTATTGCGGGAATGGGATTTGTGCTACCATGTCTTTACAGGGGCAATAGCTGAGGTTGTGGTGTGTATCTACCACCATGTACCCGGCATGAGATCGCTCCTGCATCTCCTACCTGCTGGGCCTTGTGGTTCATCACCCTGCGTGCCTCACCAGCAGATGCCTGGATCCCATCCTGCATAGGCCGCAGCCCAGGCTGTATACCATAGCACTGCTGGTCTCTGGCCTGGAGGAGCCTGTACAGCTATCCTGTCTTTACAGGGGTAATAGCTGAGTGGTCTACATCGGCCACCATGTACCTGGCACATGAGATCGCTCCTGCATTTCCCACCTGCTGGGCCTTGTGGTTCATCACCCTGCGTGCCTCACCAGCAGACGCCTGGATCCCCTCCTGCATAGGCCGCAGCCCAGGTAAGAGCCTGTACAGCTATCCTGCCCTACAGAGCTAATGGCTTAGACCAGTGATGGCGAACCTTTTAGAGGCCGAGTGCCCAAAATGCAACCCAAACCCTTCTGACTTGAAGTGAAGTGCCAACACAAAAATTTAACTAGAATAACAAGGTTTTAATTGAGAAAACGAGCCATAGAGAGACGCCCCCCCCCATATACGTAATATAGTATAAAATGCATACAGCTTGTCGCCATGTAGTATAAAATGCATAAAGCTTGTCGCCATGTAGTATAAAATGCATACAGCTTGTCGCCATGTAGTATAAAATGCATACAGAATGCCGCCATGTAGTATAAAATGCATACAGAATGCCGCCATGTAGTATAAAATGCATACAGAATGCCGCCATGTAGTATAAATGCATACAGAATGCCGCCAAGTAGTATAAAATGCATACAGAATGCCGCCAAGTAGTATAAAATGCATACAGAATGCCGCCAAGTAGTATAAAATGCATACAGAATACCGCCAAGTAGTATAAAATGCATACAGAATGCCGCCAAGTAGTATAAAATGCATACAGCTTATCGCCATGTAGTATAAAATACATACAGAATATATATATATATATTATATATATATATATGTATACACATATAAACACCTACATATGCACATCACATACAAATACACCCACATATGCACATCACATACATATACACATTACATACATATACACATACATATACACATTACATACATATACACATACATATACTCATTACATACATATACATATTACATACATATACACATACATATACATATTACATACATATACACAGATAAACTTACTTTGTTTTCTTTTATTCTACAGGAAGGTTCTCCAGGAATGCATGCAGGTTACGCTGTATGCATTCTCCACTCCCATCTGGAGCGGAGGAGAGGGGGGCTACGGAGGGAGGAGAGGGGGGCCACGGAGCGGAGGAGAGGGGGGCTACGGAGCGGAGGAGAGGGGGGCTACGGAGCGGAGGAGATGGGGGCTACGGAGCGGAGGAGAGGGGGGCTACGGAACGGGACAGAGGGAGCAAAGCAGTGCGGAGCGGACCGGGACAGAGTAGAGCGGACAGGGAGGGAGCAGAGCAGAGCGGAGCGGCCCGGGATAATTAATGCGCATGCGCGGTTTCTATGGGAGCGACTGAAACTTTCAGCGCTTCCCAAATTACCGCGCATGCGCAAAAACTCTGCGGTTCTGTCTATGGAGCGGCGCGTAGTTCCGCCGCTCGCATAGACCAAATTTTTGCGGGCAGAGGCTTACTGGCGACGGTACGCGTGCCAACAGAAACGGCTTTGCGTGCCGTCTGTGGCACGCGTGCCATAGGTTCGCCATCGCTGGCTTAGACTGTTGTGTATCTACTACACATCACTGACACATGAGATCGCTCCTGCATCTCCTACCTGCTGGGCCTTGTGGTTCATCATCCTGCGTGCCTCACCATTGGACGCCTGGATCCCCTCCTGCATAGGCCGCAGCCCAGGTAAGAGCCCGTACAGCTATCCTGTCCTTACAGGGGTAATAATACAGACTGTGCTGAGTATCTACCACACATCACTGACACATGAGATCACTGCTAGTATCTCCTACCTGCTGGGCCTTGTGGTTCATTAACCCTGTATGCCTCACTATGGCTCCTGCATAGGCCGCAGCCCAGCGCTGCTCCTGGTATTAACCATTTGTTCATCTGGTTGGAGGCAGCACATTGTGAGTGATATCCAGTGAGTATACAGTGATATCCAGTGAGTATATAGTGAGTATATCCAGGCTGTATACCGGCCGCTGTCTCTCATCCTCCTGTGATATGTTATACGGTTTTTTAACCTGTTTTCTCCTGCTGGAGATGTCTGCATATTGTACAGTATTTACACGGTTACCACATGTTGTACAGAGATTTCTGCATGTCCTGCTATCACTTGCAGTACAGGGAGCATTACGTGTCAGCTCCTGGGATATAGATTGTGAGCTCCTGGGAAATAGACTGTGAGCTCCTGGGATATAGACTGTGAGCTCCTGGGATATAGACTGTGAGCTCCTGGGATATAGACTGTCAGCTCCTGGGATATAGACTGTCAGCTCCTGGGATATAGATTGTCAGCTCCTGGGATATTGCTATGTATTGGTGCATTTTCAAATTGCATTCACCTGTTGCAGTCATATCATGCAACCTCACAGCAGGTCTCAGCTGCCAGATAACCTCTGCCCTCTGCAAGACAAGGTAAGAGGAATGCTCCTATGTATTGCTGCTGAATGCATTGGTATAATGTCTACCTGCTGAATGCTCAGGTCTCCTATGTATCCCTGCTAAATGCATTGGTATAATGTCTACCTGCTGAATGATCAGGTCTCCTATGTATCCCTGCTAAATGCATTGGTATAATGTCTACCTGCTGAATGATCAGGTCTCCTATGTATCCCTGCTAAATGCATTGGTATAATGTCTACCTGCTGAATGATCAGGTCTCCTATGTATCCCTGCTAAATGCATTGGTATAATATCTACCTGCTCAATGCTCAGGTCTCCTATGTATCCCTGCTAAATGCATTGGTATAATGTCTACCTGCTCAATGCTCAGGTCTAATGTCTCCTATGTATCATTGCTGAATGCTCAGGTATAATGTCTATCTTGCTAAATGCATAGATCTTTATTGCATTTCTAGTCACTCCTGCGCCCTGACTCCAGGGTTTATATGCAGAGTCTGTGAGCTCTGCCTGACTTAGAATTATCTTACCGGTATTTCATGTGTATAATCTGTGATCTTTACACTGAATGTACTAACCATTTTCTCTGGACTAGACCTCCAGTATGTAATAAGCCTCTGGTATGTGATGAACATGTACTCGGCCTCTGGTATGTGATGAGCATGCACTCGGCCTCCGGTAAGTAATGAGCATGTACTCGGCCTCTGGTATGTGATGAACATGTACTCGGCCTCTGGTATGTGATGAGCATGCACTCAGCCTCCGGTAAGTAATGAGCATGTACTCAGCCTCTGGTATGTGATGAGCATGTACTCGGCCTCTGGTATGTGATGAGCATGCACTCGGCCTCCGGTAAGTAATGAGCATGTACTCGGCCTCTGGTATGTGATGAACATGTACTCGGCCTCTGGTATGTGATGAGCATGTACTCGGCCTCCGGTATGTGATGAGCATGTACTCGGCCTCTGGTATGTGATGAGCATGTACTCGGCCTCTGGTATGTGATGAGCATGCACTCGGCCTCCGGTAAGTAGTGAGCATGGCCTGTGTGTTATACACTGTACCCACATCCTCTGTCTGGTGCAGGTATCTATGATCTGTATACATAGTGACATACTGTAATAATGATATAGAGCAGACTGATACCAGAATCTCTAAGTTCTGCTTCTATGTATGTTCTCCATAGTCTGCTCTACATGAATGGCATTGGAGAGTGATCCTCTCATATCCCGGCAGAACTCCTCATACAGTGATGTCGGCTGCATATGGCCTGTCTGTACACATCTTTACCTCATACTAATGTGTCCTTTGTGTTTTCACTAGACGTCCTCTCCTGAGCGGCTGTCACAGACCCCTATGAGAGGTGGAAAGAGGAGGAAAACTAGGCCGAGGTTATGTCCTCACCCATTGCCTATTGAGAATGAGTCTTGTATCTATTCTCCTGTGTTACCCCAGGATACAGATCCAGAGATCCACACAGATCCCAGGCCCAAGCCTTCCTATCATGGATCATCTCCTTTTCTTCTAGATCTCCAGACATCATTCTCTATTGCAGATTCTTGTCTATAGGAATATTAAATCTCAGAGATTAGATCTGATGCCCCAGACCAGATCTTCCTTCTGAGGAAGGAGAATGTAACCACCAGTGGAATCCACTAAAGATCCTGAAGGGAAACAACAGGGAAAGGATGATTCTACTCTCCAGTCACTGATGATGACGTCTTCCCTACTCACCCAGTCCTGTCTATATATTCTCAGCGTGGATGGACCACACCTGATAACGGCATTAGAGGTCCAGTGACCAAGGGATGAAATCCTACTCTGTGCCACCACTGGCCATGTGACCTGTCACAATAGCTATCTGATGCTTCTATTACCAGCATTAAGGATTCCTCTTAAGTCCTGGTTGCTTTGGTCGTGGCAAGAAGAGCTGTATGGACAAAGCTCTGGAGTAAGGACGCTCCACCAAAAGGATTATTTGAATTTTCAAGATCTAAAGACTCAAAAATCCAGGAAGAGCAGGAAGAGTTTGTTGTTCCATCACTTGTTACACAGGGTCGGTTCAGACACAGGCAACACCTTCCATGAGTAGGTAAAAAGCCACTTAACTCAAAACCATGGGAGTTAGTGCATCTGGCCTGGTGGAATATCAACAATAAGAAGGAGGTCCTTTGCTTCAGATTGGCCAAAGTTTTTATCAGACGCCTGGTGTCCTCTACAATACATCAAGTATAGACTCTGTAACATTCCCACCTGAGAGGTCCTGACCAGCAATCTGCTAGTTGTGTATCTCTGCCTCAGAGGTATCACTGCGCGGCATCAACTGTCCTATCAGATCTTCATATTCATATCCTGCCTCCACATCGGGAGAACATCGGGATAGACTCCAGCCCACTGCATTGCCAGTCATGTCCTTAAAGGTTCCATACCTGGAGGGCTGGTTATTTCCATGGAACTTCTGAATCTTCAACTTCAAATTTGAAGAAGAGTAATGAAAGTCTAGAAATGTATTTTTGGAAATATTTCCCCTGACTTCAGCTAACAAAAGTTAGTGAGTGACAAGAGCACTGGCCAAATGTCTGTCACCATAGATGTGGAGCAATGAGCAAAGCCCATATCTGAAGTGAAGGAACCAGTCCCAATAATTTATGGCAAATTACTGTGGCGTTACTATTGTTGTACCAACCGTAGCAGTGATGCTAATGGTCAGCCCAGGACCCACGACCGAATCATAAATTATGCACGTCGTGTACCTAGGCGGGCCTGGCCCTATTGACCATAGCTGCTGCAGGTGCAATGCTGAGGGGGCTGCCCGTCCCTAAGTCTGCGGCTCCCGGCTCCACCTGTGTGAGCAGGCAGCGGGCCGTCCTATCTTCTTCCTGCATGAAGACATGTGACGTCACATGACACATCCCGGCCAGTGCCGAGTGGAGGTCCAGGGCGCCTACTCACAAAGGATATATCTTCTGGCTGCACTAAAAGCCTAAGGCCAGAAGAATCCTCAAAAGCAGCCTATCATGTTCATGCTTGATGGCCACGACATCGTCCAGGAGGACTGCAGAACTCCAAGCAATGTCCTTCAAGGATTCCTACCAGAAAGCATCATGTTACTTTCCTGCTCAGCCTTCATCCAACCATTTCTACAGTCTTCAGAACAATTCTTTTAAACAATACATTTTCAAATATTTTTTATAAGGGGGCAAATTGTCCACATGGATCATTGACTCCATGAGATGCTGTTGAGTCTCTTTGGTCATGAAGCTCCAGACCAGCTGAGAGCCGAGTCTACATCAGCTTCTTTAGCTGAGCTCTGTCACGTCTATCACTTCTACAGAGCAGCCACGTGGTCCTCTCCATCCTCGTCTATAGATCTCTGCAGGATGGACTTCTCTGCCTCCTGGGGCTTCAGTCTTACACAAGGCGGTGCTTCAGCAGGCGACTAAGATCCCTCCCCATAAGTACTGCTTGCTACGTCCCATATGTGTGCTGCCGAACGGACGAAAAAGAAGGAGGAAATTTGCTTACCGAAATTTCCATTTCTTTTAGTCCGTGAGGCAGCACAACTTTCCCACCCTTAGATGATGAAACGTTATTGCTATATACCATACAAGGGTTGTGTGTGTGCTCCGGCCTTATATAGAGGGAGTCAGCCAAGACACTAATTGTTAATTGTCTACTACTGCTTGTTACCTGCTCTCTTCTGAGTTGTACCGAGGGGATAAATCCCATATGTGTGCTGCCTCACGGACTAAAAGAAATGGAAATTTCGGTAAGCAAATTTCCTCCATAAGATTTATCAGCCATATATACAGTGTGTGAGGTAATAATACCCCCATATAAGATTTATCAGCCATATATACAGTGTGTGAGGTAATAATACCCCCATATAAGATTTATCAGCCATATATACAGTGTGTGAGGTAATAATACCCCCATATAAGATTTATCAGCCATATATACAGTGTGTGAGGTAATAATACCCCCTATAAGATTTATCAGCCATATATACAGTGTGTGAGGTAATAATATCTCCATATAAGATTTATCAGCCATATATACAGTGTGTGATGTAATAATACCCCCATATAAGATTTATCAGCCATATATACAGTGTGAGGTAATAATACCCCCATATAAGATTTATCAGCCATATATACAGTGTGTGAGGTAATAATATCCCCATATAAGATTTATCAGCCATATATACAGTGTGTGAGGTAATAATACCCCCATATAAGATTTATCAGCCATAATACAGTGTGTGAGGTAATAATACCCCCATATAAGATTTATCAGCCATGTCTATAGTGTGTGGGGTAATAATATCCCCATATAAGATTTATCAGCCGTATATACAGTGTGTGAGGTAATAATACCCCCATATAAGATTTATCAGCCATGTCTACAGTGTGTGAGGTAATAATATCCCCATATAAGATTTATCAGCCATATATACAGTGTGTGAGGTAATAATACCCCATATAAGATTTATCAGCCATATATACAGTGTGTGAGGTAATAATACCCCCATATAAGATTTATCAGCCATGTCTACAGTGTGTGAGGTAATAATATCCCATATAAGATTTATCAGCCATATGTACAGTGTGTGAGGTAATAATACCCCCATATAAGATTTATCAGCCATATATACAGTGTGATACCCCCATATAAGATTTATCAGCCATATATACTGTGTGTGAGGTAATAATACCCCATATAAGATTTATCAGCCATATATACAGTGTGTGAGGTAATAATACCCCCATATAATATTTATCAGCCATATATACAGTGTGTGAGGTAATAATACCCCCATATAATATTTATCAGCCATATATACAGTGTGTGAGGTAATAATACCCCATATAAGATTTATCAGCCATATATACAGTGTGTGAGGTAATAATACCCCCATATAATATTTATCAGCCATGTCTACAGTGTGTGAGCTAATAATACCCCCATATAAGATTTATCAGCCATGTCTACAGTGTGTGAGGTAATAATATCCCTATATAAGATTTATCAGCCATATCTATAGTGTGTGAGGTAATAATACCCCCATATAAGATTTATCAGCCATATATACAGTGTGTGAGGTAATAATATCCCTATATAAGATTTATCAGCCATGTCTACAGTGTGTGAGGTAATAATATCCCTATATAAGATTTATCAGCCATGTCTACAGTGTGTGAGGTAATAATACCCCCATATAAGATTTATCAGCCATATATACAGTGTGTGAGGTAATAATACCCCCATATAAGATTTATCAGCCATATATACAGTGTGTGAGGTAATAATACCCCCATATAAGATTTATCAGCCATATATACAGTGTGTGAGGTAATAATACCCCCTATAAGATTTATCAGCCATATATACAGTGTGTGAGGTAATAATATCTCCATATAAGATTTATCAGCCATATATACAGTGTGTGATGTAATAATACCCCCATATAAGATTTATCAGCCATATATACAGTGGGGGACATTTACTATGGCGTTTCCGCCAGTTTTGTGGCGCTCTCACCACATGTTCTGCTCTCCGACCTATTTATTAGCTGTCGGGGACAGAAAAAATGCCTTTTTCCGTCTGCTCCGACTCTTCTCCGAAAAGGGGCGTGGCTTTGGCGGAGTGGAAACTCAGACACAATGGGGGACATTTACTATGGTGTTTCCGCCAGTTTTGTGGCGCTTTCACCGCATCTTCTGATCTCCTACCTATTTATTAGCTGTCGGGGACAGAAAAAATGACTTTTTCCGCCTGCTCCGACTCTTCTCTGAAAAGGGGCGTGGCTTTGGCGCAGTGGAAACTCAGACACAATTAATATGTGTCACAGCCATTTTTGGACGCTGTAAACTGGCGTAAAGTAGACCAAAAGAAATTTGGTCTAGCAGGGACACAAAACAGTGCTATTGCACTGTTGCCTGTTCTCTGACTGTTGGACACATTTCTGGTTCTCGGGACAGATTTTAGTCCCAGGGACAGAAAATGGTCTCGGCGCCAGAAATTTATCTGCACAGCTACACAATATTAAATGTGTGTCTTCTTACCGAGAGCAGGTCGGTAACAAAGCCAATGCAGACACCGACACTGTAAGTAAATGTCCCCCAGTGTGTGAGGTAATAATATCCCCATATAAGATTTATCAGCCATATATACAGTGTGTGAGGTAATAATATCTCCATATAAGATTTATCAGCCATGTCTACAATGTGTAAGGTAATAATATCCCCATATAAGATTTATCAGCCATATATACAGTGTGTGAGGTAATAATACCCCCATTTAAGATTTATCAGCCATATATACAGTGTGTGAGGTAATAATATCCCCATATAAGATGTATCAGCCATATATACAGTGTGTGAGGTAATAATACCCCCATATAAGATTTATCAGCCATATATACAGTGGGGGACATTTACTTAAAGTGTCGGTGTCTGCATTGGCTTTGTTACCGACCTGCTCTGGGAAAGAAGATGCACATTTAATATTGTAGAGCTGTGCAGAGACATTTCTGGCGCCGAGACCATTTTCTGTCCCCGAGACCATTTTCTGTCCCTGGGACCAAAATCTGTCCCGAGCACCAGAAATGTGTCCAACAGTCTCTGCTAGACCAGTTTTCTTTTGGTCTACTTTCCGCCAGTTTACAGCGCCCAAAAATGGCTGTGACACATAGTAATTCTGTCTGAGTTTCCACTCCGCCAAAGCCACGCCCCTTTTCGGAGAAGAGTCGGAGCAGACGGAAAAAGTCATTTTTTCTGTCCCCGACAGCTAATAAATAGGTCTGAGAGCAGAACATGTGGTGAGAGCGCCACAAAACTGGCGGAAACACCATAGTAAATGTCCCCCAGTGTGTGAGGTCAGGGCCGATTCTAGCCTTTTTGCTGCCTGAGGCGAAATTTGAAAATGCTGCCTCCCCCTCCCGCCGCACGCGCGTGCCCCTGGTGACGATACCTTACACACTAGTAGTCATTAGACACAGATATTAGTGACCTCTAGTACCTTATAGGTGACCATCTACTCCATGCTGAAGGGTACTTCTTTACGCTTTCTTCTGGCCTTGGTTTTCCTCTGAAATCACAAAGAAATGTCTTCAACTCCATGCAGCACAACTCCCCATGGCGCCCCTAAAAATACCACAGTCACTTACAGTATAATAGATTGTGATTCCAATATATATTATCCTCACAACATGACTGAACAAACTATTCCCAACATCCTTTAGTCACCCAAATTAGAGCATATATAGTAATTAAATTAGGTGCCCTCATTTAGGCTCCCCCTATATTGAACTGCCACCCCCCCAACCCACCCCCCGTATACACAGCCTCATCCCCAGCCCCCCCAGTAAGTAATGTGCCTCGTCCCCAGCCCCCCCAGTAAGTAATGTGCCTCACACACAGCCCCCCCAGTAAGTAATGTGCCTTGTCCCCAGCCCCCCCAGTAAGTAATGTGCCTCGTCCCCAGCCCCCCCAGTAAGTAATGTGCCTCGTCCCCAGCCCCCCCAGTAAGTAATGTGCCTCACACACAGCCCCCCAGTTAGTAACGTGCCTCACACACAGCCCCCCAGTTAGTAATGTGCCTCACACAGCCCCCCCCAGTAAGTAATGTGCCTCACACACAGCCCCCCAGTAAGTAATGTGCCTCACACACAGCCCCCCAGTTAGTAATGTGCCTCACACACAGCCCCCCAGTTAGTAATGTGCCTCACACACAGCCCCCCCAGTAAGTAATGTGCCTCACACACAGCCCCCCCAGTAAGTAATGTGCCCCACACACAGCCCCCCAGTAAGTAATGTGCCTCACACACAGCCCCCCCAGTAAGTAATGTGCCTCACACAAAGCCCCCAGTAAGTAATGTGCCCCACACAGCCCCCCAGTTAGTAATGTGCCTACACAGACCCCCAGTAAGTAATGTGCCCACACAGACCCCCCAGTGATGTCCTCACACAGCCCCCCCAGTAAGTAATGTGCCCCACACACAGCCCCCCCAGTAAGTAATGTGCCTCACACACAGCCCCCCCAGTAAGTAATGTGCCTCACACACAGCCCCCAGTAAGTAATGTGCCCCACACAGCCCCCAGTTAGTAATGTGCCTCACACAGCCCCCCAGTAAGTAATGTGCCCACACAGACCCCCAGTAAGTAATGTGCCCACACAGCCCCCCCAGTGATGTCCTCACACAGCCCCCCCAGTAAGTAATGTGCCCACACAGCCCCCCCAGTAAGTAATGTGCCTCACACAGCCCCCCAGTAAGTAATGTGCCTCACACACAGCCCCCCAGTAAGTAATGTGCCTCACACAGCCCCCCCAGTAAGTAATGTGCCCACACACAGCCCCCCAGTAAGTAATGTGCCCACACACAGCCCCCCAGTAAGTAATGTGCCTCACACACAGCCCCCCCAGTAAGTAATGTGCCTCACACACAGCCCCCCCAGTAAGTAATGTGCCTCACACACAGCCCCCCAGTAAGTAATGTGCCCACACACAGCCCCCCCAGTAAGTAATGTGCCTCACACACAGCCCCCCAGTAAGTAATGTGCCTCACACACAGCCCCCCAGTAAGTAATGTGCTCACACAGCCCCCCATGTTCTCCCCCTCCCCTGTCATGTCTCCCCCCTCACCTCACAGATGCAGCTCTCGCTGTGTGGTCACTGCTTTCCCCGGCAGGTCATGTGACCATGACATCACCAAAGGTCCTTCAGCCTTCAGCCTCCGGGAGTCTTAGGCCGGCGCCACACAGGGCGCTTTGTCTGCGCTTGCAAACGCAAACGCAGACAAAGTCGCGCCCACCGGGGCGGGCCTCGGCCCGATCGCATCGGCGTTTCTATGGAAACGCCTGCGATCGGGAACGAGCCGCCGGTGTTTCGCGTTAAATTAACGCAAAACACCGGGCGGCTCGTTCCCGATCGCAGGTGTTTCCATAGAAACGCCAATGCGATCGGGCCGAGGCCCGCCCCGGTGGGCGCGACTTTGTCTGCGTTTGCAAGCGCAGACAAAGCGCCCTGTGTGGCGCCGGCCTTATACTCCAGGAGGGTGAAACAACTGCTGGGGAAAGCAGTGACTACACATGGTCTCATCACGATCTGTGTCCTGAGGATACACATCGTGATGAGAGGATGTTCTAGCGATCCCCCTACTGTACTCACCATTCAGTGCTCCCACGCAGCTCCCTCGTCTTCTCCAGCCAGCAGCCGCTCTGTGAAGGGACACAGGTCGGCACCGCTGTGCCTATAAATTACAGTTGTTACAGTAGTTTAGTTTACAGGTGGCACGGACCTGCCAGCCATTGGCAAGTCCGTGCTACCAGCTGCAAAATGCCGCTCTTAAATGGGGTCCGCTATCTGCTGCCTGAGGCAGGGACTTCACCTCGCCTCATGGCAGAAGCGGCCCTGTGTGAGGTAATAATAACCCCATATAAGATTTATAAGCCATATATACAGTGTGTGAGGTAATAATACCCCCATATAAGATTTATAAGCCATATTTACAGTGTGTGAGGTAATAATACCCCCATATAAGATTTATCAGCCATATTTACAGTGTGTGATGTAATAATACCCCCATATAAGATTTATCAGCCATATATACAGTCTGTGAGGTAATAATACCCCCATATAAGATTTATCAGCCATATATACAGTCTGTGAGGTAATAATATCCCCATATAAGATTTATCAGCCATATATACTGTGTGTGAGGTAATAATATCCCCATATAAGATTTACCAGCCATATATACTGTGTGTAAGGTAATAATATCCCCATATACGATTTATCAGCCATATATACAGTGTGTGAGGTAATAATACCCCCATATAAGATTTATCATCCATATATACAGTGTGTGAGGTAATAATATCCCCATATACGATTTATCAGCCATATATACAGTGTGTGAGGTAATAATACCCCCATATAAGATTTATCAGCCATATATACAGTCTATGAGGTAATAATACCCCCATATAAGATTTATCAGCCATATATACTGTGTGTGAGGTAATAATTTCCCCATATAAGATTTATCAGCCATATATACAGTGTTTGATGTAATAATATCCCCATATAAGATTTATCAGCCATATATACAGTGTGTGAGGTAATAATACCCCCATATAAGATTTATCAGCCATGTCTACAGTGTGTAAGGTAATAATATCCCTATATAAGATTTATCAGCCATGTCTACAGTGTGTGAGGTAATAATATCCCCATATAAGATTTATCAGCCATGTCTACAGTGTGTGAGGTAATAATACCCCCATATAAGATTAATCAGCCATATATACAGTGTGTGAGGTAATAATATCCCCATATAAGATTTATCAGCCATGTCTACAGTGTGTTAGGTAATAATACCCCCATATAAGATTCATCAGCCATATATACAGTGTGTGATGTAATAATATCACCATATAAGATTTATCAGCCATATATACAGTGTGTGAGGTAATAATACCCCCATATAAGATTTATCAGCCATATATACAGTGTGTGAGGTAATAATACCCCCATATAAGATTTATCAGCCATGTCTACAGTGTGTAAGGTAATAATATCCCTATATAAGATTTATCAGCCATGTATACAGTGTGTGAGGTAATAATATCCCCATATAAGATTTATCAGCCATGTCTACAGTGTGTAAGGTAATAATATCCCTATATAAGATTTATCAGCCATGTATACAGTGTGTGAGGTAATAATATCTCCATATGAAATTTATCAGCCATATATACAGTGTGTGAGGTAATAATACCCCCATATAAGATTTATCAGCCATGTCTACAGTGTGTAAGGTAATAATATCCCTATATAAGATTTATCAGCCATGTATACAGTGTGTGAGGTAATAATATCCCCATATAAGATTTATCAGCCATGTCTACAGTGTGTGATGTAATAATATCTCCATATGAAATTTATCAGCCATATATACAGTGTGTGAGGTAATAATACCCCCATATAAGATTTATCAGCCATATATACAGTGTGTGAGGTAATAATACCCCCATATAAGATTTATCAGCCATATATACTGTGTGTGTGAGGTAATAATACCCCCATATAAGATTTATCAGCCATATCTACAGTGTGTGAGGTAATAATATCCCCATATAAGATTTATCAGCCATATATACAGTTTATGAGGTAATAATATCCCCATATAAGATTTATCAGCCATATATACAGTGTGTGAGGTAATAATACCCCCATATACGATTTATCAGCCATATATACAGTTTGTGAGGTAATAATATCCCCATATAAGATTTATCAGCCATATATACAGTGTGTGAGGTAATAATACCCCCATATAAGATTTATCAGCCATATATACAGTGTGTGAGGTAATAATATCTCCATATAAGATTTATCAGCCATATATACAGTGTGTGATGTAATAATATCCCCATATAAGATTTATCAGCCATATATACAGTGTGTGAGATAATAATACCCCCATATAAGATTTATCAGCCATGTCTACAGTGTGTGAGGTAATAATATCTCCATATAAGATTTATCAGCCATATATACAGTGTGTGAGGTAATAATATCCCCATATAAGATTTATCAGCCATGTCTACAGTGTGTAAGGTAATAATATCCCTATATAAGATTTATCAGCCATATATACAGTGTGTGAGGTAATAATATCCCCATATAAGATTTATCAGCCATGTCTACAGTGTGTGATGTAATAATATCTCCATATGAAATTTATCAGCCATATATACAGTGTGTGAGGTAATAATACCCCCATATAAGATTTATCAGTCATATATACAGTGTGTGAGGTAATAATATCCCCATATAAGATTTATCAGCCATGTCTACAGTGTGTTAGGTAATAATACCCCCATATAAGATTTATCAGCCATATATACAGTGTGTGAGGTAATAATATCCCCATATAAGATTTATCAGCCATGTCTACAGTGTGTTAGGTAATAATACCCCCATATAAGATTTATCAGCCATATATACAGTGTGTGAGGTAATAATACCCCCATATAAGATTTATCAGCCATATATACTGTGTGTGTGAGGTAATAATACCCCCATATAAGATTTATCAGCCATATCTACAGTGTGTGAGTTAATAATATCCCCATATAAGATTTATCAGCCATATATACAGTTTGTGAGGTAATAATATCCCCATATAAGATTTATCAGCCATATATACAGTGTGTGAGGTAATAATACCCCCATATACGATTTATCAGCCATATATACAGTTTGTGAGGTAATAATATCCCCATATAAGATTTATCAGCCATATATACAGTGTGTGAGGTAATAATATCCCCATATAAGATTTATCAGCTATGTCTACAGTGTGTGAGGTAATAATATCCCTATATAAGATTTATCAGCCATATCTACAGTGTGTGAGGTAATAATATCCCCATATAAGATTTATCAGCCATATATACAGTGTGTGAGGTAATAATACCCCCATATAAGATTTATCAGCCATATATACAGTGTGTGATGTAATAATATCCCCATATAAGATTTATCAGCCATATACACAGTGTGTGAGGTAATAATATCCCCATATAAGATTTAACAGCCATGTCTACAGTGTGTGATGTAATAATATCTCCATATAAGATTTATCAGCCATATATACAGTGTGTGAGGTAATAATATCCCCATATAAGATTTATCAGCCATGTCTACAGTGTGTGAGGTAATAATACCCCCATATAAGATTTATCAGCCATATATACAGTGTGTGAGGTAATAATACCCCCATATATGATCTATCAGCCATATATACTGTGTGTGAGGTAATAATATTCCCATATAAGATTTATCAGCCACATATACAATATGTGAGGTAATAATACCCCCATATAAGATTTATCAGCCATATATACTGTGTGTAAGGTAATAATATCCCCATATAAGATTTATCAGCCATGTCTACAGTGTGTATGGTAATAATATCCCCATATAAGATTTATCAGCCATATATACAGTGTGTGAGATAATAATACCCCCATATAAGATTTATCATCCATATATACATTGTGTGAGGTAATAATATCCCCATATAAGATTTATCAGCCATATATACAGTGTGTGAGGTAATAATATCCCCATATAAGATTTATCAGAAATGTCTACAGTGTGTGAGGTAATAATACCTCCATATAAGATTTATCAGCCATATATACAGTGTGTGAGGTAATAATACCCCCATATATGATCTATCAGCCATATATACTGTGTGTGAGGTAATAATATTCCCATATAAGATTTATCAGCCACATATACAATATGTGAGGTAATAATACCCCCATATAAGATTTATCAGCCATATATACTGTGTGTAAGGTAATAATATCCCCATATAAGATTTATCAGCCATGTCTACAGTGTGTATGGTAATAATATCCCCATATAAGATTTATCAGCCATATATACAGTGTGTGAGATAATAATACCCCCATATAAGATTTATCATCCATATATACATTGTGTGAGGTAATAATATCCCCATATAAGATTTATCAGCCATATATACAGTGTGTGAGGTAATAATATCCCCATATAAGATTTATCAGAAATGTCTACAGTGTGTGAGGTAATAATACCTCCATATAAGATTTATCAGCCATATATACAGTGTGTGAGGTAATAATATCCCCATATAAGATTTATCAGCCATATATACAGTGTGTGATGTAATAATACCCCCATATAAGATTTATCAGCCATATATACAGTGTGTGAGGTAATAATACCCCCATATAAGATTTATCAGCCATATATACAGTGTGTGAGGTAATAATATCCCCATATAAGATTTATCAGCCATATATACAGTGTGTGAGATAATAATACCCCCATATAAGATTTATCAGCCATGTCTACAGTGTGTGAGGTAATAATATCTCCATATAAGATTTATCAGCCATATATACAGTGTGTGAGGTAATAATATCCCCATATAAGATTTATCAGCCATGTCTACAGTGTGTGAGGTAATAATACCTCCATATAAGATTTATCAGCCATGTCTACAGTGTGTTAGGTAATAATACCCCCATATAAGATTTATCAGCCATATATACAGTGTGTGAGGTAATAATACCCCCATATTAGATTTATCAGCCATATATACAGTGTGTGAGGTAATAATACCCCCATATAAGATTTATCAGCCATGTCTACAGTGTGTAAGGTAATAATATCCCTATATAAGATTTATCAGCCATATATACAGTGTGTGAGGTAATAATACCCCCATATAAGATTTATCAGTCATATATACAGTGTGTGAGGTAATAATATCCCCATATAAGATTTATCAGCCATGTCTACAGTGTGTTAGGTAATAATACCCCCATATAAGATTTATCAGCCATATATACAGTGTGTGAGGTAATAATATCCCCATATAACATTTATCAGCCATGTCTACAGTGTGTTAGGTAATAATACCCCCATATAAGATTTATCAGCCATATATACAGTGTGTGAGGTAATAATACCCCCATATAAGATTTATCAGCCATATATACTGTGTGTGTGAGGTAATAATACCCCCATATAAGATTTATCAGCCATATCTACAGTGTGTGAGGTAATAATATCCCCATATAAGATTTATCAGCCATATATACAGTTTGTGAGGTAATAATATCCCCATATAAGATTTATCAGCCATATATACAGTGTGTGAGGTAATAATACCCCCATATACGATTTATCAGCCATATATACAGTTTGTGAGGTAATAATATCCCCATATAAGATTTATCAGCCATATATACAGTGTGTGAGATAATAATACCCCCATATAAGATTTATCAGCCATGTCTACAGTGTGTGAGGTAATAATATCTCCATATAAGATTTATCAGCCATATATACAGTGTGTGAGGTAATAATATCCCCATATAAGATTTATCAGCCATGTCTACAGTGTGTGAGGTAATAATACCTCCATATAAGATTTATCAGCCATGTCTACAGTGTGTTAGGTAATAATACCCCCATATAAGATTTATCAGCCATATATACAGTGTGTGAGGTAATAATACCCCCATATTAGATTTATCAGCCATATATACAGTGTGTGAGGTAATAATACCCCCATATAAGATTTATCAGCCATGTCTACAGTGTGTAAGGTAATAATATCCCTATATAAGATTTATCAGCCATATATACAGTGTGTGAGGTAATAATACCCCCATATAAGATTTATCAGTCATATATACAGTGTGTGAGGTAATAATATCCCCATATAAGATTTATCAGCCATGTCTACAGTGTGTTAGGTAATAATACCCCCATATAAGATTTATCAGCCATATATACAGTGTGTGAGGTAATAATATCCCCATATAAGATTTATCAGCCATGTCTACAGTGTGTTAGGTAATAATACCCCCATATAAGATTTATCAGCCATATATACAGTGTGTGAGGTAATAATACCCCCATATAAGATTTATCAGCCATATATACTGTGTGTGTGAGGTAATAATACCCCCATATAAGATTTATCAGCCATATCTACAGTGTGTGAGGTAATAATATCCCCATATAAGATTTATCAGCCATATATACAGTTTGTGAGGTAATAATATCCCCATATAAGATTTATCAGCCATATATACAGTGTGTGAGGTAATAATACCCCCATATACGATTTATCAGCCATATATACAGTTTGTGAGGTAATAATATCCCCATATAAGATTTATCAGCCATATATACAGTGTGTGAGGTAATAATACCCCCATATAAGATTTATCAGCCATATATACAGTGTGTGAGGTAATAATATCTCCATATAAGATTTATCAGCCATATATACAGTGTGTGATGTAATAATATCCCCATATAAGATTTATCAGCCATATACACAGTGTGTGAGGTAATAATATCCCCATATAAGATTTATCAGCCATGTCTACAGTGTGTGATGTAATAATATCTCCATATAAGATTTATCAGCCATATATACAGTGTGTGAGGTAATAATATCCCCATATAAGATTTATCAGCCATGTCTACAGTGTGTGAGGTAATAATACCCCCATATAAGATTTATCAGCCATATATACAGTGTGTGAGGTAATAATACCCCCATATATGATCTATCAGCCATATATACTGTGTGTGAGGTAATAATATTCCCATATAAGATTTATCAGCCACATATACAATATGTGAGGTAATAATACCCCCATATAAGATTTATCAGCCATATATACTGTGTGTAAGGTAATAATATCCCCATATAAGATTTATCAGCCATGTCTACAGTGTGTATGGTAATAATATCCCCATATAAGATTTATCAGCCATATATACAGTGTGTGAGATAATAATACCCCCATATAAGATTTATCATCCATATATACATTGTGTGAGGTAATAATATCCCCATATAAGATTTATCAGCCATATATACAGTGTGTGAGGTAATAATATCCCCATATAAGATTTATCAGAAATGTCTACAGTGTGTGAGGTAATAATACCTCCATATAAGATGTATCAGCCATATATACAGTGTGTGAGGTAATAATACCCCCATATATGATCTATCAGCCATATATACTGTGTGTGAGGTAATAATATCCCCATATAAGATTTATCAGCCATGTCTACAGTGTGTATGGTAATAATATCCCCATATAAGATTTATCAGCCATATATACAGTGTGTGAGATAATAATACCCCCATATAAGATTTATCATCCATATATACATTGTGTGAGGTAATAATATCCCCATATAAGATTTATCAGCCATATATACAGTGTGTGAGGTAATAATATCCCCATATAAGATTTATCAGCCATATATACAGTGTGTGATGTAATAATACCCCCATATAAGATTTATCAGCCATATATACAGTGTGTGAGGTAATAATACCCCCATATAAGATTTATCAGCCATATATACAGTGTGTGAGGTAATAATATCCCCATATAAGATTTATCAGCCATATATACAGTGTGTGAGGTAATAATATCCCCATATAAGATTTATCAGCCATATATACAGTGTGTGATGTAATAATATCCCCATATAAGATTTATCAGCCATATATACAGTATGTGAGGTAATAATACCTCCATATAAGATTTATCAGCCATATATACAGTGTGTGAGGTAATAATATCCCCATATAAGATTTTAAGCCATATATACAGTGTGTGAGGTAATAATATCCCCATATAAGATTTATAAGCCATACGTACATGGTGACATAAGCCCCACTCAAGCATGCACTAAAACAATAAAATAAATAGACACAACACCAAAAGTTTAGTGGAATAAATTGGCCGCGATGTTTATTAAAAGGTAACCATAAAATATTTAATAATTAAAACTCCATAAATAATTAAATAATACAAACAATACATTACATAATAGTTAACATACATCAAATCAAAAATCACAAGTATTTAATAAATTAAACCAAGTCTCCCCAGCCACGGCTGGGAGACATAACTCCCACTAATAAACACAGCGACGATAGTAGCATAAAGTTAATAATAGGGCGGGCCGGGCGGGGCGCTTCAAACAGTTTCTTCTTGCAGACTGGCCCAGATCACCGGCGACTGCTTCTTATAAAGGTAAGGCTACAGAACTATTAGCCAATTAGAAATACGCCTACTCAAACTACTCCAGCAACAATAATTTCATTGCTCCAGCCCATAACCAATCCGGGCTGAGCATACCCAGCTAGTATAGTAACAACGCTTTCATTGCTCCAGCCCATAACCAATCAAAGCTGAGCTTACCTCAGGCCCTCAGAACCTGAACAAGTTAGCAGTAACCAGGCAAAAACCTGCCAAAAAGCGGGAAATATAGACTTCCCTATTAACCATTTAAGTACCACCACATAAACCAATACCATATGAATAAAATGTAATATATGGGGGCTATGTCACCATGCGTCCCCTTCACCAATGTTCCAGGGGGCCCTAAACAGTATGTGAGGTAATAATATCCCCATATAAGATTTATCAGCCATACGTACAGTATGTGAGGTAATAATATCCCCATATAAGATTTATCAGCCATGTCTACAGTGTGTGAGCTAATAATACCCCCATATACGATTTATCAGCCATATATACAGTGTGTGAGGTAATAATACCCCCATATAAGATTTATCAGCCATATACAGTGTGTGAGGTAATAATACCCCCATATACGATTTATCAGCCATATATACAGTGTGTGAGGTAATAATACCCCCATATAAGATTTATCAGCCATATATACAGTGTGTGAGGTAATAATATCCCCATATAAGATTTATCAGCCATATATACAGTGTGTGAGGTAATAATACCTCCATATAAGATTTATCAGCCGTATATATACAGTGTGTGAGGTAATAATACCCCCATATAATATTCCTCAGCCATATCTATAGTATGTGAGGTAATAATTCCCCCATACCTTGTAGCATGAGCTAGATTGACAGACGTCCCTTGCCTTGTGCTTATGCTGAACTTAATGTTGCAAAGGTTCCTGCAGGGGCTGATGCTTAAAGGGAACCTGTCATCAGAAATTGGCCTAATAAACCTACCTCACACAGCTACCATTACTGCAGCCCCTCTCCCCCCAGAAGTGCAATTAAAGGAGCACCACTCCATAATAATAATCTTTTATATTTATATAGCACCATTAAATTCAGTAGCGTTTTACATTCCGGGGAACATAAAAATAAAATAAGACATTAAAGAGTAACAACAGTCATGTGAAACACAGGGCCCCGGCCCCCCTCCTCAGAGCTGCCATCAAAGGAACCCTATCCCCCAGAGCTTTCATCAAAGCCCCCCTCCCCCAAAACTGCCATCAAAGCCCCCCCTCCTCCAGAGCTGTCATTAAAGGGCCCTCCTCCCCCAGAGCTGTCATCAAAGGGGCCTCCTCCCCCAGAGCTGTCATCAAAGGGCCCCCCTCCCCCAGAGCTGTCATCAAAGGGCCCCCCTCCCCCAGAGCTGTCATCAAAGGGCCCCCCTCCCCCAGAGCTGTCATCAAAGGGCCCCCCTCCCCCAGAGCCTTCTATCAAAGGTCCCCCTCCCCCTAGGGCAGCCATCAAAGGTCCCCCCCCCTCCCTTGGAGCAGGCATCAAAGGCCCCCCGCCTCCCCTAGAGCAGCCATCGAAGACCCCCCTCCTCTACAGTAGCCATCAAATCTTCCCACCCCCGGCTACCCCAGAGCTGCCGTGATGACATCACAGTGCCGGGAGGCGGCCACTCACCTCCAGGTCCGCTCCTCAACTGCAGGTCGCATGATGCCGGAGGGCGGGGGTGTTACATGTGCGGCTCAGTCAGGCGCGCCGCTCTCCCACCCAGACGTCCTCATCACAGGAGCCGCGGCATGCGCAAGACCGCGCTCTGAGGCCGGCGGGTGGCGGTGCTCACGTACGCTGTTGTACATAGCGCGTCTCCGCCAGTGGCCCTGCTGGGGAGTGTCCGACTCCCGGCTGTGATCGGGTGCTGGAAACAGCGTCCGCCAGCGCCCGATGGCCCCGGCAGCCCGGCTCATCTTCTGTTCTGACTTTTGAAGTCAGGGTCGGTACTCGGGGTACTCAGTCCGACGCTGCATACAATGCTCCCTTAACAACGATGGATGGTCCTGCGTCCAGGGACGTCATTGATCAGATCTCCTGAAGTCCGGTGCATGATGTCAGTCACATGGTAGGAGCATGTTACACTCTCTGCCTCCCTGACGTTATACATCTAATTTCAATGTTGATTTTCTGGATGATGCCACCCAGCTGGGCCATGAAAGACACACGATCAAGAAGCTTTTTAACTTCTTGACAACATACTGGTTTATAAGGACAATTTCTGATGACAGGTTCCCTTTAAAGTGCACGGTTCTTGAGGTGGTCATGACTCACCGGTCACACAAGAATGAGGTGTTTCCTGAACTACAGCAGCTCCAATGGGACCATCGTGACTTCCCAGTTGGAAAGCATCATGAATTCCCCTTTTGGGTTATTAATCACCCAGTATCGTTTATACTATTGATGACCTGAACCGACCTGTGGGTTATTTCCATCAATGCTCTATAATATTCTATGTAAATAACTGGGTCTGAACACCCAGAGCTTCTGCAACATTTTATTTTTTTCTTTTATTTCATTCTTTATGACATTTTTATAATCTTATTATTTCATTACTTTCCCTTACACAATTTAGTCTGGGCAGCTGCCCTATTACCCCCATTTTTCAGCCCTCTAATCCAGCTACTATACAGTTATTGTGGGGTTCTAAAATTTTGGGCCCTGTTGATTTCCATGGAGTTTGTGTTTGGCTATAAGAGCGTGTAGAAGTCCCTTCCCAAAGCAAATTTTTTTTCCCAATATGGAGACAAACCTGAATTACTCCCAACTCGCTATAAACTACCTGTCCATCTGTGGTGTCGGGGTGTATACTGTCATTATCTATATATATGTTTCTAAATAAAGTCGCAAGTACTTGTTTCTCAAAAAAAAATTACTTCCCAGAATTCCCTAGTGGAGCATCTATGGCTATAAGTCTCCACACGCCTATAAGGCCGTATTACTTGGAAAACTCTCCATACAGAGAACTCTTACCTTCTGACCCATCTCCAAAAATAAGACAGGATGTTGTATTATTTTTGGCTTTAAAAAGTGGGTAAGGCTTATTTTCAAGTGATATTTTTTTTTCTAAACAAAATTCACATTTATTCTTAAACAAAAAAAGAAAATCAACATCTTTTCAAATAGCTTCATTTTTAGGGACATCATCATCACTCACCAAATCCTGATTACATTGTGAATTTTTTGCTCCCTCCCCCTCCCTGCAGCTCCCTCATCCTCCCTGCAGCTTCCTCCTCCTCCCTGCAGCTCCCTCCGCCTCCCTGCAGCTCCCTCCTCCTCCCTGCTGCTCCCTCCTCCTCCCTGCTGCTTCCTCCCCCTCCCTGCAGCTCCCTCATTCTCCCTGCAGCTTCCTCCCCCTCCCTGCAGCTTCCTCCTCCTCCCTGCAGTTCCCTCCCCCTCCCTGCAGCTCCCTCCTCCTCCCTGCAGCTTCCTCCCCCTCCCTGCAGCTCCCTCCTCCTCCCTGCAGCTTCCTCCCCCTCCCTGCAGCTTCCTCTCCCTCATCCTCCCTGCAGCTTCCTCCCCCTCCCTGCAGCTTCCTCTCCCTCATCCTCCCTGCAGCTTCCTCCCCCTCCCTGCAGCTTCCTCTCCCTCATCCTCCCTGCAGCTTCCTCCCCCTCCTTCTCCCTGCAGCTCCCTCCCCCTCCCTGCAGTTCCCTCCCCCTCCCTGCAGCTCCCTCCTCCTCCCTGCAGCTCCCTCATCCTCCCTGCAGCTTCCTCCCCCTCCCTGCAGCTTCCTCTCCCTCATCCTCCCTGCAGCTTCCTCCTCCTCCCTGCAGCTTCCTCTCCCTCATCCTCCCTGCAGCTCCCTCTCCCTCCCTGCAGCTCCCTCCCCCTCCCTGCAGCTTCCTCCCCCTCTCTGCAGCTCCCTCCCCCTCCTTTTCATGTTGCCTTCAGCTGATAGGCTGTAGGATCAGAATGCTAATAGCTATGTCTTCTGAACTGTGGCACCTAGAAACACAGTTCAGGAGTCATTTTATATAGCAAAATACTGTATTTAATCCTACATAAGGATTTTATTTCTAGGTGTTATAGATAAAAAGAAATCCATACTTAACCTCTTAACTACATATGCATACTAGTGCAGTGACGAGACAGCGAAAAAAAGGAAAAGTAACATCGCCCTTCCTTTTCCTAGGAGTGATATAAAAACAATTATTCACGTAGTGAACCCCATTTTGGAAAAGGTGTCCAAATGTCAAAATATTAATTCCTTTATTTATATAGTTAAACAGTGCCACACAGAAGTTGCCAAATCGTCCCCTGTCCCCATGGGGTTCACAATCTAATCATCCTGTCAGTATGTTTTGGAGTGTGGGAGGAAACCCACACAAACACAGAGAGAACATACAAACTATTTGCAGATGTTGACCCTGGGACTTGAACCCAGGACCCCAGCGCTGAGTCTTTGATTTAGTAAAAGGAACAATCTTGGGCCAAAGCATTTCCCAGATTCATAATGTATGTTTAGCTTTACCACTGTGTGACGACTTATGATGGTAAATAAGAGTAGACTTCCAAGCAAAACATTTCCCACATTCCGAACATGAAAACGGCTTCTCCCCTGTGTGAGTTCTCCGATGTTGATCAAGATTTTTTTTCTGGGTAAAACATTTTCCACAATCTCTACATGAAAATGGCTTCTCCCCTGTGTGAGTTCTCTGATGTCCAACAAGATCTAATTTTTGATAATAACATTTTCCACATTCTGAACATGAAAATGGCTTCTCTCCCGTGTGACTTCTTTGATGCACAATAAGCGCTGATTTAGCTCTATAACATTTCCCACATTCCAAACATGAAAACGGCCTCTCCCCTGTGTGACTTCTCAGATGTTGATCAAGATTTGTTTTCTGGGCAAAACATTTTCCACATTCTGAACATGAAAATGGCTTCTCCCCTGTGTGAGTTCTCTGATGTCTTACAAGATCTGATTTTTCATAATAACATTTTCCACATTCTGAACATGAATATTGCTTCTCCTCTGTGTGACTTCTTTGATGCACAATAAGCGCTGATTTAGCACTATAACATTTCCCACATTCTGTACATGGAAATGGCTTCTCCCCTGTGTGACTTCTCAGATGTTGATCAAGATATGTTTTCTGCGTAAAACATTTTCCACAATCTGTACATGAAAATGTCTTCTCCCCTGTGTGAGTTCTCTGATGTCCAACAAGATCTGATTTGTGATAATAACATTTTCCACATTCTGAACATGGAAATTTCTTGTCCCCTGTGTGAATTTTAAGATGTCTAACAAGATAAGAACGTTGACTAAAAGATTTGCCACATTCTACACAAAAAAATGGCTTCTCCCCTGTGTGACTTTGCTGAAGGTCTGAGGAGGCATCTGGGATATTGTCCTGATCTTCAGATGTATCTGGTGTGATACAACCATCACCTGCTGTAACATGTGATGATATCAGATGTTCCTCTGAGCTCCTGGTGTTGTCATCTGTGAAGGATAAAACAGATTATAACCTTATCATTGGTTGTGGTAAGAAAACTCTGAAGATGTATCACAGGACATTTGTGTGATATCAGCAATCCGGGTACATGCAGCATTTCTTGTCTGCCCATGGTGGCTATGACTTTCCTGCTTACCATAAGGTTCTGTATTATTACTGATGTAACATCTCAGTCTCCTCCTCCGAGGTCCTGGTGAGCAGTATTCCTGACCCTCATAGCTCCCACCTTCCAGCTTTTCTTAGTCTATGTCTCCATGTTCTGTATTGTGTTATCACTCGTCTCTGCTTTATCTAGTGGTTACTACTCACCTGGGCAGTTACCTGTAGGAATCTCCTCCTTACATCGCTCATCGCCCCTCACATATGTCTCTGGGGCAGGAATATTCTTCACATCTTCACCCTGATACACAAACTGAGAGACAAATATTGTAAGAAGTCACCAGACGATGGAGAAGTCACAGAGGAGGATTTAGAAGATTATGTAAGATCTGTAATTAATCATAACAACCAAATATGACCTGACGGGAGGCGCAGCGCAAATATCTGCAGGTCTCCACCATAAATCCTCCATGTTGTCTCAAACTGCAATCTCCAGCAGTCAGACACATAGACTAGACATGGGATTTTACAATAAACCTCCACAGATCAGAGAAGATGTCATGGAGTCTTATCTCCATCTACCTGATGATCCTGGGGGACATATTTCTCCTCTGAACAATCCTGTGGTAGAAGAAGAGGACTGGGACATCTCTCCGGTGATGTTCTCTTACTGGATCTACCTGTAGGAAACATCCAGAGACTGAATTCCTTCTTTCCATACAGATAATGAAAGGACGTGTGGATTTAGTCCTGTCTATTACCTGCTGATGTGAGGGGCTGGTGGTCCTCCATCATGACGTCCTTGTACACATCTTTGTGTCCTTCTAAATACTCCCACTCCTCCATGGAGAAATAGACAGCCACATCCTGACACCTTATAGGAACCTGAAACACACAATGATCCCGTCATCACCCAGATCCCTTCATAGCGTTACTGTATAATGTCCCAGCATTCCCAGCAGTGTCACCTCTCCAGTCAGCAGCTCCATCATCTTGTGGGTGACTTCTAGTATCTTCTGCTCATTGATGTCATCATGCATCAGGGGGTGAGGTGGAGGAGCCGGGATTGGGCTCAGGGTTCTCCCCCGTCCTTCATACACAGGGGCCTGACAGCGCCCACTAGAGGTCTTCTTCACTACTGTGTAATCCTGGTTATGGAGAGACACATTGATAAATCTCCCTCCATACATTTCCAGAATCTCTCACCTCTCCAGTCCTATCATCTGTTATTCCCATAGATAATGATGTCATGTGACCTCATCACAATCTCTCACCTCTCCAGTAATATAGAAGAGAATCTCTAGGGTGAGCTGGAAGATTCTCTCCACCCTCGTGTCTCTGTCCATTGACCGAACCTGAGAGCAAAGAAAATGATCCAATGGTAAACGCAACAAATTCCAAAATAATAATGGTTTGGCATCTTAATTCATTTGAAGGAAGTTTTGCCATCTTTGAGATTACTATGTGCACACAATTATAATGGGGACTGTGATCTGTCCAAACCTAAAAGGAAAGAATTTAAGCCAATGTTAAATCATATGCAAAATTACTTCATATCCAGGACAAGGGGACATCCTCTACACCTAGAGGAGAGGAGGTTCTACCATCACCATAGACAGGGGACATCCTCTACACCTAGAGGAGAGGAGGTTCTACCATCACCATAGACAGGGGACATCCTCTACACCTAGAGGAGAGGAGGTTCTACCATCACCATAGACAGGGGGCATCCTCTACACCTAGAGGAGAGGAGGTTCTACCATCACCATAGACAGGGGGCATCCTCTACACCTAGAGGAGAGGAGGTTCTACCATCACCATAGACAGGGGACATCCTCTACACCTAGAGGAGAGGAGGTTCTACCATCACCATAGACAGGGGGCATCCTCTACACCTAGAGGAGAGGAGGTTCTACCATCACCATAGACATAGGGCATCCTCTACACCTAGAGGAGAGGAGGTTCTACCATCACCATAGACAGGGGGCATCCTCTACACCTAGAGGAGAGGAGGTTCTACCATCACCATAGACAGGGGCATCCTCTACACCTAGAGGAGAGGAGGTTCTACCATCACCATAGACAGGGGACATCCTCTACACCTAGAGGGGCGGAGGTTCTACCATCACCATAGACAGGGGGCATCCTCTACACCTAGAGGAGAGGAGGTTCTACCATCACCATAGACAGGGGGCATCCTCTACACCTAGAGGAGATGAAGTGCTACCATCACCATAGACATAGGGCATCCTCTACACCTAGAGGAGAGGAGGTTCTACCATCACCATAGACAGGGGGCATCCTCTACACCTAGAGGAGAGGAGGTTCTACCATCACCATAGACAGGGGCATCCTCTACACCTAGAGGGGCGGAGGTTCTACCATCACCATAGACAGGGGACATCCTCTACACCTAGAGGGGCGGAGGTTCTACCATCACCATAAACAGGGGGCATCCTCTACACCTAGAGGAGAGGAGGTTCTACCATAACCATAGACAGGGGGCATCCTCTACACCCAGAGGAGAGGCGGTTCTACCATCACCATAGACAGGGGGCATCCTCTACACCCAGAGGAGAGGCGGTTCTACCATCACCATAGACAGGGGGCATCCTCTACACCTAGAGGAGAGGAGGTGCTACCATCACCATAGACATAGGGCATCCTCTACACCTAGAGGAGAGGAGGTTCTACCATCACCATAGACAGGGGGCATCCTCTACACCTAGAGGAGAGGAGGTTCTACCATCACCATAGATATGGGACATCCTCTACACCTAGAGGAGAGGAGGTTCTACCATCACCATAGACAGGGGCATCCTCTACACCTAGAGGGGCGGAGGTTCTACCATCACCATAGACAGGGGACATCCTCTACACCTAGAGGGGCGGAGGTTCTACCATCACCATAGACAGGGGGCATCCTCTACACCTAGAGGAGAGGCGGTTCTACCATCACCATAGACAGGGGGCATCCTCTACACCCAGAGGAGAGGAGGTTCTACCATCACCAAAGACAGGGGACATCCTCTACACCTAGAGGAGAGGAGGATCTACCATCACCATAGACAGGGGGCATCCTATACACCTAGAGGAGAGGAGGTTCTACCATCACCATAGACAGAGGGCATCCTCTACACCTAGAGGAGAGGAGGTTCTACCATCACCATAGACAGGGGGCATCCTATACACCTAGAGGAGAGGAGGTTCTACCATCACCATAGAGGGGGGGCATCCTCTACACCTAGAGGAGAGGAGGTTCTACCATCACCATAGACAAGGGGCATCCTCTACAGCTATAGAAGAGGAGGTTCTACCATCAGCATAGACAGGGGGCATCCTCTACACCTAGAGGAGAGGAGGTTCTACCATCCCCATAGACAGGATACATCCTCTACACCTAGAGGAGAGGGGGTATTACCATCACCATTGACAAGGGGCATCCTCTACACCTAGAGGAGAGATGGCGCTACCATCACCATAGACAGGGGGCATCCTCTACGCCTAGAGGAAAGGAGGTTCTACCATCAACATAGACAGGGGACATCCTCTACACCTAGAGCAGAGGAGGTTCTACCATCACCATAGACAGGGGCCATCCTCTACACCTAGAGGAGGTTCTACCATCACCATAGACAGGGGGCATCCTCTACACCTAGAGGAGAAGAGATTATACCGTCACCATAGACGGGGACATCCTCTACACCTAGAGGAGAGGAGGTTCTACCATCACCATAGACAGGGGGCATCCTCTACACATAGAGGAGAGGATGTTCTACCATCACCATAGACAGGGGGCATCCTCTACACCTAGAGGAGAGGAGGCTCTACCATCACCATAGAAAGGGGGCATCCTCTACACCTAGAGGAGAGGAGGTTCTACCATCACCATTGACAAGGGGCATGCTCTACACCTAGAGGAGAGGAGGTTCTACCATCACCATAGCCAGGGGGCATCCTCTACACCTAGAGGAGAAGAGGTTCTACCATCACCATAGACAGGGGACATCCTCTACACTTAGAGGAGAGGAGGTTCTACCATCCCCATAGACAGGATACATCCTCTACACCTAGAGGAGAGGAGGTATTACCATCACCATTGACAAGGGGCATCCTCTACACCTAGAGAAGAGATGGCGCTACCATCACCATAGACAGGGGGCATCCTCTACACCTATAGAAGAGGAGGTTCTACCACCAGCATAGACAGGGGGCATCCTCTACACCTAGAGGAGAGGAGGTTCTACCATCACCATAGACAGGGGGCATCCTTTACACATAGAGGAAAGGAGGTTCTACCATCACCATAGACAGGGGACATCCTCTACACCTAGAGTAGAGGAGGTTCTACCATCACCATAGACAGGGGCCATCCTCTGCGCTTAGAGGGGAGGTGGTTCTACCATCACCATAGACAGGGAACATCCTCTACACCTAGAGGAGAAGAGGTTCTACCATCACCATAGACAGGGGGCATCCTCTACACCTAGAGGAGAGGAGATTATACCGTCACCATAGACGGGGGCATCCTCTACACCTAGAGGAGAAGAGATTATACCGTCACCATAGACAGGAGGCATCCTCTACACCTAGAGGAGAGGAGGTTCTATCATCACCATAGACAGGGGGCATCCTCTACACCTAGAGGAGAAGAGGTTCTACCATCACCATAGACAGGGGGCATCCTCTACACCTAGAGGAGAGAAGGTTCTACCATCACCATAGACATGGGGCATCCTCTACACCTAGAGGAGAGAAGGTTCTACCATCAGCATAGACAGGGGACATAATCTACACCTAGAGGAGAGGAGGTTCTACCATCAGCATAGACAGGGGGCATCCTCTACACCTAGAGGAGAGGAGGTTCTACCATCACCATAGACAGGGGGCATCCTTTACACATAGAGGAGAGGATGTTCTACCATCACCATAGACAGGGGGCATCCTCTACACCTAGAGGAGAGGAGGTATTACCATCACCATTGACAAGGGGCATCCTCTACACCTAGAGGAGAGAAGGTTCTACCATCAGCATAGACAGGGGACATAATCTACACCTAGAGGAGAGGAGGTTCTACCATCAGCATAGACAGGGGACATAATCTACACCTAGAGGAGAGGAGGTTCTACCATCACCATAGACAGGGGGCGTCCTCTACACCTAGAGGAGAGGAGGTTCTACCATCACCATAGACAGGGGACATCCTCTACACCTAGAGGAGAGGAGGTTCTACCATCAACATAGACAGGGGGCATCCTGTACACCTAGAGGAGAGGAGGTTCTACCATCACCCTAGACAGGGGGCATCCTCTACACCTAGAGGAGAGGAGGTTCTACCATCACCCTAGACAGGGGGCATCCTCTACACCTAGAGAAGAGGAGGTATTACCATCACCATTGACAAGGGGCATCCTCTACACCTAGAGAAGAGATGGCGCTACCATCACCATAGACAGGGGGCATCCTCTACACCAGGGGTCAGGAAACTTTTTGGCTGAGAGAGCCATGAACGCCACATATTTAAAAATGTTATTCAGTAAGAGCCGTACAATATGCGCATGCCCCCCAGTAGATAGATAGTCCCAGTGTCACGGGTGCCCTTGCGATCTACTTCTCGGATCGCAGGCACACCCGTGTCCCTCTCTGTGGCCCCGCACATTTCCAAGTTCATTCAACTCACCACTTTCCGGCTCTCGCCCCGGCTGGCCAGCGCACGCGCGCTGGCACTCTCAAATTTAAAGGGCCAGTGCGCCGCTGATTGGCACTTCCCACTTCCCGCGTTCCTATAAAGACCGGCGGCTCCCAGCATTCCCTGTCGGATCTTGTGCTTCATGCCTATGAGGAAGCTTTCCACAGTGTTTCCTTCATAAGTGTTGACCTCCCGTTGTGACCCCGGACCTGTTACTGATTCTGCTCCTTCGCTGCTAGCCCTGACCTCTTGCTCCATCCCCGACCATGCATTGTTGCCGCCTGCCTTGACCCCCTGCCTGTTCCAGACAATGAGACTGCCTAGTGATCCTGTACCTCGACCTTGGCTGCCACCGTGGACAAGTCGTGTCTGTAGAACGACCCGGTGGTACCACGCTGCAGCAAGACCATCCTGCTTTGCGATGGGCTCCGTTGAAGACCAGGTGCCACTTAGATTCTGGTCCCAGGTGTCTGCTTACATCATTGTCCACGGTGGTCCAGGGGGTTCACTACTCCAAATCCTGACACCCACCACATGCCTCCCAGATAGATACCCATAGATAGGTAGCCACAGCACATGCCTCCCAGTATATAGGAAGCCCCAGCACATACCCCAGTAGATGGGTAGCCACAGCACATGCCTCCCAGTATATAGGAAGCCCCAGCACATACCCCAGTAGATGGGTAGCCACAGCACATGCCTCCCAGTATATAGGAAGCCCCAGCACATACCCCAGTAGATGGGTAGTCACAGCCCATGCCCCCAAGTATATAGGAAGCCCCAGCACATACCCCAGTAGATGGGTAGCCACAGCACATGCCTCCCAGTATATAGGAAGCCCCAGCACATACCCCAGTAGATGGGTAGCCACAGCACATACTCCCAGTAGATGGGTAGCCACAGCACATACTCCCAGTAGATGGGTAGCCACAGCACATTCTCCCAGTATATAGGTAGCCCCAGCACATACCCCAGTAGATGGGTAGCCACAGCACATACCCCAGTAGATGGGTAGCCACAGAACATACCCCAGTAGATGGGTAGCCACAGCACATACTCCCAGTATATAGGTAGCCATAGCAAAAAAAAAAAGAAAATTTTCACTTACCAGCGCTCCCTGCAGCCAGCAGCTCCACATAGCTCCCACTCTCTTCTCTTTGACCCAGTCTTAGACGATGGAGGCAATGGCACCTGGGTCGTACAAAGGACGTAGGCAGTGGTAACATGGCTGCCTGTGTCCAGTGATCAGTCTAAGGCTACATTCACACTAACGTATGGGGGACGTATATACGGCCGATGTATATACGGCCGATATACGTCCCCCATACACTTCTATGGGCGCACGGCACCCTACGGGAGCGGTACGGTGCCGCACGTGGGGAAAAAGTCCTATCTTTTCCCATAATACGGCGCAGTGCGCCATAGGTTGCTATGGAGAGGGGCGGGGGTGAGCTGCGCTCACCTCCTCCTCCTCTCCCCGTACACTGCCGTTGCCCGCTACGCTACGGTACGGGCGGGCAACGGCAGTGTGAATATAGCCTAAGACACACACAGCAGCCATCACTATTTATTAAAGATCTGCCTATTAAAGAGCCAGATGCAGCCAACAAAAGAGCCATATCTGGCTCCCGAGCCATAGGTTCCCTACCCCTGCTCTACACCTAGAGGAGAGGAGGTTCTACCATCACCATAGACAGGGGGCATGCTCTACACCTAGAGGAGAGGAGGTTCTACCATCACCATAGACAGGGGGCATCCTCTACACCTAGAGGTGAGGAGGTTCTACCATCACCATAGACTGGGGGCATCCTCTACACCTAGAGCAGAGGAGGTTCTACCATCCCCATAGACAGGGGGCATCCTCTACACCTAGAGCAGAGGAGGTTCTAGCATCACCATAGACAGGGGGCATCCTCTACACCTAGAGGAGAGGAGGTTCTACCATCACTATAGACAGGGGGCATCCTCTACACCTAGAGGAGAGGCGGTTCTACCATCACCATAGACAGGGGGCATCCTCTACACCTAGAGGAGAGGAGGTTCTACCATCACCATAGACAGGGGGCATCCTCTATACCTAGAGAAAAGGAGGTTCTACCATCACCATAGATAGGGGGCATCCTCTACACCTAGAGGAGAGGAGGTTCTACCATCACCATAGACAGGGGGCATCCTCTACACCAAGAGGAGAGGAGGTTCTACCATCACCATAGACAGGGGGCATCCTTTACACCTAGAGGAGAGGAGGTTCTACTATCCCCATAGACAGGATACATCCTCTACACCTAGAGGAGAGAAGGTTCTACCATCACCATTGACAAGGGGCATGCTCTACACCTAGAGGAGAGGAGGTTCTACCATCACCATAGACTGGGGGCATGCTCTACACCTAGAGGAGAGGAGGTTCTACCATCACCATAGACTGAGGGCATCCTTTACACATAGAGGAGAGGAGGTTCTACCATCACCATAGACAGGGGGCATCCTCTACACCTAGAGGAGAGGAGGTTCTACCATCCCCATAGACAGGATACATCCTCTACACCTAGAGGAGAGGAGGTTCTACCATCACCATTGACAAGGGGCATCCTCTACACCTAGAGGAGAGGAGGTTCTACCATCACCATAGACTGGGGGCATGCTCTACACCTAGAGGAGAGGAGGTTCTACCATCACCATAGACTGGGGGCATCCTCTACACCAAGAGGAGAGGAGGTTCTATCATCACCATAGACAGGGGGAATCCTCTACACCTAGAGGAGAGGAGGTTCTAGCATCACCATAGACAGGGGGCATCCTCTACACCTAGAGGAGAGGAGGTTCTACCATCACTATAGACAGGGGGCATCCTCTACACCTAGAGGAGAGGCGGTTCTACCATCACCATAGACAGGGGGCATCCTTTACACATAGAGGAGAGGAGGTTCTACCATCACCATAGACAGGGGGCATCCTCTACACCTAGAGGAGAGGAGGATCTACCATCCCCATAGACAGGATACATCCTCTACACCTAGAGGAGAGGAGGTTCTACCATCACCATTGACAAGGGGCATCCTCTACACCTAGAGGAGAGGAGGTTCTACCATCACCATAGACAGGGGGCATCCTCTACACCTAGAGGAGAGGAGGTTCTACCATCACCATAGACAGGGGGCATCCTCTACACCTAGAGAAGAGGAGGTTCTACCATCACCATAGATAGGGGGCATCCTCTACACCTAGAGGAGAGGAGGTCTTACCATCACCATAGACAGGGGCATCCTCTACACCTAGAGGAGAGGAGGTTCTACCATCACCATAGACAGGGGGCATCCTTTACACCTAGAGGAGAGGAGGTTCTACTATCCCCATAGACAGGATACATCCTCTACACCTAGAGGAGAGGAGGTTCTATCATCACCATAGACAGGGGGCATCCTCTACACCAAGAGGAGAGGAGGTTCTACCATCACCATAGACAGGGGGCATCCTCTACACCTAGAGGAGAGGAGGTTCTACCATCACCATAGACAGGGGGCATCCTTTACACCAAGAGGAGAGGAGGTTCTATCATCACCATAGACAGGGGGCATCCTCTACACCTAGAGGAGAGGAGGTTCTACCATCACCATAGACAGGGGGCATCCTCTACACCTAGAGGAGAGGAGATTCTACCATCACCATAGACTGGGGGCATCCTCTACACCTAGAGCAGAGGAGGTTCTACCATCCCCATAGACAGGGGGCATCCTCTACACCTAGAGCAGAGGAGGTTCTAGCATCACCATAGACAGGGGGCATCCTCTACACCTAGAGGAGAGGAGGATCTACCATCCCCATAGACAGGATACATCCTCTACACCTAGAGGAGAGGAGGTTCTACCATCACCATTGACAAGGGGCATCCTCTACACCTAGAGGAGAGGAGGTTCTACCATCACCATAGACAGGGGGCATCCTCTACACCTAGAGGAGAGGAGGTTCTACCATCACCATAGACAGGGGGCATCCTCTACACCTAGAGGAGAGGAGGTTCTACCATCACCATAGACAGGGGGCATCCTCTATACCTAGAGAAGAGGAGGTTCTACCATCACCATAGATAGGGGGCATCCTCTACACCTAGAGGAGAGGAGGTTCTACCATCAGCATAGACAGGGTGCATCCTCTACACCAAGAGGAGAGGAGGTTCTACCATCACCATAGACAGGGGGCATCCTTTACACCTAGAGGAGAGGAGGTTCTACTATCCCCATAGACAGGATACATCCTCTACACCTAGAGGAGAGAAGGTTCTACCATCACCATTGACAAGGGGCATGCTCTACACCTAGAGGAGAGGAGGTTCTACCATCACCATAGACTGGGGGCATGCTCTACACCTAGAGGAGAGGAGGTTCTACCATCACCATAGACTGAGGGCATCCTTTACACATAGAGGAGAGGAGGTTCTACCATCACCATAGACAGGGGGCATCCTCTACACCTAGAGGAGAGGAGGTTCTACCATCCCCATAGACAGGATACATCCTCTACACCTAGAGGAGAGGAGGTTCTACCATCACCATTGACAAGGGGCATCCTCTACACCTAGAGGAGAGGAGGTTCTACCATCACCATAGACTGGGGGCATGCTCTACACCTAGAGGAGAGGAAATTCTACCATCACCATAGACTGGGGGCATCCTCTACACCAAGAGGAGAGGAGGTTCTATCATCACCATAGACAGGGGGAATCCTCTACACCTAGAGGAGAGGAGGTTCTAGCATCACCATAGACAGGGGGCATCCTCTACACCTAGAGGAGAGGAGGTTCTACCATCACTATAGACAGGGGGCATCCTCTACACCTAGAGGAGAGGCGGTTCTACCATCACCATAGACAGGGGGCATCCTTTACACATAGAGGAGAGGAGGTTCTACCATCACCATAGACAGGGGGCATCCTCTACACCTAGAGGAGAGGAGGATCTACCATCCCCATAGACAGGATACATCCTCTACACCTAGAGGAGAGGAGGTTCTACCATCACCATTGACAAGGGGCATCCTCTACACCTAGAGGAGAGGAGGTTCTACCATCACCATAGACAGGGGGCATCCTCTACACCTAGAGGAGAGGAGGTTCTACCATCACCATAGACAGGGGGCATCCTCTACACCTAGAGAAGAGGAGGTTCTACCATCACCATAGATAGGGGGCATCCTCTACACCTAGAGGAGAGGAGGTCTTACCATCACCATAGACAGGGGCATCCTCTACACCTAGAGGAGAGGAGGTTCTACCATCACCATAGACAGGGAGCATCCTTTACACCTAGAGGAGAGGAGGTTCTACTATTCCCATAGACAGGATACATCCTCTACACCTAGAGGAGAGGAGGTTCTATCATCACCATAGACAGGGGGCATCCTCTACACCAAGAGGAGAGGAGGTTCTACCATCACCATAGACAGGGGGCATCCTCTACACCTAGAGGAGAGGAGGTTCTACCATCACCATAGACAGGGGGCATCCTTTACACCAAGAGGAGAGGAGGTTCTATCATCACCATAGACAGGGGGCATCCTCTACACCTAGAGGAGAGGAGGTTCTACCATCACCATAGACAGGGGGCATCCTCTACACCTAGAGGAGAGGAGATTCTACCATCACCATAGACAGGGAGCATCCTCTACACCTAGAGGAGAGGAGGTTCTACCATCACCATAGACAGGGGACATCCTCTTCACCTAGAGGAGAGGCGGTTCTACCATCACCATAGACAGGGGACATCCTCTTCACCTAGAGGAGAGGCGGTTCTACCATCACCATAGACAGGGGGCATCCTCTACACCTAGAGGAGAGGAGGCTCTACCATCACCATAGACAGGGGGCATCCTCTACACCTAGAGGAGAGGAGGTTCTACCATCACCATAGACAGGGGGCATCCTTTACACATAGAGGAGAGGAGGTTCTACCATCACCATAGACAGGGGGCATCCTCTACACCTAGAGGAGAGGAGGATCTACCATCCCCATAGACAGGATACATCCTCTACACCTAGAGGAGAGGAGGTTCTACCATCACCATTGACAAGGGGCATCCTCTACACCTAGAGGAGAGGAGGTTCTACCATCACCATAGACAGGGGGCATCCTCTACACCTAGAGGAGAGGAGGTTCTACCATCACCATAGACAGGGGGCATCCTCTACACCTAGAGAAGAGGAGGTTCTACCATCACCATAGATAGGGGGCATCCTCTACACCTAGAGGAGAGGAGGTCTTACCATCACCATAGACAGGGGCATCCTCTACACCTAGAGGAGAGGAGGTTCTACCATCACCATAGACAGGGGGCATCCTTTACACCTAGAGGAGAGGAGGTTCTACTATCCCCATAGACAGGATACATCCTCTACACCTAGAGGAGAGGAGGTTCTATCATCACCATAGACAGGGGGCATCCTCTACACCAAGAGGAGAGGAGGTTCTACCATCACCATAGACAGGGGGCATCCTCTACACCTAGAGGAGAGGAGGTTCTACCATCACCATAGACAGGGGGCATCCTTTACACCAAGAGGAGAGGAGGTTCTATCATCACCATAGACAGGGGGCATCCTCTACACCTAGAGGAGAGGAGGTTCTACCATCACCATAGACAGGGGGCATCCTCTACACCTAGAGGAGAGGAGATTCTACCATCACCATAGACTGGGGGCATCCTCTACACCTAGAGCAGAGGAGGTTCTACCATCCCCATAGACAGGGGGCATCCTCTACACCTAGAGCAGAGGAGGTTCTAGCATCACCATAGACAGGGGGCATCCTCTACACCTAGAGGAGAGGAGGTTCTACCATCACTATAGACAGGGGGCATCCTCTACACCTAGAGGAGAGGCGGTTCTACCATCACCATAGACAGGGGGCATCCTCTACACCTAGAGGAGAGGAGGTTCTAGCATCACCATAGACAGGGGGCATCCTCTACACCTAGAGGAGAGGAGGTTCTACCATCACTATAGACAGGGGGAATCCTCTACACCTAGAGGAGAGGCGGTTCTACCATCACCATAGACAGGGGGCATCCTTTACACATAGAGGAGAGGCGGTTCTACCATCACCATAGACAGGGGGCATCCTTTACACATAGAGGAGAGGAGGTTCTACCATCACCATAGACAGGGGGCATCCTCTACACCTAGAGGAGAGGAGGATCTACCATCCCCATAGACAGGATACATCCTCTACACCTAGAGGAGAGGAGGTTCTACCATCACCATTGACAAGGGGCATCCTCTACACCTAGAGGAGAGGAGGTTCTACCATCACCATAGACAGGGGGCATCCTCTACACCTAGAGGAGAGGAGGTTCTACCATCACCATAGACAGGGGGCATCCTCTACACCTAGAGGAGAGGAGGTTCTACCATCACCATAGACAGGGGGCATCCTCTATACCTAGAGAAGAGGAGGTTCTACCATCACCATAGATAGGGGGCATCCTCTACACCTAGAGGAGAGGAGGTTCTACCATCAGCATAGACAGGGTGCATCCTCTACACCAAGAGGAGAGGAGGTTCTACCATCACCATAGACAGGGGGCATCCTTTACACCTAGAGGAGAGGAGGTTCTACTATCCCCATAGACAGGATACATCCTCTACACCTAGAGGAGAGAAGGTTCTACCATCACCATTGACAAGGGGCATGCTCTACACCTAGAGGAGAGGAGGTTCTACCATCACCATAGACTGGGGGCATGCTCTACACCTAGAGGAGAGGAGGTTCTACCATCACCATAGACTGAGGGCATCCTTTACACATAGAGGAGAGGAGGTTCTACCATCACCATAGACAGGGGGCATCCTCTACACCTAGAGGAGAGGAGGTTCTACCATCCCCATAGACAGGATACATCCTCTACACCTAGAGGAGAGGAGGTTCTACCATCACCATTGACAAGGGGCATCCTCTACACCTAGAGGAGAGGAGGTTCTACCATCACCATAGACTGGGGGCATGCTCTACACCTAGAGGAGAGGAAATTCTACCATCACCATAGACTGGGGGCATCCTCTACACCAAGAGGAGAGGAGGTTCTATCATCACCATAGACAGGGGGAATCCTCTACACCTAGAGGAGAGGAGGTTCTAGCATCACCATAGACAGGGGGCATCCTCTACACCTAGAGGAGAGGAGGTTCTACCATCACTATAGACAGGGGGCATCCTCTACACCTAGAGGAGAGGCGGTTCTACCATCACCATAGACAGGGGGCATCCTTTACACATAGAGGAGAGGAGGTTCTACCATCACCATAGACAGGGGGCATCCTCTACACCTAGAGGAGAGGAGGATCTACCATCCCCATAGACAGGATACATCCTCTACACCTAGAGGAGAGGAGGTTCTACCATCACCATTGACAAGGGGCATCCTCTACACCTAGAGGAGAGGAGGTTCTACCATCACCATAGACAGGGGGCATCCTCTACACCTAGAGGAGAGGAGGTTCTACCATCACCATAGACAGGGGGCATCCTCTACACCTAGAGAAGAGGAGGTTCTACCATCACCATAGATAGGGGGCATCCTCTACACCTAGAGGAGAGGAGGTCTTACCATCACCATAGACAGGGGCATCCTCTACACCTAGAGGAGAGGAGGTTCTACCATCACCATAGACAGGGAGCATCCTTTACACCTAGAGGAGAGGAGGTTCTACTATCCCCATAGACAGGATACATCCTCTACACCTAGAGGAGAGGAGGTTCTATCATCACCATAGACAGGGGGCATCCTCTACACCAAGAGGAGAGGAGGTTCTACCATCACCATAGACAGGGGGCATCCTCTACACCTAGAGGAGAGGAGGTTCTACCATCACCATAGACAGGGGGCATCCTTTACACCAAGAGGAGAGGAGGTTCTATCATCACCATAGACAGGGGGCATCCTCTACACCTAGAGGAGAGGAGGTTCTACCATCACCATAGACAGGGGGCATCCTCTACACCTAGAGGAGAGGAGATTCTACCATCACCATAGACAGGGAGCATCCTCTACACCTAGAGGAGAGGAGGTTCTACCATCACCATAGACAGGGGACATCCTCTTCACCTAGAGGAGAGGCGGTTCTACCATCACCATAGACAGGGGACATCCTCTTCACCTAGAGGAGAGGCGGTTCTACCATCACCATAGACAGGGGGCATCCTCTACACCTAGAGGAGAGGAGGCTCTACCATCACCATAGACAGGGGGCATCCTCTACACCTAGAGGAGAGGAGGTTCTACCATCACCATAGACAGGGGGCATCCTCTACACCTAGAGGAGAGGAGATTCTACCATCACCATAGACAGGGAGCATCCTCTACACCTAGAGGAGAGGAGGTTCTACCATCACCATAGACAGGGGACATCCTCTTCACCTAGAGGAGAGGCGGTTCTACCATCACCATAGACAGGGGACATCCTCTTCACCTAGAGGAGAGGCGGTTCTACCATCACCATAGACAGGGGGCATCCTCTACACCTAGAGGAGAGGAGGCTCTACCATCACCATAGACAGGGGGCATCCTCTACACCTAGAGGAGAGGAGGTTCTACCATCACCATAGACAGGGGGCATCCTTTACACATAGAGGAGAGGAGGTTCTACCATCACCATAGACAGGGGGCATCCTCTACACCTAGAGGAGAGGAGGATCTACCATCCCCATAGACAGGATACATCCTCTACACCTAGAGGAGAGGAGGTTCTACCATCACCATTGACAAGGGGCATCCTCTACACCTAGAGGAGAGGAGGTTCTACCATCACCATAGACAGGGGGCATCCTCTACACCTAGAGGAGAGGAGGTTCTACCATCACCATAGACAGGGGGCATCCTCTACACCTAGAGAAGAGGAGGTTCTACCATCACCATAGATAGGGGGCATCCTCTACACCTAGAGGAGAGGAGGTCTTACCATCACCATAGACAGGGGCATCCTCTACACCTAGAGGAGAGGAGGTTCTACCATCACCATAGACAGGGGGCATCCTTTACACCTAGAGGAGAGGAGGTTCTACTATCCCCATAGACAGGATACATCCTCTACACCTAGAGGAGAGGAGGTTCTATCATCACCATAGACAGGGGGCATCCTCTACACCAAGAGGAGAGGAGGTTCTACCATCACCATAGACAGGGGGCATCCTCTACACCTAGAGGAGAGGAGGTTCTACCATCACCATAGACAGGGGGCATCCTTTACACCAAGAGGAGAGGAGGTTCTATCATCACCATAGACAGGGGGCATCCTCTACACCTAGAGGAGAGGAGGTTCTACCATCACCATAGACAGGGGGCATCCTCTACACCTAGAGGAGAGGAGATTCTACCATCACCATAGACTGGGGGCATCCTCTACACCTAGAGCAGAGGAGGTTCTACCATCCCCATAGACAGGGGGCATCCTCTACACCTAGAGCAGAGGAGGTTCTAGCATCACCATAGACAGGGGGCATCCTCTACACCTAGAGGAGAGGAGGTTCTACCATAACTATAGACAGGGGGCATCCTCTACACCTAGAGGAGAGGCGGTTCTACCATCACCATAGACAGGGGGCATCCTCTACACCTAGAGGAGAGGAGGTTCTAGCATCACCATAGACAGGGGGCATCCTCTACACCTAGAGGAGAGGAGGTTCTACCATCACTATAGACAGGGGGAATCCTCTACACCTAGAGGAGAGGCGGTTCTACCATCACCATAGACAGGGGGCATCCTTTACACATAGAGGAGAGGCGGTTCTACCATCACCATAGACAGGGGGCATCCTTTACACATAGAGGAGAGGAGGTTCTACCATCACCATAGACAGGGGGCATCCTCTACACCTAGAGGAGAGGAGGATCTACCATCCCCATAGACAGGATACATCCTCTACACCTAGAGGAGAGGAGGTTCTACCATCACCATTGACAAGGGGCATCCTCTACACCTAGAGGAGAGGAGGTTCTACCATCACCATAGACAGGGGGCATCCTCTACACCTAGAGGAGAGGAGGTTCTACCATCACCATAGACAGGGGGCATCCTCTACACCTAGAGGAGAGGAGGTTCTACCATCACCATAGACAGGGGGCATCCTCTATACCTAGAGAAGAGGAGGTTCTACCATCACCATAGATAGGGGGCATCCTCTACACCTAGAGGAGAGGAGGTTCTACCATCAGCATAGACAGGGTGCATCCTCTACACCAAGAGGAGAGGAGGTTCTACCATCACCATAGACAGGGGGCATCCTTTACACCTAGAGGAGAGGAGGTTCTACTATCCCCATAGACAGGATACATCCTCTACACCTAGAGGAGAGAAGGTTCTACCATCACCATTGACAAGGGGCATGCTCTACACCTAGAGGAGAGGAGGTTCTACCATCACCATAGACTGGGGGCATGCTCTACACCTAGAGGAGAGGAGGTTCTACCATCACCATAGACTGAGGGCATCCTTTACACATAGAGGAGAGGAGGTTCTACCATCACCATAGACAGGGGGCATCCTCTACACCTAGAGGAGAGGAGGTTCTACCATCCCCATAGACAGGATACATCCTCTACACCTAGAGGAGAGGAGGTTCTACCATCACCATTGACAAGGGGCATCCTCTACACCTAGAGGAGAGGAGGTTCTACCATCACCATAGACTGGGGGCATGCTCTACACCTAGAGGAGAGGAAATTCTACCATCACCATAGACTGGGGGCATCCTCTACACCAAGAGGAGAGGAGGTTCTATCATCACCATAGACAGGGGGAATCCTCTACACCTAGAGGAGAGGAGGTTCTAGCATCACCATAGACAGGGGGCATCCTCTACACCTAGAGGAGAGGAGGTTCTACCATCACTATAGACAGGGGGCATCCTCTACACCTAGAGGAGAGGCGGTTCTACCATCACCATAGACAGGGGGCATCCTTTACACATAGAGGAGAGGAGGTTCTACCATCACCATAGACAGGGGGCATCCTCTACACCTAGAGGAGAGGAGGATCTACCATCCCCATAGACAGGATACATCCTCTACACCTAGAGGAGAGGAGGTTCTACCATCACCATTGACAAGGGGCATCCTCTACACCTAGAGGAGAGGAGGTTCTACCATCACCATAGACAGGGGGCATCCTCTACACCTAGAGGAGAGGAGGTTCTACCATCACCATAGACAGGGGGCATCCTCTACACCTAGAGAAGAGGAGGTTCTACCATCACCATAGATAGGGGGCATCCTCTACACCTAGAGGAGAGGAGGTCTTACCATCACCATAGACAGGGGCATCCTCTACACCTAGAGGAGAGGAGGTTCTACCATCACCATAGACAGGGGGCATCCTTTACACCTAGAGGAGAGGAGGTTCTACTATCCCCATAGACAGGATACATCCTCTACACCTAGAGGAGAGGAGGTTCTATCATCACCATAGACAGGGGGCATCCTCTACACCAAGAGGAGAGGAGGTTCTACCATCACCATAGACAGGGGGCATCCTCTACACCTAGAGGAGAGGAGGTTCTACCATCACCATAGACAGGGGGCATCCTTTACACCAAGAGGAGAGGAGGTTCTATCATCACCATAGACAGGGGGCATCCTCTACACCTAGAGGAGAGGAGGTTCTACCATCACCATAGACAGGGGGCATCCTCTACACCTAGAGGAGAGGAGATTCTACCATCACCATAGACAGGGAGCATCCTCTACACCTAGAGGAGAGGAGGTTCTACCATCACCATAGACAGGGGACATCCTCTTCACCTAGAGGAGAGGCGGTTCTACCATCACCATAGACAGGGGACATCCTCTTCACCTAGAGGAGAGGCGGTTCTACCATCACCATAGACAGGGGGCATCCTCTACACCTAGAGGAGAGGAGGCTCTACCATCACCATAGACAGGGGGCATCCTCTACACCTAGAGGAGAGGAGGTTCTACCATCACCATAGACAGGGGACATCCTCCACACATAGAGGAGAGGAGGTTCTACCATCACCATAGACAGGGGGCATCCTCCACACATAGAGGAGAGGAGGTTCTACCATCACCCTAGACAGGGGGCATCCTCTACACCTAGAGGAGAGGAGATTCTACCATCACCATAGACAGGGAGCATCCTCTACACCTAGAGGAGAGGAGGTTCTACCATCACCATAGACTGGGGGCATTCTCTACACCTAGAGGAGAGGAGGTCCTACCATCACCATAGACAGGGGCATCCTCTACACCTAGAGGAGAGGAGGTTCCACCATCACCATAGACAGGGGGCATCCTCTACATATAGAGGAGAGGAGGTTCCACCATCACCATAGACAGGAGGCATCCTCTGCGCCTAGAGGAGAGGGGGTTCTACCATCACCATAGACAGGGGGCATCCTCTACACCTAGAGGAGAGGGGTTCTACCATCACCATAGACAGGGGACATCCTCTACACCTAGAGGAGAGGAGGTTCTACCATCACCATAGACAGGGGGCATCCTCCACACATAGAGGAGAGGAGGTTCTACCATCACCATAGACAGGGGGCATCCTCCACACATAGAGGAGAGGAGGTTCTACCATCACCCTAGACAGGGAGCATCCTCTACACCTAGAGGAGAGGAGGCCCTACCATCACCATAGACAGGGGACATCCTCTACACCCAGAGGTGAGGAGGTTCTACCATCACCATAGACAGGGGGCATCCTCTACACCTAGAGGAGAGGAGGTTCTACCATCACCATAGACAGGGGGCATCCTCTACACCTAGAGGAGAGGAGGTTCTACCATCACCTTAGACAGGGGACATTCTCTACACCTAGAGGAGGTTCTGCCATCACCATAGACAGGGGGCATCCTCTACACTTGGAGGAGAGGAGGTTCTGCCATCACCATTGACAAGGGGCATCCTCTACATCTAGAGGAGAGGAGGTTCTACCATCACCATAGACAGGGGGCATCCTCTACACCTAGAGGAGAGGAGGTTCTACCATCACCATAGACAGGGGACATTCTCTACACCTAGAGGAGGTTCTGCCATCACCATAGACAGGGGGCATCCTCTACACTTGGAGGAGAGGAGGTTCTACCATCACCATAGACAGGGGACATCGTCTACACCTAGAGGTGAGGAGGTTCTACCATCACCATAGACATGGGGCATCCTCTACACATAGAGGAGAGGAGGTTCTACCATCACCATAGACATGGGGTATCCTCTACACCTAGAGGAGAGGAGGTTCTACCATCACCATAGACAGGAGGCATCCTCTACACCTAGAGGAGAGGTGGTTCTACCATCACCATAGACAGGGGGCATCCTCTACACCTAGAGGAGAGGAGGTTCTACCATCACCATAGACATGGGGCATCCTCTACACATAGAGGAGAGGAGGTTCTACCATCACCATAGACATGGGGTATCCTCTACACCTGGAGGAGAGGAGGTTCTACCATCACCATAGACAGGGGGCATCCTCTACACCTAGAGGAGAGGAGGTTCTACCATCACCATAGACAGGGGGCATCCTCTACACCTAGAGGAGAGGAGGTTCTACCATCACCATAGACAGGGGGCATCCTCTACACCTAGAGGAGAGGAGGTTCTACCATCACCATAGAAAGGGGACATCCTCTACACCTAGAGGAGAGGGGGTTCTACCATCACCATAGACAGGGGGCATCCTCTACACCTAGAGGAGAGGAGGTTCTACCATCACCATAGACAGGAGGCATCCTCTACACCTAGAGGAGAGGAGGTTCTACCATCACCATAGAAAGGGGACATCCTCTACACCTAGATGTGAGGAGGTTCTACCATCACCATAGACAGGAGGCATCCTCTACACCTAGAGGAGAGGAGGTTCTACCATCACCATAGACAGGGGACATCGTCTACACCTAGAGGAGGTTCTGCCATCACCATAGACAGGGGGCATCCTCTACACTTGGAGGAGAGGAGGTTCTGCCATCACCATTGACAAGGGGCATCCTCTACATCTAGAGGAGAGGAGGTTCTACCATCACCATAGACAGGGGGCATCCTCTACACCTAGAGGAGAGGAGGTTCTACCATCACCATAGACATGGGGCATCCTCTACACATAGAGGAGAGGAGGTTCTACCATCACCATAGACATGGGGTATCCTCTACACCTAGAGGAGAGGAGGTTCTACCATCACCATAGACAGGGGGCATCCTCTACACATAGAGGAGAGGAGGTTCTACCATGACCATAGACATGGGGTATCCTCTACACCTAGAGGAGAGGAGGTTCTACCATCACCATAGACATGGGGCATCCTCTACACCTAGAGGAGAGGAGGTTCTACCATCACCATAGACAGGGGGCATCCTCTACACCTAGAGGAGAGGAGGTTCTACCATCACCATAGACAGGGGGCATCCTCTACACCTAGAGGAGAGGAGGTTCTACCATCACCATAGACAGGGGGCATCCTCTACACCTAGAGGAGAGGAGGTTCTACCATCACCATAGACAGGGGGCATCCTCTACACCTAGAGGAGAGGAGGTTCTACTATCGCCATAGACAGGGGACATTCTCTACACCTAGAGGAGAGGCGCTTCTACCATCGCCATAAACGGGACATCCTCTACACCTAGAGGAGAGGAGGTTCTACCATCACCATAGACAGGGGGCATCCTCTACACCTAGAGGAGAGGAGGTTCTACCATTACCATAGACAGGGAGCATCCTCTACACCTAGAGGAGAGGAGGTTCTACCATTACCATAGACAGGGGGCATCCTCTACACCTAGAGGAGAGGAGGTGCTACCATCACCATAGACAGGGGACATCCTCTACACCTAGAGGAGAGGAGGTTCTACCATCACCATAGACAGGGGACATCCTCTACACCTAGAGGAGAGGAGGTTCTACCATCACCATAGACAGGAGGCATCCTCTACACCTAGAGGAGAGGAGGTTCTACCATCACCATAGACAGGGGGCATCCTCTACACCTAGAGGAGAGGAGGTTCTACCATCACCATAGACAGGGGGCATCCTCTACACCTAGAGGATAGGAGGCTCTACCATCACCATAGACAGGGGGCATCCTCTACACCTAGAGGAGAGGAGGTTCTACCATCACCATAGACAGGGGGCATCCTCTACACCTAGAGGATAGGAGGCTCTACCATCACCATAGACAGGGGGCATCCTCTACACCTAGAGGAGAGGAGGCTCTACCATCACCATAGACAGGGGGCATGCTCTACACCTAGAGGAGAGGAGGTTCTACCATCACCATAGACAGGGGGCATCCTCTACACCTAGAGGAGAGGAGGATCTACCATCACCATAGACAGGGGGCATCCTCTACACCTAGAGGATAGGAGGCTCTACCATCACCATAGACAGGGGGCATCCTCTACACCTAGAGGAGAGGAGGTTCTACGATCACCATAGACAGGGGGCATCCTCTACACCTAGAGGATAGGAGGCTCTACCATCACCATAGACAGGGGACATCCTCTACACCTAGAGGAGAGGAGGTTCTACCATCACCATAGACAGGGGCCATCCTCTACACCTAGAGGAGAGGAGGTTCTACCATCACCATAGACAGGGGACATCCTCTACACCTAGAGGAGAGGAGGTTCTACCATCACCATAGACAGGGGGCATCCTCTACATCTAGAGGAGAGGAGGTTCTACCATCACCATAGACAGGAGGCATCCTCTACACCTAGAGGAGAGGAGGTTCTACCATCACCATAGACAGGGGGCATCCTCTACACCTAGAGAAGAGGAGGTTCTACCATCACCAAAGACAGGGGGCATCCTCTACACCTAGAGGAGAGGAGGTTCTACCATCACCATAGACAGGGGGCATCCTCTACACCTAGAGGAGAGGAGGTTCTACCATCACCATAGACAGGAGGCATCCTCTACACCTAGAGGAGAGGAGGCTCTACTATCACCATAGACAGGGGGGCATCCTCTACACCTAGAGGAGAGGAGGTTCTACCATCACCAAAGACAGGAGGCATCCTCTACACCTAGAGGAGAGGAGGCTCTACTATCACCATAGACAGGGGGCATCCTCTACACCTAGAGAAGAGGAGGTTCTACCATCACCAAAGACAGGGGGCATCCTCTACACCTAGAGGAGAGGAGGTTCTACCATCACCATAGACAGGGGGCATCCTCTACACCTAGAGGAGAGGAGGTTCTACCATCACCATAGACAGGAGGCATCCTCTACACCTAGAGGAGAGGAGGCTCTACTATCACCATAGACAGGGGGGCATCCTCTACACCTAGAGGAGAGGAGGTTCTACCATCACCAAAGACAGGAGGCATCCTCTACACCTAGAGGAGAGGAGGCTCTACTATCACCATAGACAGGGGGGCATCCTCTACACCTAGAGGAGAGGAGGTTCTACCATCACCATAGACAGGGGGCATCCTCTACACCTAGAGGAGAGGAGGTTCTACCATCACCCTAGACAGGGGACATCCTCTACATCTAGAGGAGAGGAGGTTCTACCATCACCATAGACAGGGAGTCATTACTGTAAGAGCAGTGAGACTTTGGACCTCCCTCCCGCAGGAGGTTGATATGGCGGATGCTTTGTACATGTTCAGGAGAGGCCTGGACGCCTTTCTTGAGTATAAAAGTCTCATGGGTTATGGAGAAAAAAAACATTAGTTTACTCCAATAGGTTGAAATTGATGGACCTGCGTCTATTTCAACCTCATCTGCTTTTTTAGCTTTTCCCGGAAATTTTGGTGTAAAATCATTGGGTAACCTCAGAGGGGAGTTTATTATGTTATATTATTATTTCTTCTCCACAGGATAGGGGATAACAGTGTGACTGGCGAGGGTCTGACTGATGGGATCCCTTCACCTATGAGAACAGTTTCCTTAGCAGAGTAGCAGGTTGAGTCAGTGTCCTGCTGCTCCATTTATTGTGTATGAGAGAGTGAGAAGTTACTGGACATGGCTCGGCTATGTCTAGCACTCTAATAGACAGTGTACGAGAGCGTCAGAGATGCCTTAGTACTGCGCCCGGTAATTTCTCACATTCTCTTACTATCTAACCGCACGGGAGCCCCGACAGGTACCGCACGGGAGCCCCGACAGGTACCGCACGGGAGCCCCGACAGGTACCGCACGGGAGCCCCGACAGGTACCGCACGGGAGCCCCGACAGGTACCGCACGGGAGCCCCGACAGATACCGCACATACCTCCTCCCCGGGCAGTGCCATCACCGTATAATACACAGAGATGCCAAATTCTAGTGTGTAAAGGACCTGTGATGATGTCATGACCATGTGATCAGTCACGTGAGTGGGAGGAGTCAGTCTCCAGGCTGTGCTGTGGAGGAGAGTCACTGTACACCATATACACAGCGCTAGTATTATTCCTCACATCTTACATATCTTACTAGGGGAAAGAAGCCAAACTCTGTTATTCTGTAGATAGGGAATAACTTTACAACTTTAGCCGCCACCTTAAAGGGAACCCGTCACCAGGGACCTCATTATCACTAAAGACAGGTTACAGAAGCCCATTACATCTTCATTACACATCCGCATTGCACATCCGCATTACACATCGGCATTACACATCCGCATTACACATCCGCATTACACATCCGCATTACACATCCGCATTACACAGACGCATTACACATCCGCATTACACATCCGCATTACACAGCCGCATTACACAGCCGCATTACACAGCCGCATTGCACATCCGCATTACACATCCGCATTACACAGCTGCATTACACATCCGCATTACACATCCGCATTACACATCCGCATTACACATCCGCATTACACATCCGCATTACACATCATTGCACATCCGCATTACACATCCGCATTACACATCCGCATTGAACATCCGCATTACACATCCGCATTACACAGCTGCATTACACATCCGCATTACACATCCGCATTACACATCTGCATTACACATCCGCATTACACATCATTGCACATCCGCATTACACATCCACATTACACATCCGCATTGCACATCCGCATTACACATCAGCATTACACATCTGCATTACACATCGGCATTACACATCCGCATTACACATCCGCATTGCACATCGGCATTACACATCCGCATTACACATCCGCATTGCACATCCGCATTACACATCCGCATTACACATCCGCATTACACATCCGCATTACACATCCGCATTACACATGCGCATTACACATCCACATTACACATCAGCATTACACATCTGCATTACACATCTGCATTACACATCTGCATTACACATCTGCATTACACATCCGCATTACACATCCACATTACACATCCGCATTGCACATCCGCATTACACATCAGCATTACACATCCGCATTACACATCCACATTACACATCCGCATTGCACATCGGCATTACACATCCGCATTACACATCCGCATTGCACATCCGCATTACACATCCGCATTACACATCCGCATTACACAGCTGCATTACACATCCGCATTACACATCCGCATTACACATCCGCATTACACATCCGCATTACACAGCCGCATTACACATCCGCATTACACATCCGCATTACACATCCGCATTACACAGCTGCATTACACATCCGCATTACACATCATTGCACATCCGCATTACACATCCGCATTACACATCCGCATTACACATCATTGCACATCCGCATTACACATCCGCATTACACAGCTGCATTACACATCCGCATTACACATCCGCATTACACATCTACATTACACATCCGCATTACACATCATTGCACATCCGCATTACACATCCGCATTACACATCCGCATTGCACATCCGCATTACACATCCGCATTGCACATCCGCATTACACATCCGCATTGCACATCCGCATTACACATCCGCATTACACATCCGCATTGCACATCCGCATTACACATCCGCATTACACATCCGCATTACACAGCTGCATTACACATCTGCATTACACATCAGCATTACACATCTGCATTACACATTTCTGCGCCACATTTATTATGCAGTGTCCGACAGAAAGTTGTTGCACTCTGTCGGAGCACTGCAGGGGGCGCCATATTCATGGAGAACGTGAAACATTTCGTGAATGGGTCGCACCCTGCACACTCCACAGGTACAATGCACATATAAAGCTCTTCATACCGGGCATAATAGAAGCGGATGGTCGTGTGCATGAGGACATATAAATAATAGCAGACTCCATGTACAGGGAGGGGCCATGGGATGAGATCAGTGATCGGCAGTGATGTGCTGATTATATCAGGATCAGGAGCCTCAGAGGTGACCGGTGATCACTGCAGGGTCACTACATAAGAAGGGGACAAACCCAACATGTGGGGCCCTGGGCAAAACTGAGACCCCAAAATAAGACACTATATTGTACAAGGAGGTTACACTCCGAAATGTTACCACATCCACAATAACCTTCTCCTTCTGCTGAAACTTGGATCATGGAGCGCGGCCTGTGATTTCATTTTTCTACTATTTATGGTATTTTCCAAACTAATGGGGGCGCTGATCTAGACTTTCCAAAAAATGTATAGATAGATGATAGATATGAGATAGATAGATAGAAAGATAGGAGATAGATAGATAGATAGATAGATAGATAGATAGATAGATAGGAGATAGATAGATAGATAGGAGATAGATAGATAGATAGGAGATAGATAGATAGATAGATAGATAGATAGGAGATAGATAGATAGGAGATAGATAGATAGGAGATAGATAGATAGATAGATAGGAGATAGATAGATAGATAGGAGATAGATAGATAGATAGGAGATAGATAGATATTAGATAGATAGATAGATAGATAGATAGATAGATAGATAGGAGATAGATAGATAGATGATAGATATGAGACAGAAAGATAGATAGATAGAAAGATAGATAGATAGATAGATAGATAGATAGATAGATAGATAGGAGATAGATAGATAGGAGATAGATAGATAGATAGATAGATAGATAGATAGATAGGAGATAGATAGAAAGATAGGAGATAGATAGATAGATAGGAGATAGATAGATAGGAGATAGATAGATAGATAGATAGATAGATAGATAGATAGATAGGAGATAGATAGATAGGAGATAGATAGATATTAGATAGATAGATAGATAGATAGATAGATAGGAGATAGATAGATGATAGATATGAGACAGAAAGATAGATAGATAGAAAGATAGATAGATAGGAGATAGATAGATAGATAGATAGATAGATAGGAGATAGATAGATAGATAGATAGATAGATAGGAGATAGATCGGAGATAGATAGATATTAGATAGACAGATATGAGATAGATAGATAGATATGAGATAGATAGAAAGATAGATAGATAGATAGATAGATAGATAGATAGATAGATAGATAGGAGATAGATAGATAGATAGATAGATAGATAGATAGGAGATAGATAGATAGGATATAGATAGATAGATAGGAGATATATAGATGATAGATATGAGATAGATAGAAGATTGTTAAGGAGGTCGCACTGGTTTCGGACGCCATCTTGGCTACTGTCCGCCATCTTAGATACAGCGGCCATGTTCCCTGACCACTGTCCAGTTAATGTCATGATCCAAACTTCATTTTATGTAACCAGTTTGCGCGCCTGTCAGCTAATACCCTGTGACATGTAATGAGAATCTAAGTGCCTTATCTCTTTTCATACAACACCCAAATGCTGATGTCTATGTGCTAAAATATAGCTGTGTCTGCATGAAATAAACATTGTGATGTGAGTGCATCGGAAGACCAGAGTGTGTTTTTCATTTACTCTGTCTTCTCGCTGCCGGCAGCTATCTCATCCTCCCTCAAAGAGTTAATTAGGACTCACCTTACAAAAGTCAAGAGGGCTGTTGGGGCCCTGCATAAAATATCCCTATCAAGATATTAAAGGACAAATATATAGACAGATAGATGATGGTAGATGGTGATAGATAGGTAATAATATCCCCATATAAGATTTATCAGCCATATCTACATTGTGTGAGGTAATAATACCCCCATATAAGATTTATCAGCCATATATACAGTGTGTGAGGTAATAATACCCCCATATAAGATTTATCAGCCATATCCACAGTGTGTGAGGTAATAATACCCCCATATAAGATTTATCAGCCATATGCAACACCCTCGCCGATGCAATGGCGAGGGAGTGTTTGCGAATACGTCCCACCTGCATGTACCCACATCACACTACATGGTCCTGATAGGACATAGGGGATATTGCAGTGGTGAATCCTGCCTGGCAAGGCAGAGGTTAAGTATTTTGTATGATGCAAGATGCTGTTGTCCAATGATATGTGTTACATCCTGTGCTCTGTAAGCTGAGATGTGATTGGAGGAGCAGCCAACACCTGACCAAAGGAAGGTAATAAAACCCCCTGGCCAGGAATGTTCTAGAGATCTTGTCAGAGGGATTCTAGTTGAGAGAGATTCCAGTGTAGGAGAATCCTAGTGAGTGAGTGAGTGAGTAATCTCTGTCTAGCCCATACCAGAGCAGGAAGAGCTTAGCCCCTGCCTCTGAAGAGTGGAGCATCAGACTAGAGTTAGTATAGTGAGGAAAGGGGTATCATCTTACCTTTAAAGGTGATACCTGAAGCCCTACAGGAGAAGCTGAAGCTTCCTACCAGGACACAGCTGCCTTCCCAGCCTGCCCTCTACATCCAGGCTGGTGAACTATCTCCTGAGGCTCCCTCCAACTCACATCTCAGCACTCCATCTACCTGTTAAAGGCACGTTTGCTGCGGTTCCTGCCGGTTCAAATAAAGAACTGTAAGTTGTTTTCTTCAACTTCTGTCTCCGTCTGGTCCCTGCTAATACGGCTGCCTTCATCACCGGCACCCTGTCCACCACACAGAGACTCACACTCGGGACATTAAGGGGTTGCCCCAGGGAGATCCGCTATAGCAGCCTCTCCCTCATCATTTCTTGCCAACACCACCCTGCTGGAGACCTGCCAGGCTGTAGGACAGCCCTCCGGTTCCCCCGTACCAAGCACCGTGACAATAGCGTGCTTAGGCCGCAACCGCCAGCCACTCCGGTACCGCGGGCCCCCGGGCCCCGGCTGGTGGGGGGATGTTGCAAGTGGCGTCACGAACAGGATTGATACTTCTGTGCCTTATCACGGCATTAAAGACTTTCCTTTATTAAAAAGACTGTGTTGCCTAACCCTGCTGCCATCCGGGTTTAGGCCCAAGTGATTGTGTGTTTCACATTGAACTGTTATACTGCTGCCACGTGCTGTCGAGCGCCGCTCCAGCCCTCAAGAGGTTAATTCCAGCAAGAACTGTTTCAGCTCTGCTACATCCGGCGCTGCTGCGCCTGAAGCATTTACCTCAGAGGCGTGTGGCGCAGCAAGTATTTCAAGCCCGCCAAATCTTCACTGGCGGGAACTCCAGAGGCGTCATTAGGCTCCGCCCCCTGCGCGAGTGGCGCGAAGCACCGTGGAGGAGGAGCTGGAGCGTGTGCGGCCGGCAACGAAGAGGGTTAATCGGCCATCTTGGATTTCGGCGCAGGCCGCGCCTGAAGCCTGCCAGCAGTGTGCGCCTCATCCGGAGTTCCAGCGCACGTGTCCTGCGACCGTAGAACACCGCGGAGCATCACTGAGCCCTGCTGCCTGCCGGACATCGGGAACGGAGACCTTCGTGTACCGGAGCTGTCCTGTCACCGCGGCTGATCCTGAGTGAGTACCGCTGGGGAAGTTAAAGGGGGGTAGAGATTGTTTCCGACGCTAGGTTATTGGCTCACCTCCCAGGGAATAGTGACTGTGTCTTAAAGTGCCCACGTCCCATTCTAGCCATCGCCCATAGCGACGGACATTGTGTAACCCTACAGGCTTCCCTCAGCTAGGCCAGTCATGTCCGCCCAGGACGAAGATACGGGACTGGCGCAAGTCCCGTCCCCTGGTCCCTCCTCAGGGTACCGGAGCAAGTTAAGAACTCCAGAGAGTCCCTTCAGCCCTGCTACAGCTAGTGTCCCTGGGACTCCCACCATGATGCCTCTGACTATGCCCTACTATCTGGGGGCCCCCTGGTTACCCTACTACGAGGGAGAATCACATACTCTCCCTGAATTCAGGGACAAGTTGTTAGCCACCTTCGCCTTGCTCCCATTCACAGAGGAACAGAAAGTGGGCATTCTCATCGGGCAGTTGAAAGGACCCGCTCTCCGGGAAGTCAAGTCCTGGCCCCGAGAACAGTGTCAGAATGTGGTCCAGATTCTTGATAGGCTACGTAACACCTTTGACAAGTGTACTGTCTCCGAGTTGAAGCAGAAATTCTTCGGGAAAAGACAGAAGCCCCAAGAGTCCCTCCGAGACTTTGCCCTCTCCCTACAGGAGACATGGAAGGCCATCACCTGCCTTGAGCCCAAAGACGCTGAAACCTCTGACCAAACCTTAAGGGAACAATTTATCAATGGACTTGTTGATAGAAATCAAAGGTGTCAACTAAAGATCATCTCTTCTCAACATGCCCAGGCCTCTTTCCTTGAGTTTAAGGAAATTGCCATTGACATATTAGGAGACCGATCACCTACTGGACCGCAGAAAGAGCCTGAATCCGTAGAAATGGAAGAATCTGCTCTCGCTTGCCATCCCACGCAGTCAGCATCACCTACTCCTGCGACTATGGAAGTTACTGGCATAACAGGACCGGTCCCTAATCTGGCGGACACCCTGCATCAAATCCTTGATCGGTTGTCCCAGTTGGAAGTAACTGTCTCCGCTATGAGGAGGAAACCTCCAGAGAACCCGGTACGGTCAGCTACTCCTCGTGACTCTCCGACTAAACAGCGCCCAAAAGAAGCGAAGTCGTTAAGCACCTGGAGTCAGAAGAAACCCCGCCAGCGGTGCAGCTACTGCCATAAATATGGGCATGAAGAGAATGATTGTCGTCAGTTAAACGACAAACCCTTGGAGCTAAGGGCCGACCTCCAAGGGAAGAACTTGTAAGTCCCCGAGATGCCAACTGGATGCCCAGGTTCGTGGGGACTCGCCCCATGGTTCATGTAACCATCAATGGAGTTACCCTACCGGCCTTAATTGATACCGGCTCTCAAGTGACCACCCTCCGGAGTGCTGCCTTCGAGAAATGCCGAGGAAGAGCATCCTTAGTCCAGCCTCCAAAGGCTTACTTGAACATTATTGCTACGAACGGAAAACCCGTACCCATCCGCGGCTACTGGGAGCCCACGCTAACCATTGGAGACACTGAGTTAACCAGACAGGGCGTAGTGGTGACCCGAGTGCCCGAAAACGGTAACTTCTCCCTGGTACTGGGTACCAATGTCCTCCGCAACTGCTACCCTGAAGTGCTGAAGGCTCTCCACGACTCCCTGCCAACAGTGCCCAACGGCTCCCGGAAGGTAATTCAGGAGACTATGCAGGTTCTCGCGGCGCAACAGAAGTTTGCTGGCCCTAATGGAGAAATCTGCAGAGCCCGGATCAAGGATCCCCAACCTGTCCGCCTTCAACCTGGGACTGAGACGTTAGTATGGTGTCGAGCCTGCATGGGCGTCCAAGGTCAAGACTACCAGGCGATAGTAGAACCTCTACCAGCTGATGAAGACCTGCCCATTCTAGCCGCCAGGAGCCTAGTCACTGTATCCCGAGGACAAGTACCCATTCGACTACTAAATGTGGGAGACTCCCCAGTGGATCTGAGAAAGTACCAAGCCGTAGCCACTCTCTTCAGTGTCCATCCTGAAGACTTGGTGGAAACCTCTCTGTCTGCCTCCCAACAGTTGGAAGTGAAGCAAGGTGCTGAAGATGAGCCTGCCGAGCAATCCTGGTGGCTTGAGCTCAATATTGGAGATGACGATTTTACTCCTGCAGACCAAGTACAAGGTGTCCTGGATGTCGTTATGAAGCACCACCGGGCCTTCAGCAAGCACCCACTGGATTTTGGGCAGACTACTCTGATCCAACACACCATCCCTACTGGCTCTCATCCTCCTATCAAGGAACGATACCGGCCCATACCTCCAGCCCGCTACCAAGAGGTGAAGAAGCTGGTACAAGAGATGAAGACAGCCAACGTTATCAGGGAGAGTCACAGCCCATGGGCTGCCCCGCTGGTCCTTGTGAAGAAGAAGGATGGAACCCTTCGATTCTGTGTTGACTATAGGAAGATCAACAATATCACCCTAAAGGACGCCTATCCTCTACCTCGAATCGAGGAATCCCTCGCAGCCCTAGGGTCAGCTGCCTACTTCTCTACCCTGGACCTGACCAGTGGCTACTGGCAAGTGGCCATGGCACCAGAAGACAGAGAGAAGACGGCTTTCACCACCCCAATGGGCCTGTTCGAGTTCAACAACATGCCGTTCGGGCTATGCAACTCCCCAGGCACATTTCAACGGCTGATGGAGAGATGTTTGGGTCATCGCAACTTCGAGACCGTCCTGCTATATTTGGACGACATCATCATCTACTCCAAGACTTATGAAGACCACCTCCACCATCTGGCTGAAGTCTTCCAAATCCTGACCCAACATGGGTTGAAGGTCAAGCCATCCAAGTGCCACCTGCTACAACCTAGCGTCAAGTACCTGGGACACGTGGTGAGCGCTCATGGGATTGAGCCAGATCCAGAGAAGATTGCAGCTGTCTACGACTGGCCTACCCCATCAACCGTACGGGACATCAAAAGCTTCCTGGGATTTGCCAGTTATTACAGGCGTTTCATCCCGAAGTTTGCCCAGCTGGCGGCTCCCTTGCAAGAGCTTCTAAGGGGCCTGCCAAAAGAGAGCCAACGTTCCCGAGTAGCCATTGAGTGGACGGCCGAACGAGAAGCTGCCTTCCAGATGCTCAAGCAACGGTTGACTGAGCCCCCGGTGTTGGGATATCCAGACTATAGTCTGCCTTTCACCCTATACACTGATGCCAGCAAGCAAGGTCTAGGAGCGGTATTATCCCAGCTCCAAAAAGGAACTGAAAGGGTCATAGCCTACGCCAGCCGTTCCCTTTCGAGAACCGGAGCAAAACGACCAGAACTATAGTTCCTTCAAGTTGGAGTTTCTGGCGTTAGTCTGGGCTGTGACCGAAAAGTTCAAGGACTATCTAGCTGCATCATCTTTCACTGTCTTCACAGACAATAATCCTCTGGCGCATCTGAACACCGCACGTCTTGGAGCACTGGAACAACGGTGGGCCTCCAGACTTGCCAATTTCAGCTTTACCATCAAGTACCGGGCTGGTAAGACCAATGACAACGCCGACGCTCTGTCCCGTCTCCCTGACCAGTGGGAGGGACCCTCCACGGATGCTCAGTGGGAAGATGTCGAGATGCCAGCATTCTATGCCCGGTTTGTGCGTCAAGATGCCCAGAGAGTTTACTCCCTACCGACAGAGGCAGCGCCAGCTACTCCTCAAGAAGAGTCAGAGCCCCCTGCGGAAAAGGACCTCTGGATGAGTCTTCAGGCTGATAGCCGTGCCATAGGAGAAGTAATGGACTATCTCTCTAGTGGGCGAGTGCCTGAAAGAATCCGGCGCAGAAGAGCTGATGGAGAACTGTCTCAATTGTGGCACCAGAGAAAGACTCTGAGCATGCACCAGGGTCTGCTAAAGAGAAGAACTCTGGACCCTATCACTTATGACCGGCTATACCAGATTGTGATTCCCAGGAGGGACGCCAAGATAGTACTGGAAATCTACCATGACCAGTCCGGACACTTTGGCGCTCAGAAAACTGAAGCCACCCTCCGAAGGCGATTCTTCTGGGTCAACATGAAGTCCGACATTGAAGCCTGGTGTCGAGAATGCCCAGCCTGCGCCATCGCTCGAGGAGAGCGACACAATCAAAGGGCCCCTCTACGTCCCATTGTGAGCCAACGGCCCTTGGAGATCCTGGCATTGGACCACGTGAAGTTGGAGCCCAGCAGATCCGGTCACAGTTATGCTCTTACGATCATCGACCACTATACCAAATTTGTGGTTGCAGTACCTGTCAGAGATCTATCTGCAAGGACCACCGCAGCGGCCCTGTGGAAGAGCTTCATCCTCCCCTATGGCTGTCCGGACCAGATCCTTACAGACCAAGGAACAGCATCCCAAGTCTTCCAGGAGCTGTGCACTCTATATGGCTGCAAAAAGCTGAGGACCACAGCCTATCATCCCCAAGGCAACGGGCTTTGTGAAAAGATGAATCAGACTCTAATCAATATGCTGAGGACTCTGACCCCTGCAAAAAGGGCTGACTGGCCAAAACTGTTGCCCGAATTAGTGTACCTGTACAACAATACCACTCATTGCTCCACAGGATACACCCCGTATTATCTGATGTTCGGGAGGCACGGCCATCTCCCTGCGGATATGACCTTGGACATGGAGTCCCCTGATGCCCAGTCTTTACTCCCCCAGACTGACTGGGTTCACGAACACCAGAGGCGCCTGGCGGATGCCAGAGAAGTTGTGGATCTGCGGTTGGAAGAGGCCCGAGAGAAACAAAAACGAGACTTTGATCGTAATGCCTGTGCTGAGCCTTTTTCCCCAGGAGATCGAGTGTGGCTGCGCAACAACCATCCCACCAGTAAGCTAGATGGGCGTTGGGAGCGTGAGCCATACCTAGTTAGGGACAGTCTCTCCCCTGAAGTCTACGAGATTTCAAGAGGAGACCGTCCACTACTCCGGGTACATAGGAACCGGCTGAAGAGATGTCTTCGTCCTTTTGCCCCTATGCCCACACCTCTCACCTCGACCCCCAACTTACAGACCTCCTTGTGTTCACCTACCCCCAGTTTCTTGGAACTTGTGACTGTGCCTCAATTCTGTTTTGTTTCCACTCCAGTAAGAGGTACCTCGGAGAGACCATCATCCCCACCGCAGTCTCCAATACGGCTGCCTGTGGAGGATGATCCGGCTCCACTGTCTGCAACCCCTGAAGCATCAGAGCCAGCTGAGACTCCGATTCCAACGCCTGAATCAGAGGAGGACGATGAGGAGATTGTTATCTTCTCCCAGCCGGAACTGCGAAGGTCTCAAAGGGAGACAAAAGGTAAAGTTCCTGCGTACCTGCAGGAGTATCAGCTGGTGTCACACAGAAGGAGGAGGCAGGTACGTTTTTCTGACACCGAAGTACTTACCACCGAAGAAGATACTGAGTAACCCCTGAAGGGCTGTAGCCCACTTCAGGTACTGTACCATGTGTATATATGTGTATCTATTCCTCTTATCCCTAAAGAGCCAGAGACTTTCCTGAGACTCTCATCCCTATTTATCTCAGTCAAGAGACATACCTTGAACTGATTATTGTCCTGTGCTATGATAGCACCCCTTCCTCTGCCACAGCAGAGATTTCTTCAAAGGACTCTGTCCCTCTACACTAGGGGAGACCCTTTGCTTCTTCTATTGCACTTTTCCCCCACATCAAGGGCTGTACCCAGAAGATGGACTTTGTCATTAGAGACCTTCTGTGAGACTTTTGCCAGATACTACCAGGGAAAAGTTGCTATGTCTATTGACTATTATTTTGCACTTAATGCCTTTCCTTTTTAGGTATGGACATTCTGCTTGCACTTTTTATGCCTTTACTTTGCAGGAAAAGAGACATTTGCTACCGTGCTACCCTGAGTAGCCTATCTACTTCTGTAACGTTTGTAACGTTCAAGATGTGTACCCATTGGGCTCCTAAGACAATGTGAATTTATCACCTGTTTGCACACTGTCATATATGCCAGTAGTTTGCAGTAACCCCTTTCATAGGCTTTTCAGGTTGTAGTGTGGCTGTGTCGGACCGTCTTTGTGTGTAAAACACTGACCGCTACCTGATCCCTCAAACCGAGGTTTGCACATGGGGGTAGTCCGTAAACTGCGGGTCCTACGGGGACCGGGGGTGTTACACAGTTAGCACCTGGATGCCACTCATACATGGGTAAGGATGCCAGTCAGGAGGTACTCGTGTCGCATATGCTAACGCAATGCAGATAGACACCTTATATAATTGCAGCCAGGGAAGAAGCGTTGATACAACAAATATACAGGCCTTGGTGCAAGGAGTGGATTACAGGACATGACACTACACCTTTCCTACTGTACAGTTCGATTTAATGGCGTCAGCGACCAACTGTCATACAGCTACATGTTTTGTCTCAGTCCGACACCAACCCAGGTGCCTGTCTCCAGGACTATGGGCGGTTTGTCCCTACACCTCACACAGCCTGCACTTCCCAGAAGTGCCCTTAGCCCCCTCTGTGCCCCAAAACATCTGTAGTCGAGCCGAGGGCGGCTCTTTCAATTGCCCCCGGGGTATGCAACACCCTCGCCGATGCAATGGCGAGGGAGTGTTTGCGAATACGTCCCACCTGCATGTACCCACATCACACTACATGGTCCTGATAGGACATAGGGGATATTGCAGTGGTGAATCCTGCCTGGCAAGGCAGAGGTTAAGTATTTTGTATGATGCAAGATGCTGTTGTCCAATGATATGTGTTACATCCTGTGCTCTGTAAGCTGAGATGTGATTGGAGGAGCAGCCACCACCTGACCAAAGGAAGGTAATAAAACCCCCTGGCCAGGAATGTTCTAGAGATCTTGTCAGAGGGATTCTAGTTGAGAGAGATTCCAGTGTAGGAGAATCCTAGTGAGTGAGTGAGTGAGTGAGTAATCTCTGTCTAGCCCATACCAGAGCAGGAAGAGCTTAGCCCCTGCCTCTGAAGAGTGGAGTATAAGACTAGAGTTAGTATAGTGAGGAAAGGGGTATCATCTTACCTTTAAAGGTGATACCTGAAGCCCTACAGGACAAGCTGAAGCTTCCTACCAGGACACAGCTGCCTCCCAGCCTGCCCTCTACATCCAGGCTGGTGAACTATCTCCTGAGGCTCCCTCCAACTCACATCTCAGCACTCCATCTACCTGTTAAAGGCACGTTTGCTGCGGTTCCTGCCGGTTCAAATAAAGAACTGTAAGTTGTTTTCTTCAACTTCTGTCTCCGTCTGGTCCCTGCTAATACGGCTGCCTTCATCACCGGCACCCTGTCCACCACACAGAGACTCACACTCGGGACATTAAGGGGTTGCCCCAGGGAGATCCGCTATAGCAGCCTCTCCCTCATCATTTCTTGCCAACACCACCCTGCTGGAGACCTGCCAGGCTGTAGAACAGCCCTCCGGTTCCCCCGTACCAAGCACCGTGACAATAGCGTGCTTAGGCCGCAACCGCCAGCCACTCTGGTACCGCGGGCCCCGGCTGTATCCAGGCCTCACCTCAAGGGCTGGGCCCCGGTGGGGGGATGTTGCACATATATACAGTGTGTGAGGTAATAATACCCCCATATAAGATTTATCAGCCATATGTACAGTGTGTGAGGTAATAGTATCTCCATATAAGATTTATCAGCCATATATACAGTGTGTGAGGTAATAATACCCCCATATAAGATTTATCAGCCATATATACAGTGTGTGAGGTAATAATATCCCTATATAAGATTTATCAGCCATATATACAGTGTGTGATGTAATAATATCCCCATATAAGATTTATCAGCCGTATATACAGTGTGTGAGGTAATAATACCCCCATATAAGATTTGTCAGCCGTATATATAGTGTGTGAGGTAATAATACCCCCATATAAGATTTATCAGCCATATATACAGTGTGTGATGTAATAATATCCCCATATAAGATTTATCAGCCATATATACAGTGTGTGAGGTAATAATATCTCCATATAAGATTTATCAGCAATATGTACAGTGTGTGAGGTGATAATACCTCCATATAAGATTTATCAGCCATATATACAGTGTGTGAGGTAATAATATCCCCATATAAGATTTATCAGCCATATATACAGTGTGTGAGGTAATAATATCCCCATATAAGATTTATCAGCCATATATACAGTGTGTGAGGTGATAATACCTCCATATAAGATTTATCAGCCATATATACAGTGTGTGAGGTAATAATATCCCCATATAAGATTTATCAGCCATATATACAGTGTGTGAGATGATAATACCTCCATATAAGATTTATCAGCCATATATACAGTGTGTGAGGTAATAATATCCCCATATAAGATTTATGAGCCATATATACAGTGTGTGAGGTAATAATATCCCCATATAAGATTTATCAGCCATATGTACAGTATGTGAGGTAATATCTCCATATAAGATTTATCAGCCATATATACAGTGTGAGGTAATAATATCCCCATATAAGATTTATCAGCCATATATACAGTGTGTGATGTAATAATATCCCCATATAAGATTTATCAGCCATATATACAGTGTGTGAGGTAATAATACCTTCATATAAGATTTATCATCCATATATACAGTGTGTGAGGTAATAATATCCCTATATAAGATTTATCAGCCATATATACAGTGTGTGATGTAATAATATCCCCATATAAGATTTATCAGCCGTATATACAGTGTGTGAGGTAATAATACCCCCATATAAGATTTATCAGCCATATATACAGTGTGTGAGGTAATAATATCCCTATATAAGATTTATCAGCCATATATACAGTGTGTGATGTAATAATATCCCCATATAAGATTTATCAGCCATATATACAGTGTGTGAGGTAATAATATCTCCATATAAGATTTATCAGCCATATATACAGTGTGTGAGGTAATAATACCCCATATAAGATTTATCAGACATATATACAGTGTGTGAGGTAATAATATCCCTATATAAGATTTATCAGCCATATATACAGTGTGTGATGTAATAATATCCCCATATAAGATTTATCAGCCATATATACAGTGTGTGAGGTAATAATATCTCCATATAAGATTTATCAGCCATATATACAGTGTGTGAGGTAATAATACCCCATATAAGATTTATCAGCCATATATACAGTGTGTGATGTAATAATATCTCCATATAAGATTTATCAGCTATATATACAGTGTGTGATGTAATAAGTCCCAAAAATGGGACTTTTTCTCATATATTCTGAAAAAGTCCTGTGAGAAACACATACCTTATGGGAAAAAGCATAAAAGGAACAAGAAAAACCCTATGTGGCTAACTAGTCTTGTAAGGAAATCAATAAGTGAGAAAGATAAAGCGTTTAAGGTGCTAAAACGTGAAGGTAGTGATGAGGCATTACAGGATTATAGAGAGAAAAATAAATCCTGTAAAAAGCAGATAAAGGCCGCAAAAATAGAGACTGAGAGAAATATTGCCAGGGAGAGCAAAAATAATCCCAAATTAGTTTTCAAGTATATAAATGATAAGAAACTAAAAACAGAGAGTGTGGGTCCCCTTAGAAATAACATGGGGGTCATGGTGGAAGGAGATGAGGAAAGGGCCAATCTACTGAATGTCGCCTTCTCAACTGTCTTTACCCAGGAAAATCCCCTGGTGGAAGACACAATGAGGAATAATGTTAATTCTTTTTATAATGTCAACAGTTTAACCCAGGAAGAGGTACGGCGCCGCCTCGCAACCACTAAGATAGATATATCACCTGGGCCAGATGGCATACACCCCCGGGTTCTGAATTATGTACGGTGATAGACAGACCGTTATTTTTAATATTTGAAGATTCACTGAGGACTGGTTATGTTCCACAGGACTGGCGCATAGCAAATGTGGTACCAATATACAAAAAAGGATCAAAAAGTGATCCTGTGAGTCTAACTGCTGTGGTGGGGAAAATATTTGAGGGGTTTATTCGAGATGCTATCCTGGAGTATCTCACTGTGCACAACCTTATAACCCAGCGTCAGCATGGGTTTATGAGAGATCGGTCCTGTCAGACTAATCTGATTGGTTTCTACGAGGAGGTAAGTTCAAGACTGGTGTGTGAGGTAATAATATCCCTATATAAGATTTATCAGCCATTTCTTTTTCGTCCGTTCGGCAGCACACATATGGGATTTATCCCCTAGGTACAACTCAGAAGAGAGCAGGTAACAAGCAGTAGTAGACAATTAACAATTAGTGTCTTGGTGACTCCCCCTATATAAGGCCGGAGCACACACACAACCCTTGTATTTCTTTTTCTCTTAGGTATGACAGAAGAGTTCAGGTCCTGTGTGTCTACACAGAAAAAAAAAAAAAAAAACTATCTAGATTATAAGTTTTCTAGGTCCTCTGTGTCTTTACACAGAACACTTGGATGGACCGGCCCGGGCTGTATACGCTTGCATGCGGTCCCTCGTCCTGGAGGAGCCTGTACAGCTATCCTGTCTTTACAGGGGCAATAGCTGAGGCTGTGGTGTGTATCTACCACCATGTACCAGGCATATGAGATCGCTCCTGCATCTCCTACCTGCTGGGCCTTGTGGTTCATCACCGTGCGTGCCTCACCAGCAGACGCCTGGATCCCCTCCTGCATAGGCCGCAGCTCAGGCTGTATACCATAGCACTGCTGGTCTCTGGCCTGGAGGAATCAGACGCCTGGATCCCCTCCTGCATAGGCCGCAGCTCAGGCTGTATACCATAGCACTGCTGGTATCTGGCCTGGAGGAGCCTGTACAGCTATCCTGTCCTTACAGGGGCAATAGCTGAGGCTGTGGTGTGTATCAGCCACCATGTACCCAGCACATGAGATCGCTCCTGCATCTGCCACCTGCTGGGCCTTGTGATTCATCACCCTGCGTGCCTCACCATTGGACGCCTGGATCCCCTCCTGCCCTCCTGCATAGGCCGCAGCCCAGGTAAGAGCCTGTACAGCTATCCTGCCCTTACAGGGGTAATAATACAGACTGTGTTGAGTATCTACCGCACATCACTGACACATGAGATCACTGCTAGTATCTCCTACCTGCTGGGCCTTGTGGTTCATCACCCTGCGTGCCTCACCATGGGACGCTTGGATCCCCTCCTGCATAGGCCGCAGCCCAGGTAAGAGCCTGTACAGCTATCCTGCCCTTACAGGGGTAATAATACAGACTGTGCTGAGTATCTACCACACATCACTGACACATGAGATCACTGCTAGTATCTCCTACCTGCTGGGCCTTATGGTTCATTAACCCTGCGTGCCTCACCATGGGACGCTTGGATCCCCTCCTGCATAGGCCGCAGCCCAGGTAAGAGCCTGTACAGCTATCCTGCCCTTACAGGGGTAATAATACAGACTTTGCTGAGTATATACCACACATCACTGACACATGAGATCACTGCTAGTATCTCCTACCTGCTGGGCCTTGTGGTTCATTAACCCTGTATGCCTCACCATGGCTCCTGCACAGGCCGCAGCCCAGCAATGCTCCTGGTATTAACCATTTGTTCATCTGGATGGAGGCAGCACATTGTATCAGTGAGTATATCCAGGCTGTATACCGGCCGCTGGTCTCTCATCCTCCTGTGATATGTTATACGGTTTTTTAACCTGTTTTCTCCTGCTGGAGATGTCTTCATATTGTACAGTATTTACACTGTTACCACTTGCAGTACAGGGAGCATTACATGTCAGCTCCCGGGATATAGACTGTGAGCTCCTGGGATATAGACTGTCAGCTCCTGGGATATAGACTGTCAGCTCCTGGGATATAGATTGTCCTGTCCTGGACATTCTGGTGTTTCTTGTGCACATGTGTCGGCCATTGCTATGTATTGGTGCATTTTCAATTTGCATTCACCTGTTGCAGTCTTATCATGCAACCTCACAGCAGGTCTCAGCTGCCAGATAACCTCTGCCCTCTGCAAGACAAGGTAAGAGGGATGTCTAATGTCTCCTATGTATCCCTGCTAAATGCATTGGTATAATATCTACCTGCTCAATGCTCAGATCTAATGTCTCCTATGTATCCCTGCTAAATGCATTGGTATAATGTCTACCTGCTCAATGCTCAGGTCTAATGTCTCCTATGTATCCCTGCTAAATGCATAGATCTTTATTGCATTTCTAGTCACTCCTGCGCCCTGACCCCAGGGTTTATATGCAGAGTCTGTGAGCTCTGCTTGACTTAGAATTATCTTACCGGTATTTCATGTGTATAATCTGTGATCTTTACACTGAATGTACTAACCATTTTCTCTGGACTAGACCTCCGGTATGTAATGAGCCTCTGGTATGTGACGAGCATGCACTCGGCCTCTGGTATGTGACGAGCATGCACTCGGCCTCTGGTATGTGACGAGCATGCACTCGGCCTCTGGTATGTGATGAGCATGTACTCGGCCTCTGGTATGTGATGAGCATGTACTCGGCCTCTGGTATGTGATGAGCATGTACTCGGCCTCTGGTATGTGATGAGCATGTACTCGGCCTCTGGTATGTGATGAGCATGTACTCGGCCTCTGGTATGTGATGAGCATGTACTCGGCCTCTGGTATGTGATGAGCATGTACTCGGCCTCTGGTATGTGATGAGCATGTACTCGGCCTCTGGTATGTGATGAGCATGTACTCGGCCTCTGGTATGTGATGAGCATGTACTCGGCCTCTGGTATGTGATGAGCATGTACTCGGCCTCTGGTATGTGATGAGCATGTACTCGGCCTCTGGTATGTGATGAGCATGTACTCGGCCTCTGGTATGTGATGAGCATGTACTCGGCCTCTGGTATGTGATGAGCATGTACTCGGCCTCTGGTATGTGATGAGCATGTACTCGGCCTCTGGTATGTGATGAGCATGTACTCGGCCTCCGGTAAGTAATGAGCATGTACTCGGCCTCTGGTATGTGATGAGCATGCACTCGGCCTCCGGTAAGTAATGAGCATGGCCTGTGTGTTATACACTGTACCCACATCCTCTGGTGAGATGTGCAGGTATCTATGATCTGTATACACAGTGACATACTGTAATAATGATACAGAGCAGACTGATACCAGAACTCTAGGTTCTGCTTCTATGTATGTTCTCCATAGTCTGCTCTACATGAATGGCATTGGAGAGTGATCCTCTCATATCCCGGCAGAACTCCTCATACAGTGATGTTGGCTGCATATGGCTTGTCTGTACACATCTTTACCTCATACTAATGTGTCCTTTGTGTTTTCACTAGACGTCCTCTCCTGAGCGGCTGTCACAGACCCCTATGAGAGGTGGAAAGAGGAGGAAAACTAGGCCGAGGTTATGTCCTAACCCATTGTTATTAAGAATGAGTCTTGTATCTATTCTCCTGTGTTACCCCAGGATACAGATCCAGAGATCCACACAGATCCCAGGCCCAAGCCTTCTTATCATGGATCATCTCCAGACATCATTCTGTATTGCAGATTCTTGTCTATAGGAATATTAAACCTCAGAGATTAGATCTGATGCCCCAGACCAGATCTTCCTTCTGAGGAAGGAGAATGTAACCACCAGTGGAATCCACTAAAGATCCTGAAGGGAAACAACAGGGAAAGGATGATTCTACTTTCCAGTCACTGATGATGACGTCTTCCCTACTCACCCAGTCCTGTCTATATATTCTCAGCGTGGATGGACCACACCTGATAACGGCATTAGAGGTCCAGTGACCAAGGGATGAAATCTGTGCCACCACTGGCCATGTGACCTGTCACAATAGCTATCTGATGCTTCTATTACCAGCATTAAGGATTCCTCTGAAGTCCTGGTTGCTTTGGTTGTGGCAAGAAGAGCTGTATGGACAAAGCTCTGGAATAAGGATTATTTGAATTTTCAAGATCAAAAGACTCAAAAATCCAGGAAGAGCAGGAAGAGTTTATCATTCCATCACATCGACTTGTTGCACAGGGTCGGTTCAGACACAGGCAACACCTTCCATGAGTAGGTAAAAAGCCACTTAACTCAAAACCGTGGGAGTTAGTGCATCTGGCCTGGTGGAATATCAACAATAAGAAGGAGGTCCTTCTCTTCAGATTGGCCAAAGTCTTTATCAGACGCCTGGTGTCCTCTACAATACATCAAGTATAGACTCTGTAACCTTCCCACCTGACAGATCCTGACCAGCAATCTGCTAGTTGTGTATCTCTGCCTCAGAGGTATCACTGCGCGGCATCAACTGTCCTATCAGATCGTCATATTCCCATCCTGCCTCCACATCGGGAGAACATCGGGATAGCGCTTCAGACTCCTGCCCACTGCATTGCCAGTCATGTCCTTAAAGCTTCCATACCTGGAGGACTGGTTATTTCCATGGAACTTCTGAATCTTCAACTTCAAATTTGAAGAAGAGTAATGAAAGTCTATAAATGTATTTTTGGAAATATTTCCCCTGATATCAGCTAACAAAAGTTAGTGAGTGACAAGAGCACTGGCCAAATGTCTGTTACCATAGATGTGGTGCAATGAGCAAAGCCCATATCTGAAGTGAAGGAACCAGGCGCAATAATTTATGGCAAGAAAATTCTGGATTCTTCATCCTCGCACATTAGCCAGAGGGATACGTCTTTCTGAGGCTGGGGTCCCATGTAGGAGATGATGAGGATCATAAGTCATGGAACACTCAAGAGAATATATTGTCCTCTATTCATCGGGGGCTGTGAGCCAATCAGAGCAGCGTTACAATACTTCTATGTTATTATTCTAACGCGTCTATCACAATGTGCTGCTGCCTACATAAGTCATTACTATAAAAAGGTTCCTGAAGTCTCCAACTTACAAGAGTATGCAAAACCCTGCACTAAGCAGAGGCGAATCTTCATCTGTTGACACTTGATATCCTTAGTCATATTTCTGATATCCAGAATACTCGCTATCAGTGGCGTTACTATCGCTGTACCAACCGTAGCAGTGATGCTAATGGCCAGCCCAGGACCCACGACCGAATCATAAATTATGCGTGTTGCGTACCTAGGCGGGCCTGGCCCTATTGACCATAGCTGCTGCAGCCGCAATGCTGAGAGGGCTGCCCGTCCCTAAGCCTTCCGCACCTGGCTCCACCTGTGTGACCAGGCAGCAGGCCGCCCTATCTTCTTCCTGCATGAAGACATGTGACGTCACATGACACATCCTGGCCGGCGCTGAGTGGAGGTCCAGGGCGCCTACTCACAAAGGATGTATCTTCTGGCTGCACTAAAAGCCTAAGGCCAGAAGAATCCTCAAAAGCAGCCGATCATGTTCATGTTTGATGGCCACGACATCGTCCAGGAGGACTGCAGAACTCCAAGCAATGTCCTTCAAGGATTCCTACCAGAAAGCATCATGTTACTTTCCTGCTCAGCCTTCATCCAACGATTTCTACAGTCTTCAGAACAATTCTTTTAAACAATACATTTTCAAATAATTTTTATAAGGGGGAAAATTGTCCACATGGATCATTGACTCCATGAGATGCTGTTGAGTCTCTTTGGTCATGAAGCTCCAGACCAGCTGAGAGCCAAGTCTACATCAGCTTCTTTAGCTGAGCTCTGTCATGTCTATCAGTTCTACAGAGCAGCCACGTGGTCCTCTCCATCCTCGTCTATAGATCTCTGCAGGATGGACTTCTCTGCCTCCTAAGGCTTCAGCCTTACACAAGGCGGTGCTTCAGCAGGCTTCAGCTAAGATCCCTCCCCATAAGTACTGCTTGCTACGTCCCATATGTGTGCTGCCGAACGGACGAAAAAGAAGGAGGAAATTTGCTTACCGAAATTTCCATTTCTTTTAGTCCGTGAGGCAGCACAGCTTTCCCACCCTTAAATGATGAAACGTTATTGCTATATACCATACAAGGGTTGTGTGTGTGCTCCGGCCTTATATAGGGGGAGTCAGCCAAGACACTAATTGTTTAATTGTCTACTACTGCTTGTTAACCTGTTCTCTTCTGAGTTGTACCGAGGGGATAAATCCCATATGTGTGCTGCCTCACGGACTAAAAGAAATGGAAATTTCGGTAAGCAAATTTCCTCCATATACAGTGTGTGAGGTAATAATACCCCCATATAAGATTTATCAGCCATATCTACAGTGTGTGAGGTAATAATACCCCCATATAAGATTTATCAGCCATATATACAGTGTGTGAGGTAATAATATCCCCATATAAGATTTATCAGCCATATATACAGTGTGTGAGGTAATAATATCTCCATATAAGATTTATCAGCCATATATACAGTGTGTGATGTAATAATATCCCCATATAAGATTTATCAGCCATATATAGTGTGTGATGTAATAATATCCCCATATAAGATTTATCAGCCATATATACAGTGTGTGATGTAATAATATCCCCATATAAGATTTATCAGCCATATATACAGTGTGTGATGTAATAATACCCCCATATAAGATTTATCAGCCATATATACAGTGTGTGAGGTAATAATATCCCCATATAAGATTTATCAGCCATATCTACAGTGTGTGAGGTAATAATACCCCCATATAAGATTTATCAGCCATATATACAGTGTGTGAGGTAATAATACCCCCATATAAGATTTATCAGCCATATATACTTTGTGTGAGGTAATAATACCCCCATATAAGATTTATCAGCCATGTCTACAGCGTGTGAGGTAATAATATCCCCATATAAGATTTATCAGCCATATATACTGTGTGTGAGGTAATAATATCCCTATATAAGATTTATCAGCCTTATATACAGTGTGTGAGTTAATAATATCCCCATATAAGACTTATCAGCCATGTCTATAGTGTGTGAGGTAATAATATCTCCATATAAGATTTATCAGCCAAATATACAGTCCGTGAGGTAATAATATCCCCATATAAGATTTATCAGCCATATATACAGTGTGTGAGGTAATAATATCCCCATATAAGATTTATCAGCCATATCTACAGTGTGTGAGGTAATAATACCCCCATATAAGATTTATCAGCCATATATACAGTGTGTGAGGTAATAATACCCCCATATAAGATTTATCAGCCATATATACTTTGTGTGAGGTAATAATACCCCCATATAAGATTTATCAGCCATGTCTACAGCGTGTGAGGTAATAATATCCCCATATAAGATTTATCAGCCATATATACTGTGTGTGAGGTAATAATATCCCTATATAAGATTTATCAGCCTTATATACAGTGTGTGAGTTAATAATATCCCCATATAAGACTTATCAGCCATGTCTATAGTGTGTGAGGTAATAATATCTCCATATAAGATTTATCAGCCAAATATACAGTCCGTGAGGTAATACTACCTGTCATCAGAAATTGGCCTAATAAACCTTCCTCCCACAGCTACCATTACTGCAGCCGCTCTCCCCCCAGAGGTGCAATTACTGGAGCACCACTCCATAATAATAATCTTTATTTATATAGCACCATTAAATTCAGTAGCGTTTTAAATTCCGGGGAACATAAAAATAAAATAAAACATTAAAGAGTAACAACAGTCATGTGAAACACAGGGCCCCGGCCCCCCCTCCTCAGAGCTGCCATCAAAGGAACCCCATCCCCCAGAGCTTTCATCAAAGCCCCCCTCCCCCAAAACTGCCATCAAAGCCCCCCCTCTTCCAGAGCTGTCATCAAAGGGCCCCCCCCTCCCCTGGAGCAGGCATCAAAGGCCCCACGCCTCCCCTAGAGCAGCCATCAAAGACCCTCCTCCTCTACAGTAGCCATCAAATCCCCCCACCCCCGGCTACCCCAGAGCTGCCGTGATGTCATCACAGTGCCGGGAGGCGGCCACTCACCTCCGGTTCCGCTCAACTGCAGGTCGCATGATGCCGGAAGGCGGAGGTGTTACACGTGCGGCTCAGTCAGGCGCGGCGCTCTCCCACCCAGGCGTCCTCATCACAGGAGCCGCGGCATGCGCAAGACCACCCTCTGAGGCCGGCGGGTGGCGGTGCTCACGTACGCTGTTGTACACAGCGCGTCTCCGCCAGTGGCTCTGCTGGGGAGTGTCTGACTCCCGGCTGTGATCGGGTGCTGGAAACAGCCAACAGCGCCGATGGCCCCGGCAGCCCGGCTCATCTTCTGTTCTGACTTTTGAAGTCAGGGTCGGTACTCGGGGTACTCAGTCCAACGCTGCAATACAATGCCCCCTTAACAATGATTGATGGTCCTGCGTCCAGGGACGTCATTGATCAGATCTCCTGAAGTCCGGTGCATGATGTCGGTCACATGGTAGGAGCATGTTACACTCCCTGCCTCCCTGACGTTATACATCTAATTTCAAAGTTGATTTTCTGGATGATGCCACCAAGCTGGGCCATGAAAGAAACATCATCAAGAAGCTTTTTAACTTCTTGACAACATACTGGTTTATAAGGACAATGTATGATGACAGGTTCCCTTTAAAGTGCACAGTTCTTGAGGTGGTCATAACTCACCGGTCACACAAGAATGAGGTGTTTCCTGAACTACAGTAGCTCCAATGGGACCATCGTGACTTCCCGCTTCGAAAGCATCATGAATTCCCCTTTTGGGTTATTAATCACCCAGTATCGTTTATACTATTGATGACCTGAACCGACCTGTGGGTTATTTCCATCAATGCGCTATAATATTCTATGTAAATAACTGGGTCTGAACACCCAGAGCTTCTGCGACATTTTATTTTTTTCTTTTTCTTTTATTTCATTCTTTATGACATTTTTATAATCTTATTATTTCATTACTTTCCCTTACACAATTTAGTCTGGGCAGCTGCCCTATTACCCAAATTTTTCAGCCCTCTAATCCAGCTACAATAGAGTTATCTACAATTTTGGGCCCTATTGATTTCAATGGAGTTTGTGTTTGGCTATAAGAGCGTGTAGAAGTCCCTTCACAAAGCAAATTTTTTTCCCCAATATTGAGACAAACTCGTTGAACCTGAATTACTCCCAACCCGCTATAAACTACCTGTCCATCTGTGGTGTCGGGGTGTATACTGTCATTATCTATATATATATGTTTCTAAATAAGCTCGCAACTATTCTCCAAAAATACTTCCCAGAATTCCCTAGTGGAGCATCTATGGCTATAAGTCTCCACACGCCTATAAGGCGGTCTTACTTGGAAAACTCTCCATACAGAGAACTCTTACCTTCTGACCCATCTACAAAAATAAGACAGGGTGTTGTATTATTTTTGGCTTTAAAAAGCGGGTAAGGGCTTATTTTCAAGTGATATTTTATTTATTTTTTTTCCGTAAACAAAATTCACATTTATTCTTGAACAGAAAAAGAAAATCAACATCTTTTCAAATAGCTTCATTTTTAGAGACATCATCATCACTCACCAAATCCTGATTACATTGTGAATTTTTTGCTCCCTCCCCCTCCCTGCAGCTCCCTCCTCCACCCTGCAGCTTCCTCCCCCTCCCTGCAGCTCCCTCCTCCTCCCTGCAGCTTCCTCCCCCTCACTGCAGCTCCCTCCTCCTCCCTGCAGCTCCCTCCCCCTCCCTGCAGCTTCCACCCCCTCCCTGCAGCTCCCTCCCCCTCCCTGCAGCTTCCTCCTCCTCCCTGCAGCTTCCTCCCCCTCCCCGCAGCTTCCTCCCCCTCCCTGCATCTCCCTCCTCCTCCCTCCCTGCAGCTTCCAGCCCCTCCCTGCAGCTCCCTCCCCCTCCCTTTCATGTTGCCTTCAGCTGACAGGTTGGAGGATCAGAATGCTAATAGCTATGTCTTCTGAACCGTGGCACCTAGAAACACAGTTCAGGAGTCATTTTATAAAGGAAAATACTGTATTTAATCCTACATAAGGATTTTATTTCTAGGTGTTATAGATAAAAAGAAATCCATACTTAACCTCTTAACTACATATGCATACTAGTGCAGTGACGAGACAGCGAAAAAAAGGAAAAGTAACATCGCCCTTCCTTTTCCTAGGAGTGATATAAAAACAATTATTCACGTAGTGAACCCCATTTTGGAAAAGGTGTCCAAATGTCAAAATATTAATTCCTTTATTTATGTAGTTAAACAGTGCCTCACAGAAGTTGCCAAATCGTCCTCTGTCCCCATGGGGTTCACAATCTAATCATCCTGTCAGTATGTTTTGGAGTGTGGAAGGAAACCGGAGGAAACCCACACAAACACAGAGAGAACATACAAACTATTTGCAGATGTTGACCCTGGGACTTGAACCCAGGACCCCAGCGCTGAGTCTTTGATTTAGTAATAGGAACAATCTTGGGCCAAAGCATTTCCCAGATTCATAATGTATGTTTAGCTTTACCACTGTGTGACGACTTATGATGGTAAATAAGATTACACTTCCAAGCAAAACATTTCCCACATTCCGAACATGAAAACGGCTTCTCCCCTGTGTGAGTTCTCCGATGTCGATCAAGATTTTTATTCCGGGTAAAACATTTTCCACAATCTCTACATGAAAATGGCTTCTCCCCTGTGTGAGTTCTCTGATGTCTTACAAGATCTGATTTTTGATAATAACATTTTCCACATTCTGAACATGAAAATGGCTTCTCCCCCGTGTGACTTCTCTGATGTCTAACAAGAATTGATTTCTGGTTAAAACATTTTTCACATTCTGGGCATGAAAAAAGTTCCCCTGTGTGACTTCTCTGGTGTATTACAAGAGCCAGTTTGTTCTTAAAAGTTTTCCCACATTCCAAACATGGAAACGGCCTCTCCCCTGTGTGACTTCTCAGATGTAGATCAAGATGTGTTTTCTGCGTAAAACATTTTCCACAATCTCTACATGAAAATGGCTTCTCCCCTGTGTGAGTTCTCTGATGTCTTACAAGATCTGATTTTCGATAATAACATTTTCCACATTCTGAACATGAATATTGCTTCTCCTCTGTGTGAAGTCTTTGATGCACAATAAGCGCCGATTTAGCACTATAACATTTCCCACATTCTGTACATGTAAATGGCTTCTCCCCCGTGTGACTTCTCAGATGTAGATCAAGCTGTGTTTTCTGCGTAAAACATTTTCCACATTCTGAACATGAAAATGTCTTCTCCCCTGTGTGAGTTCTCTGATGTCTTACAAGATCTGATTTGTGATAATAACATTTTCCACATTCTGAACATGAATATTGCTTCTCCCCCGTGTGACTTCTCAGATGTAGATCAAGATGTATTTTCTGCGTAAAACATTTTCCACAATCTCTACATGAAAATGGCTTCTCCCCTGTGTGAGTTCTCTGATGTCTTACAAGAACTGATTTGTGATAATAACATTTTCCACATTCTGAACATGAATATTGCTTCTCCCCCGTGTGACTTCTCAGATGTAGATCAAGATGTGTTTTCTGCGTAAAACATTTTCCACAATCTCTACATGAAAATGGCTTCTCCCCCGTGTGACCTCTCAGATGTATCACAAGAGACGACTTGCGGTAAAAACATTTCCCACATTCTGTACATGGAAATTTCTTGTCCCCTGTGTGAATTTTAAGATGTCTAACAAGATAAGAACGTTGACTAAAAGATTTGCCACATTCTACACAAGAAAATGGCTTCTCTCCTGTGTGACTTCTCTGATGTATAAGAAGATCTTTAACACTAAAATCTTTTCCATTTTCTAAACCCGACTTCATGTTCTTATCAGTTCCTGATGATTCAGTAGAAAGGACCCATGTAACAGGATCAGATGACAGATCTTGTGTGTGAAGGTCTGAGGATACATCTGGGATATTGTCATGGTCTTCAGATGTATCTGGTGTGATACAACCATCACCTGCTGTAACATGTGATGATATCAGATGTTCCTCTGAGCTCCTGGTGGTGTCATCTGTGAAGGATAAAACAGATTATAAAATATAACCTTATCATTGGTTGTGGTAAAACTCTGAAGATGTATCACAGGACATTTGTGTGATATCAGCAATCCGGGTACATGCAGCATTTCTTGTCTGCCCATGGTGGCTATGACTTTCCTGCTTACCATAAGGTTCTGTATTATTACTGATGTAACATCTCAGTCTCCTCCTCCGAGGTCCTGGTGAGCAGTATTCCTGACCCTCATAGCTCCCACCTTCCAGCTTTTCTTAGTCTATGTCTCCATGTTCTGTATTGTGTTATCACTCGTCTCTGCTTTATCCAGTGGTTACTACTCACCTGGGCAGTTACCTGTAGGAATCTCCTCCTTACATCGCTCATGGCCCCTCACATATGTCTCTGGGGCAGGAATATTCTTCACAGCTTCACCCTGGAAATGAAAAAATAAAAATTGCAGAGGTGACCATGATAAGCAAATATAGCATAAAAGCTGAAAAGCCACATAACTGCCGACATCCATCACAAATACTTATTATTAACAGCAGCCTCCAGAGACAGAAACTGTGAGAAGAAGCAGTTATCATTTATATGCAAAATATAATCCTTCCTCTTGTTGCCCCAAAGAAGCAAACAGTCAAACTTCAGTCAGGTACAGAAAGACAAGGGATTCCACTTTATAAAAATAGAAATAAATTGAATGAAACACTACAGATCAGAGAATAAGAAGTCTTATCTCCATCTACCTGATGATCCTGTGGGACATATTTCTCCTCTGAACAATCCTGTGGTAGAAGAAGAGGACTGGGACATCTCTCCGGTGATGTTCTCTTACTGGATCTACCTGTAGGAAACACATCCAGAGACTGAATTCCTTCTTTCCATACAGATAATGAAAGGACGTGTGGATTTAGTCCTGTCTATTACCTGCTGATGTGAGGGGCTGGTGGTCCTCCATCATGACGTCCTTGTACACATCTTTGTGTCCTTCTAAATACTCCCACTCCTCCATGGAGAAATAGACAGCCACATCCTGACACCTTATAGGAACCTGACACACACAATGATCTCGTCATCACCCAGATCCCTTCATAGCGTTACTGTATAATGTCCCAGCATTCCCAGCAGTGTCACCTCTCCAGTCAGCAGCTCCATCATCTTGTGGGTGACTTCTAGGATCTTCTGCTCATTGATGTCATCATGTATCAGGGGGTGAGGTGGAGGAGCCGGGATTGGGCTCAGGGTTCTCCCCCGTCCTTCATACACAGGGGCCTGACAGCGCCCACTAGAGGTCTTCTTCACTACTGTGTAATCCTGGTTATGGAGAGACACATTGATAAATCTCCCTCCATACATTTCCAGAATCTCTCACCTCTCCAGTCCTATCATCTGTTATTCCCATAGATAATGATGTCATGTGACCTCATCACAATCTCTCACCTCTCCAGTAATATAGAAGAGAATCTCTAGGGTGAGCTGGAACATTCTCTCCACCCTCGTGTCTCTGTCCATTGACCGAACCTGAGAGCAAAGAAAATGATCCAATGGTAAACGCGACAAATTCCAAAATAAAAAAAAAATTCGAAAAGTGAAGAGATACTGATGTCTCTATAATAGTTTTGTATCTTAATTCATTTGAAAAAAAGTTTTGCAATGTTTGAGATTACTATGTGCACGCGACCATAATGGGGACTGTGATCTGTCCAAACCTAAAAGGAAAGAATTTAAGCCAATGTTAAATCATATGCAAAATTACTTTATACCCAGGACAAGGGGACATCCTCTACACCTAGAGGAGAGGAGGTTCTACCATCACCATAGACAAGGAACATCCTCTACACCTAGAGGAGAGGAGGTTCTACCATCACCATAGACAGGGGACATCCTCTACACCTAGAGGAGAGGAGGTTCTACCATCACCATAGACAGGAGGCATCCTCTACACCTAGAGGAGAGGAGGTTCTACCATCACCATAGACAGGGGACATCCTCTACACCTAGAGGAGAGATGGCGCTACCATCACCATAGACAGGGGGCATCCTCTACGCCTAGAGGAAAGGAGGTTCCACCATCACCATAGACAGGGGCCATCCTCTACACCTAGAGGAGGTTCTACCATCACCATAGACAGGGGACATCCGCTACACCTAGAGGAGAGGAGGTTCTACCATCACCATAGACAGGGGGCATCCTCTACACCTAGAGGAGAGGAGATTATACCGTCACCATAGACAGGGGGCATCCTCTACACCTAGAGCAGAGGAGGTTCTACCATCACCATAGACAGGGGGCATCCTCTACACCTAGAGGAGAGGAGGCTCTACCATCACCATAGACAGGGAGCATCCTCTACACCTAGAGGAGAGGAGGTTCTATCATCGCCATAGACAGGAGGCCTCCTCTATACCTAGAGGAGAGGAGGTTCTACCATCACCATAGACAGGGGGCATCCTGTACACCTAGAGGAGAGGGGGTTCTACCATCACCATAGACAGGGGGCATTCTCTACACCTAGAGGAGAGGAGATTCTACCATCACCATAGACAGGGGGCATCCTCTACACCTAGAGGAGAAGAGGTTCTACCATCACCATAGACAGGGGGCATCCTCTACACCTAGAGGAGAGGAGGTTCTACTATCACCATAGACAGGGGGCATCCTCTACACCTAGAGGAGAGGAGGTTCTACCATCACCATAGACAGGGGGCATCCTCTACACCTAGAGGAGAGAAGGTTCTACCATCAGCATAGACAGGGGGCATCCTCTACACCTAGAGGAGAGGAGGTTCTACCATCACTATAGACAGGGGGCATGCTCTACACCTAGAGGAAAGGAGGTTCTACCATCACCATAGACAGGGGACATCCTCTACACCTAGAGGAGAAGAGGTTCTACCATCACCATAGACGGGATACATCCTCTACACCTAGAGGAGAAGAGGTTCTACCATCACCATAGACAGGGGGCATCCTCTATACCTAGAGGAGAAGAGGTTCTACCATCACCATAGACAGGATACATCCTCTACACCTAGAGGAGAGATGGCGCTACCATCACCATAAACAGGGGCCATCCTCTACGCCTAGAGGGCATTCTCTATATCTAGAGGAGAGGGAGTTCCACCATCGCCATAGACAGGGGACATCCTCTACACCTAGAGGCGAGGTGGTTCTACCATCATCATACCAAGGGGACATCCTCTATACCTAAAGGACAGGCGGTTCTACCAACACCATATAGAGGGACATCCTCTACACCTAGAGGAGAGGCGGTTCTACCAACACCATATAGAGGGACATCCTCTACACCTAGAGGAGAGGCGGTTCTACCAACACCATATAGAGGGACATCCTCTACACCTAGAGGAGAGGAGGCTCTACTATCACCATAGACAGGGGACATCCTCTACACCTAGAGGAGAGGGGGCTCTACCATCACCATAGACAGGGGACATCCTCTACACCTAGGGGAGAGATGGTTCTACCATCACCATAGACTAGGGGCATCCTCTACACCTAGAGGAGAGGAGGTTCACCATCACCATAGACAGGGGGCATCCTCTACACCTAGAGGAGAGGAGGTTCTACCATCACCGTAGACAGGGGACATCCTCTACACCTAGAGGAGAGGAGGTTCTACCATCACCCTAGACAGGGGGCATCCTCTACACCTAGAGGAGAGGCGGTTCTACCATCACCATAGACAGGGGACATCCTCTACACCTAGAGGAGAGGAGGTTCTACCAACACCATAGACAGGGGACATCCTCTACACCTAGAGAAGAGCAGGTTCTACCATCACTATAGACAAGGGACATCCTCTACACCTAGAAGAGAGGAGGCTCTACCAACACCATAGAGAGGGACATCCTCTACACCTAGGGGAGAGGTGGTTCTACCATCACCATAGACAGGGGGCATCCTCTACACATAGAGGAGAGGAGGTTCTACCATCACCCTAGACAGGGGGCATCCTCTACACCTAGAGGAGAGGAGAGCCTACCATCACCATAGAAAGGGGGCATCCTCTACACCTAGAGGGGAGGTGGTTCTACCATCACCATAGACAGGGAACATCCTCTACACCTAGAGGAGAAGAGGTTCTACCATCACCATAGACAGGGGACATCCGCTACACCTAGAGGAGAGGAGGTTCTACCATCACCATAGACAGGGGGCATCCTCTACACCTAGAGGAGAGGAGATTATACCGTCACCATAGACGGGGGCATCCTCTACACCTAGAAAAGAAGAGATTATACCGTCACCATATACGGAGGCATCCTCTACACCTAGAGGAGAAGAGGTCCAACCATCACCATAGACTAGGTGTACAGGATACCCCCTGAGGAGAGGAGGTTTTACCATCACCCTAGACAGGAGGGCATCCTCTACACCTAGAGGAGAGGAGGCCCTACCATCACCATAGACAGGGAGCAACCTCTACACCTAGAGGAGAGGAGGTTCTACCATCACCATAGACAGGGGGCATCCTTTACACCTAGAGGAGAGGAGGTTCTACCATCACCATAGACAGGGGGCATCCTCTACACCTATAGAAGAGGAGGTTCTACCATCACCATAGACAGGAGGCATCCTCTACACCTAGAGGAGAGGAGGATCTACCATCACCATAGACAGGGGGCATCCTCTACACCTAGAGGAGAGGAGGTTCTACCATCACCATAGACAGGGGGCATCCTTTACACCTAGAGGAGAGGAGGTTCTACCATCCCCATAAACAGGATACATCCTCTACACTTAGAGGAGAGGAGGTATTACCATCACCATTGACAAGGGGCATCCTCTACACCTAGAGGAGAGATGGCGCTACCATCACCATAGACAGGGGGCATCCTCTACGCCTAGAGGAAAGGAGGTTCCACCATCACCATAGACAGGGGCCATCCTCTACACCTAGAGGAGGTTCTACCATCACCATAGACAGGGGACATCCGCTACACCTAGAGGAGAGGAGGTTCTACCATCACCATAGACAGGGGGCATCCTCTACACCTAGAGGAGAGGAGGTTCTACCATCACCATAGACAGGGGGCATCCTCTACACCTAGAGGAGAGGAGGCTCTACCATCACCATAGACAGGGAGCATCCTCTACACCTAGAGGAGAGGAGGTTCTATCATCGCCATAGACAGGAGGCCTCCTCTATACCTAGAGGAGAGGAGGTTCTAACATCACCATAGACAGGGGGCATCCTGTACACCTAGAGGAGAGGGGGTTCTACCATCACCATAGACAGGGGGCATTCTCTACACCTAGAGGAGAGGAGATTCTACCATCACCATAGACAGGGGGCATCCTCTACACCTAGAGGAGAAGAGGTTCTACCATCACCATAGACAGGGGGCATCCTCTACACCTAGAGGAGAGGAGGTTCTACTATCACCATAGACAGGGGGCATCCTCTACACCTAGAGGAGAGGAGGTTCTACCATCACCATAGACAGGGGGCATCCTCTACACCTAGAGGAGAGAAGGTTCTACCATCAGCATAGACAGGGGGCATCCTCTACACCTAGAGGAGAGGAGGTTCTACCATCACTATAGACAGGGGGCATGCTCTACACCTAGAGGAAAGGAGGTTCTACCATCACCATAGACAGGGGACATCCTCTACACCTAGAGGAGAAGAGGTTCTACCATCACCATAGACGGGATACATCCTCTACACCTAGAGGAGAAGAGGTTCTACCATCACCATAGACAGGGGGCATCCTCTATACCTAGAGGAGAAGAGGTTCTACCATCACCATAGACAGGATACATCCTCTACACCTAGAGGAGAGATGGCGCTACCATCACCATAAACAGGGGCCATCCTCTACGCCTAGAGGGCATTCTCTATATCTAGAGGAGAGGGAGTTCCACCATCGCCATAGACAGGGGACATCCTCTACACCTAGAGGCGAGGTGGTTCTACCATCATCATACCAAGGGGACATCCTCTATACCTAAAGGACAGGCGGTTCTACCAACACCATATAGAGGGACATCCTCTACACCTAGAGGAGAGGCGGTTCTACCAACACCATATAGAGGGACATCCTCTACACCTAGAGGAGAGGCGGTTCTACCAACACCATATAGAGGGACATCCTCTACACCTAGAGGAGAGGAGGCTCTACTATCACCATAGACAGGGGACATCCTCTACACCTAGAGGAGAGGGGGCTCTACCATCACCATAGACAGGGGACATCCTCTACACCTAGGGGAGAGATGGTTCTACCATCACCATAGACTAGGGGCATCCTCTACACCTAGAGGAGAGGAGGTTCACCATCACCATAGACAGGGGGCATCCTCTACACCTAGAGGAGAGGAGGTTCTACCATCACCGTAGACAGGGGACATCCTCTACACCTAGAGGAGAGGAGGTTCTACCATCACCCTAGACAGGGGGCATCCTCTACACCTAGAGGAGAGGCGGTTCTACCATCACCATAGACAGGGGACATCCTCTACACCTAGAGGAGAGGAGGTTCTACCAACACCATAGACAGGGGACATCCTCTACACCTAGAGAAGAGCAGGTTCTACCATCACTATAGACAAGGGACATCCTCTACACCTAGAAGAGAGGAGGCTCTACCAACACCATAGAGAGGGACATCCTCTACACCTAGGGGAGAGGTGGTTCTACCATCACCATAGACAGGGGGCATCCTCTACACATAGAGGAGAGGAGGTTCTACCATCACCCTAGACAGGGGGCATCCTCTACACCTAGAGGAGAGGAGAGCCTACCATCACCATAGAAAGGGGGCATCCTCTACACCTAGAGGGGAGGTGGTTCTACCATCACCATAGACAGGGAACATCCTCTACACCTAGAGGAGAAGAGGTTCTACCATCACCATAGACAGGGGACATCCGCTACACCTAGAGGAGAGGAGGTTCTACCATCACCATAGACAGGGGGCATCCTCTACACCTAGAGGAGAGGAGATTATACCGTCACCATAGACGGGGGCATCCTCTACACCTAGAAAAGAAGAGATTATACCGTCACCATATACGGAGGCATCCTCTACACCTAGAGGAGAAGAGGTCCAACCATCACCATAGACTAGGTGTACAGGATACCCCCTGAGGAGAGGAGGTTTTACCATCACCCTAGACAGGAGGGCATCCTCTACACCTAGAGGAGAGGAGGCCCTACCATCACCATAGACAGGGAGCAACCTCTACACCTAGAGGAGAGGAGGTTCTACCATCACCATAGACAGGGGGCATCCTTTACACCTAGAGGAGAGGAGGTTCTACCATCACCATAGACAGGGGGCATCCTCTACACCTATAGAAGAGGAGGTTCTACCATCACCATAGACAGGAGGCATCCTCTACACCTAGAGGAGAGGAGGATCTACCATCACCATAGACAGGGGGCATCCTCTACACCTAGAGGAGAGGAGGTTCTACCATCACCATAGACAGGGGGCATCCTTTACACCTAGAGGAGAGGAGGTTCTACCATCCCCATAAACAGGATACATCCTCTACACTTAGAGGAGAGGAGGTATTACCATCACCATTGACAAGGGGCATCCTCTACACCTAGAGGAGAGATGGCGCTACCATCACCATAGACAGGGGGCATCCTCTACGCCTAGAGGAAAGGAGGTTCCACCATCACCATAGACAGGGGCCATCCTCTACACCTAGAGGAGGTTCTACCATCACCATAGACAGGGGACATCCGCTACACCTAGAGGAGAGGAGGTTCTACCATCACCATAGACAGGGGGCATCCTCTACACCTAGAGGAGAGGAGATTATACCGTCACCATAGACGGGGGCATCCTCTACACCTAGAAAAGAAGAGATTATACCGTCACCATATACGGAGGCATCCTCTACACCTAGAGGAGAAGAGGTTCTACCATCACCATAGACTAGGTGTACAGGATACCCCCTGAGGAGAGGAGGTTTTACCATCACCCTAGACAGGAGGGCATCCTCTACACCTAGAGGAGAGGAGGCCCTACCATCACCATAGACAGGGAGCAACCTCTACACCTAGAGGAGAGGAGGTTCTACCATCACCATAGACAGGGGGCATCCTCTACACCTATAGAAGAGGAGGTTCTACCATCAGCATAGACAGGGGGCATCCTCTACACCTAGAGGAGAGGAGGTTCTACCATCACCATAGACAGGGGGCATCCTCTACACCTATAGAAGAGGAGGTTCTACCATCACCATAGACATGAGGCATCCTCTACACCTAGAGGAGAGGAGGATCTACCATCACCATAGACAGGGGGCATCCTCTACACCTAGAGGAGAGGAGGTTCTACCATCACCATAGACAGGGGACATCCTCTACACCTAGAGGAGAGGAGGTTCTACCAACACCATAGAGAGGGACATCCTCTACACCTAGAGGAAAGGAGGCTCTACTATTACCATAGACAGGGCACATCCTCTACACCTAGGGGAGAGGTGGTTCTACCATCACCATAGACAGGGGACATCCTCTACACCTAGAGGAGAGGAGGCTCTACTATCACCATAGACAGGGCACATCCTCTACACCTAGAGGAGAGGTGTTTCTACCATCACCATAGAAAGGGGACATCCTCTATACCTAGAGGAGAGGAGGTTCTACCATCACCATAGACAGGGGACATCCTCTACACCTAGAGAAGAGCAGGTTCTACCATCACTATAGACAAGGGACATCCTCTACACCTAGAGGAGAGGAGGCTCTACTATCACCGTAGACAGGGGACATCCTCTACACCTAGGGGAGAGTGGGTTCTACCATCACCATAGACAGGGGGCATCCTCTACACATAGAGGAGAGGAGGTTCTACCATCACCCTAGACAGGGGGCATCCTCTACACCTAGAGGAGAGGAGAGCCTACCATCACCATAGACAGGGGGCATCCTCTACACCTAGAGGGGAGGTGGTTCTACCATCACCATAGACAGGGAACATCATCTACACCTAGAGGAGAAGAGGTTCTACCATCACCATAGACAGGGGGCATCCTCTACACCTAGAGGAGAGGAGATTATACCGTCACCATAGACGGGGGCATCCTCTACACCTAGAAAAGAAGAGATTATACCGTCACCATATACGGAGGCATCCTCTACACCTAGAGGAGAAGAGGTTCTACCATCACCATAGACTAGGTGTACAGGATACCCCCTGAGGAGAGGAGGTTTTACCATCACCCTAGACAGGAGGGCATCCTCTACACCTAGAGGAGAGGAGGCCCTACCATCACCATAGACAGGGAGCAACCTCTACACCTAGAGGAGAGGAGGTTCTACCATCACCATAGACAGGGGGCATCCTTTACACCTAGAGGAGAGGAGGTTCTACCATCACCATAGACAGGGGGCATCCTCTACACCTATAGAAGAGGAGGTTCTACCATCACCATAGACAGGAGGCCTCCTCTACACCTAGAGGAGAGGAGGATCTACCATCACCATAGACAGGGGGCATCCTCTACACCTAGAGGAGAGGAGGTTCTACCATCACCATAGACAGGGGGCATCCTTTACACCTAGATGAGAGGAGGTTCTACCATCCCCATAAACAGGATACATCCTCTACACTTAGAGGAGAGGAGGTATTACCATCACCATTGACAAGGGGCATCCTCTACACCTAGAGGAGAGATGGCGCTACCATCACCATAGACAGGGGGCATCCTCTACGCCTAGAGGAAAGGAGGTTCCACCATCACCATAGACAGGGGCCATCCTCTACACCTAGAGGAGGTTCTACCATCACCATAGACAGGGGACATCCGCTACACCTAGAGGAGAGGAGGTTCTACCATCACCATAGACAGGGGGCATCCTCTACACCTAGAGGAGAGGAGGTTCTACCATCACCATAGACAGGGGGCATCCTTTACACCTAGAGGAGAGGAGGTTCTACCATCCCCATAAACAGGATACATCCTCTACACTTAGAGGAGAGGAGGTATTACCATCACCATTGACAAGGGGCATCCTCTACACCTAGAGGAGAGATGGCGCTACCATCACCATAGACAGGGGGCATCCTCTACGCCTAGAGGAAAGGAGGTTCCACCATCACCATAGACAGGGGCCATCCTCTACACCTAGAGGAGGTTCTACCATCACCATAGACAGGGGACATCCGCTACACCTAGAGGAGAGGAGGTTCTACCATCACCATAGACAGGGGGCATCCTCTACACCTAGAGGAGAGGAGATTATACCGTCACCATAGACGGGGGCATCCTCTACACCTAGAAAAGAAGAGATTATACCGTCACCATATACGGAGGCATCCTCTACACCTAGAGGAGAAGAGGTTCTACCATCACCATAGACTAGGTGTACAGGATACCCCCTGAGGAGAGGAGGTTTTACCATCACCCTAGACAGGAGGGCATCCTCTACACCTAGAGGAGAGGAGGCCCTACCATCACCATAGACAGGGAGCAACCTCTACACCTAGAGGAGAGGAGGTTCTACCATCCCCATAAACAGGATACATCCTCTACACTTAGAGGAGAGGAGGTATTACCATCACCATTGACAAGGGGCATCCTCTACACCTAGAGGAGAGATGGCGCTACCATCACCATAGACAGGGGGCATCCTCTACGCCTAGAGGAAAGGAGGTTCCACCATCACCATAGACAGGGGCCATCCTCTACACCTAGAGGAGGTTCTACCATCACCATAGACAGGGGACATCCGCTACACCTAGAGGAGAGGAGGTTCTACCATCACCATAGACAGGGGGCATCCTCTACACCTAGAGGAGAGGAGATTATACCGTCACCATAGACGGGGGCATCCTCTACACCTAGAAAAGAAGAGATTATACCGTCACCATATACGGAGGCATCCTCTACACCTAGAGGAGAAGAGGTTCTACCATCACCATAGACTAGGTGTACAGGATACCCCTGGAGAGGAGGTTTTACCATCACCCTAGACAGGAGGGCATCCTCTACACCTAGAGGAGAGGAGGCCCTACCATCACCATAGACAGGGAGTAACCTCTACACCTAGAGGAGAGGAGGTTCTACCATCACCATAGACAGGGGGCATCCTCTACACCTATAGAAGAGGAGGTTCTACCATCAGCATAGACAGGGGGCATCCTCTACACCTAGAGGAGAGGAGGTTCTACCATCACCATAGACAGGGGGCATCCTCTACACCTATAGAAGAGGAGGTTCTACCATCACCATAGACATGAGGCATCCTCTACACCTAGAGGAGAGGAGGATCTACCATCACCATAGACAGGGGGCATCCTCTACACCTAGAGGAGAGGAGGTTCTACCATCACCATAGACAGCGGACATCCTCTACACCTAGAGGAGAGGAGGTTCTACCAACACCATAGAGAGGGACATCCTCTACACCTAGAGGAAAGGAGGCTCTACTATTACCATAGACAGGGCACATCCTCTACACCTAGGGGAGAGGTGGTTCTACCATCACCATAGACAGGGGACATCCTCTACACCTAGAGGAGAGGAGGCTCTACTATCACCATAGACAGGGCACATCCTCTACACCTAGAGGAGAGGTGTTTCTACCATCACCATAGAAAGGGGACATCCTCTATACCTAGAGGAGAGGAGGTTCTACCATCACCATAGACAGGGGACATCCTCTACACCTAGAGAAGAGCAGGTTCTACCATCACTATAGACAAGGGACATCCTCTACACCTAGAAGAGAGGAGGCTCTACCAACACCATAGAGAGGGACATCCTCTACACCTAGAGGAGAGGAGGCTCTACTATCACCATAGACAGGGGACATCCTCTACACCTAGGGGAGAGTGGGTTCTACCATCACCATAGACAGGGGGCATCCTCTACACATAGAGGAGAGGAGGTTCTACCATCACCCTAGACAGGGGGCATCCTCTACACCTAGAGGAGAGGAGATTATACCGTCACCATAGACGGGGGCATCCTCTACACCTAGAAAAGAAGAGATTATACCGTCACCATATACGGAGGCATCCTCTACACCTAGAGGAGAAGAGGTCCAACCATCACCATAGACTAGGTGTACAGGATACCCCCTGAGGAGAGGAGGTTTTACCATCACCCTAGACAGGAGGGCATCCTCTACACCTAGAGGAGAGGAGGCCCTACCATCACCATAGACAGGGAGCAACCTCTACACCTAGAGGAGAGGAGGTTCTACCATCACCATAGACAGGGGGCATCCTTTACACCTAGAGGAGAGGAGGTTCTACCATCACCATAGACAGGGGGCATCCTCTACACCTATAGAAGAGGAGGTTCTACCATCACCATAGACAGGAGGCATCCTCTACACCTAGAGGAGAGGAGGATCTACCATCACCATAGACAGGGGGCATCCTCTACACCTAGAGGAGAGGAGGTTCTACCATCACCATAGACAGGGGGCATCCTTTACACCTAGAGGAGAGGAGGTTCTACCATCCCCATAAACAGGATACATCCTCTACACTTAGAGGAGAGGAGGTATTACCATCACCATTGACAAGGGGCATCCTCTACACCTAGAGGAGAGATGGCGCTACCATCACCATAGACAGGGGGCATCCTCTACGCCTAGAGGAAAGGAGGTTCCACCATCACCATAGACAGGGGCCATCCTCTACACCTAGAGGAGGTTCTACCATCACCATAGACAGGGGACATCCGCTACACCTAGAGGAGAGGAGGTTCTACCATCACCATAGACAGGGGGCATCCTCTACACCTAGAGGAGAGGAGATTATACCGTCACCATAGACGGGGGCATCCTCTACACCTAGAAAAGAAGAGATTATACCGTCACCATATACGGAGGCATCCTCTACACCTAGAGGAGAAGAGGTTCTACCATCACCATAGACTAGGTGTACAGGATACCCCCTGAGGAGAGGAGGTTTTACCATCACCCTAGACAGGAGGGCATCCTCTACACCTAGAGGAGAGGAGGCCCTACCATCACCATAGACAGGGAGCAACCTCTACACCTAGAGGAGAGGAGGTTCTACCATCACCATAGACAGGGGGCATCCTCTACACCTATAGAAGAGGAGGTTCTACCATCAGCATAGACAGGGGGCATCCTCTACACCTAGAGGAGAGGAGGTTCTACCATCACCATAGACAGGGGGCATCCTCTACACCTATAGAAGAGGAGGTTCTACCATCACCATAGACATGAGGCATCCTCTACACCTAGAGGAGAGGAGGATCTACCATCACCATAGACAGGGGGCATCCTCTACACCTAGAGGAGAGGAGGTTCTACCATCACCATAGACAGGGGACATCCTCTACACCTAGAGGAGAGGAGGTTCTACCAACACCATAGAGAGGGACATCCTCTACACCTAGAGGAAAGGAGGCTCTACTATTACCATAGACAGGGCACATCCTCTACACCTAGGGGAGAGGTGGTTCTACCATCACCATAGACAGGGGACATCCTCTACACCTAGAGGAGAGGAGGCTCTACTATCACCATAGACAGGGCACATCCTCTACACCTAGAGGAGAGGTGTTTCTACCATCACCATAGAAAGGGGACATCCTCTATACCTAGAGGAGAGGAGGTTCTACCATCACCATAGACAGGGGACATCCTCTACACCTAGAGAAGAGCAGGTTCTACCATCACTATAGACAAGGGACATCCTCTACACCTAGAGGAGAGGAGGCTCTACTATCACCGTAGACAGGGGACATCCTCTACACCTAGGGGAGAGTGGGTTCTACCATCACCATAGACAGGGGGCATCCTCTACACATAGAGGAGAGGAGGTTCTACCATCACCCTAGACAGGGGGCATCCTCTACACCTAGAGGAGAGGAGAGCCTACCATCACCATAGACAGGGGGCATCCTCTACACCTAGAGGGGAGGTGGTTCTACCATCACCATAGACAGGGAACATCATCTACACCTAGAGGAGAAGAGGTTCTACCATCACCATAGACAGGGGGCATCCTCTACACCTAGAGGAGAGGAGATTATACCGTCACCATAGACGGGGGCATCCTCTACACCTAGAAAAGAAGAGATTATACCGTCACCATATACGGAGGCATCCTCTACACCTAGAGGAGAAGAGGTTCTACCATCACCATAGACTAGGTGTACAGGATACCCCCTGAGGAGAGGAGGTTTTACCATCACCCTAGACAGGAGGGCATCCTCTACACCTAGAGGAGAGGAGGCCCTACCATCACCATAGACAGGGAGCAACCTCTACACCTAGAGGAGAGGAGGTTCTACCATCACCATAGACAGGGGGCATCCTTTACACCTAGAGGAGAGGAGGTTCTACCATCACCATAGACAGGGGGCATCCTCTACACCTATAGAAGAGGAGGTTCTACCATCACCATAGACAGGAGGCCTCCTCTACACCTAGAGGAGAGGAGGATCTACCATCACCATAGACAGGGGGCATCCTCTACACCTAGAGGAGAGGAGGTTCTACCATCACCATAGACAGGGGGCATCCTTTACACCTAGATGAGAGGAGGTTCTACCATCCCCATAAACAGGATACATCCTCTACACTTAGAGGAGAGGAGGTATTACCATCACCATTGACAAGGGGCATCCTCTACACCTAGAGGAGAGATGGCGCTACCATCACCATAGACAGGGGGCATCCTCTACGCCTAGAGGAAAGGAGGTTCCACCATCACCATAGACAGGGGCCATCCTCTACACCTAGAGGAGGTTCTACCATCACCATAGACAGGGGACATCCGCTACACCTAGAGGAGAGGAGGTTCTACCATCACCATAGACAGGGGGCATCCTCTACACCTAGAGGAGAGGAGGTTCTACCATCACCATAGACAGGGGGCATCCTTTACACCTAGAGGAGAGGAGGTTCTACCATCCCCATAAACAGGATACATCCTCTACACTTAGAGGAGAGGAGGTATTACCATCACCATTGACAAGGGGCATCCTCTACACCTAGAGGAGAGATGGCGCTACCATCACCATAGACAGGGGGCATCCTCTACGCCTAGAGGAAAGGAGGTTCCACCATCACCATAGACAGGGGCCATCCTCTACACCTAGAGGAGGTTCTACCATCACCATAGACAGGGGACATCCGCTACACCTAGAGGAGAGGAGGTTCTACCATCACCATAGACAGGGGGCATCCTCTACACCTAGAGGAGAGGAGATTATACCGTCACCATAGACGGGGGCATCCTCTACACCTAGAAAAGAAGAGATTATACCGTCACCATATACGGAGGCATCCTCTACACCTAGAGGAGAAGAGGTTCTACCATCACCATAGACTAGGTGTACAGGATACCCCCTGAGGAGAGGAGGTTTTACCATCACCCTAGACAGGAGGGCATCCTCTACACCTAGAGGAGAGGAGGCCCTACCATCACCATAGACAGGGAGCAACCTCTACACCTAGAGGAGAGGAGGTTCTACCATCCCCATAAACAGGATACATCCTCTACACTTAGAGGAGAGGAGGTATTACCATCACCATTGACAAGGGGCATCCTCTACACCTAGAGGAGAGATGGCGCTACCATCACCATAGACAGGGGGCATCCTCTACGCCTAGAGGAAAGGAGGTTCCACCATCACCATAGACAGGGGCCATCCTCTACACCTAGAGGAGGTTCTACCATCACCATAGACAGGGGACATCCGCTACACCTAGAGGAGAGGAGGTTCTACCATCACCATAGACAGGGGGCATCCTCTACACCTAGAGGAGAGGAGATTATACCGTCACCATAGACGGGGGCATCCTCTACACCTAGAAAAGAAGAGATTATACCGTCACCATATACGGAGGCATCCTCTACACCTAGAGGAGAAGAGGTTCTACCATCACCATAGACTAGGTGTACAGGATACCCCTGGAGAGGAGGTTTTACCATCACCCTAGACAGGAGGGCATCCTCTACACCTAGAGGAGAGGAGGCCCTACCATCACCATAGACAGGGAGTAACCTCTACACCTAGAGGAGAGGAGGTTCTACCATCACCATAGACAGGGGGCATCCTCTACACCTATAGAAGAGGAGGTTCTACCATCAGCATAGACAGGGGGCATCCTCTACACCTAGAGGAGAGGAGGTTCTACCATCACCATAGACAGGGGGCATCCTCTACACCTATAGAAGAGGAGGTTCTACCATCACCATAGACATGAGGCATCCTCTACACCTAGAGGAGAGGAGGATCTACCATCACCATAGACAGGGGGCATCCTCTACACCTAGAGGAGAGGAGGTTCTACCATCACCATAGACAGCGGACATCCTCTACACCTAGAGGAGAGGAGGTTCTACCAACACCATAGAGAGGGACATCCTCTACACCTAGAGGAAAGGAGGCTCTACTATTACCATAGACAGGGCACATCCTCTACACCTAGGGGAGAGGTGGTTCTACCATCACCATAGACAGGGGACATCCTCTACACCTAGAGGAGAGGAGGCTCTACTATCACCATAGACAGGGCACATCCTCTACACCTAGAGGAGAGGTGTTTCTACCATCACCATAGAAAGGGGACATCCTCTATACCTAGAGGAGAGGAGGTTCTACCATCACCATAGACAGGGGACATCCTCTACACCTAGAGAAGAGCAGGTTCTACCATCACTATAGACAAGGGACATCCTCTACACCTAGAAGAGAGGAGGCTCTACCAACACCATAGAGAGGGACATCCTCTACACCTAGAGGAGAGGAGGCTCTACTATCACCATAGACAGGGGACATCCTCTACACCTAGGGGAGAGTGGGTTCTACCATCACCATAGACAGGGGGCATCCTCTACACATAGAGGAGAGGAGGTTCTACCATCACCCTAGACAGGGGGCATCCTCTACACCTAGAGGAGAGGAGAGCCTACCACCACCATAGACAGGGGGCATCCTCTACACCTAGAGGGGAGGTGGTTCTACCATCACCATAGACAGGGAACATCCTCTACACCTAGAGGAGAAGAGGTTCTACCATCACCATAGACAGGGGACATCCGCTACACCTAGAGGAGAGGAGGTTCTACCATCACCATAGACAGGGGGCATCCTCTACACCTAGAGGAGAGGAGATTATACCGTCACCATAGACGGGGGCATCCACTACACCTAGAAAAGAAGAGATTATACCGTCACCATATACGGAGGCATCCTCTACACCTAGAGGAGAAGAGGTTCTACCATCACCATAGACTAGGTGTACAGGATACCCCCTGAGGAGAGGAGGTTTTACCATCACCCTAGACAGGAGGGCATCCTCTACACCTAGAGGAGAGGAGGCCCTACCATCACCATAGACAGGGAGCAACCTCTACACCTAGAGGAGAGGAGGTTCTACCATCACCATAGACAGGGGGCATCCTTTACACCTAGAGGAGAGGAGGTTCTACCATCACCATAGACAGGGGGCATCCTCTACACCTATAGAAGAGGAGGTTCTACCATCACCATAGACAGGAGGCATCCTCTACACCTAGAGGAGAGGAGGATCTACCATCACCATAGACAGGGGGCATCCTCTACACCTAGAGGAGAGGAGGATCTACCATCACCATAGACAGGGGGCATCCTCTACACCTAGAGGAGAGGAGATTCTACCATCACCATAGACAGGGGGCATCCTTTACACCTAGAGGAGAGGAGGTTCTACCATCCCCATAGACAGGATACATCCTCTACACTTAGAGGAGAGGAGGTATTACCATCACCATTGACAAGGGGCATCCTCTACACCTAGAGGAGAGATGGCGCTACCATCACCATAGACAGGGGGCATCCTCTACGCCTAGAGGAAAGGAGGTTCCACCATCACCATAGACAGGGGCCATCCTCTACACCTAGAGGAGGTTCTACCATCACCATAGACAGGGGACATCCGCTACACCTAGAGGAGAGGAGGTTCTACCATCACCATAGACAGGGGGCATCCTCTACACCTAGAGGAGAGGAGATTATACCGTCACCATAGACGGGGGCATCCTCTACACCTAGAAAAGAAGAGATTATACCGTCACCATATACGGAGGCATCCTCTACACCTAGAGGAGAAGAGGTTCTACCATCACCATAGACTAGGTGTACAGGATACCCCCTGAGGAGAGGAGGTTTTACCATCACCCTAGACAGGAGGGCATCCTCTACACCTAGAGGAGAGGAGGCCCTACCATCACCATAGACAGGGGACGTCCTCTACACCTAGAGGAGAGGAGGTGCTACCATCACCATAGACAGGGAGCAACCTCTACACCTAGAGGAGAGGAGGTTCTACCATCACCATAGACAGGGGGCATCCTCTACGCCTATAGAAGAGGAGGTTCTACCATCAGCATAGACAGGGGGCATCCTCTACACCTAGAGGAGAGGAGGTTCTACCATCACCATAGACAGGGGGCATCCTCTACACCTATAGAAGAGGAGGTTCTACCATCACCATAGACATGAGGCATCCTCTACACCTAGAGGAGAGGAGGATCTACCATCACCATAGACAGGGGGCATCCTCTACACCTAGAGGAGAGGAGGTTCTACCATCACCATAGACAGGGGGCATCCTTTACACCTAGAGGAGAGGAGGTTCTACCATCCCCATAGACAGGATACATCCTCTACACTTAGAGGAGAGGAGGTATTACCATCACCATTGACAAGGGGCATCCTCTACACCTAGAGGAGAGATGGCGCTACCATCACCATAGACAGGGGGCATCCTCTACGCCTAGAGGAAAGGAGGTTCCACCATCACCATAGACAGGGGCCATCCTCTACACCTAGAGGAGGTTCCACCATCACCATAGACAGGGGGCATCCTCTACACCTAGAGGAGAAGAGGTTCTACCATCACCATAGACAGGGGGCATCCTCTACACCTAGAGGAGAGGAGATTATACCGTCACCATATACGGGGGCATCCTCTACACCTATAGGAGAAGAGGTTCTACCATCACCATAGACTAGGTGTACAGGATACCCCCTGAGGAGAGGAGGTTTTACCATCACCCTAGACAGGAGGGCATCCTCTACACCTAGAGGAGAGGAGGCCCTACCATCACCCTAGACAGGGAGCAACCTCTACACCTAGAGGAGAGGAGGTTCTACCATCACCATAGACAGGGGGCATCCTCTACACCTATAGAAGAGGAGGTTCTACCATCAGCATAGACAGGGGGCATCCTCTACACCTATAGAAGAGGAGGTTCTACCATCACCATAGACAGGAGGCATCCTCTACACCTAGAGGAGAGGAGGTATTACCATCACCATTGACAAGGGGCATCCTCTACACCTAGAGGAGAGATGGCGCTACCATCACCATAGATAGGGGGCATCCTCTACGCCTAGAGGAAAGGAGGTTCCACCATCACCAAAGACAGGGGCCATCCTCTACACCTAGAGGAGGTTCTACCATCACCATAGACAGGGGACATCCTCTGCGCCTAGAGGGGAGGTGGTTCTACCATCACCATAGACAGGGAACATCCTCTACACCTAGAGGAGAAGAGGTTCTACCATCACCATAGACAGGGGGCATCCTCTACACCTAGAGGAGAGGAGATTATACCATCACCATAGACAGGGGGCATCCTCTACATCTAGAGGAGAAGAGATTATACCGTCACCATAGACAGGGGACATCCTCTACACCTAGAGGAGAAGAGGTTCTACCATCACCATAGACAGGGGGCATCCTCTACACCTAAAGGAGAAGAGATTGTACCGTCACCATAGACGGGGGCATCCTCTACACCTAGAGGAGAAGAGGTTCTACCATCACCATAGACAGGGGGCATCCTCTACACCTAGAGGAGAGAAGGTTCTACCATCACCATAGACAGGGGACATCCTCTACACCTATAGGAGAAGAGGTTCTACCATCAGCATAGACAGGGGGCATCCTCTACACCTAGAGGAGAGGAGGTTCTACCATCAGCATAGACAGGGGACATCCTCACCATAGAAAGGGGGCATCCTCTACACCTAGAGGAGAGGAGATTATACCATCACCATAGACGCGGGCATCCTCTACACCTAGAGGAGAAGAGGTTCTACCATCACCATAGACAGGGGGCATCCTCTACACCTAGAGGAGAGGAGATTATACCGTCACCATAGACAGGAACATCCTCTACACCTAGAGGAGAAGAGATTATACCGTCACCATAGACAGGGGACATCCTCTACACCTAGAGGAGAAGAGGTTCTACCATCACCATAGACAGGGGGCATCCTCTACACCTAGAGGAGAGGAGGTTTTACCATCACCATAGACAGGGGGCATCCTCTACACCTAGAGGAGAGGAGGTTCTACCATCACCATAGACAGGGGGCATCCTCTACACCTAGAGGAGAAGAGATTATACCGTCACCATAGACGGGGGCATCCTCTACACCTAGAGGAGAAGAGGTTCTACCATCACCATAGACAGGGGGCATCCTCTACACCTAGAGGAGAGGAGGTTCTACAATCACCATAGACAGGGGACATCCTCTACACCTAGAGGAGAAGAGGTTCTACCATCAGCATAGACAGGGGGCATCCTCTACACCTAGAGGAGAGGAGGTTCTACCATCAGCATAGACAGGGGACATCCTCACCATAGAAAGGGGGCATCCTCTACACCTAGAGGAGAGGAGGTTCTACCGTCACCCTAGACAGGGAGCATCCTCTACACCTAGAGGAGAGGCGGTTCTACCATCACCATAGACAGGGGGCATGCTCTACTCCTAGAGGAGAGGAGGTTCTACCATCAGCATAGACAGGGGGCATCCTCTACACCTAGAGGAGAGGAGGTTCTACCATCACCATAGACAGGGGGCATCCTTTACACGTAGAGGAGAGGAGTTTCTACCATCCCCATAGACAGGATACATCCTCTACACCTAGGGGAGAGGGGGTTATAACATCACCATAGACAGGGGGCATCCTCTACACCTGGAGGAGAGGAGGTTCTACCATCACCATAGACAGGGGACATCCTCTACACCTAGAGGAGAGGAGGTTCTACCATCATTATAGACAGGGGGCATCCTCTACACCTAGAGGAGAGGAGGTTCTACCATCACTATAGACAGGGGGCATCCTCTACACCTAGAGGAGAGGAGGTTCTACCATCACTATAGACAGGGGGCATCCTCTACACCTAGAGGAGAGGAGGTTCTACCATCACTATAGACAGGGGGCATCCTCTACACCTAGAGGAGAGGTGGTTCTACCATCACCATAGACAGGGGCATCCTCTACACCTAGAGGAGAGGCTGTTCTACCATCACCAAAGACAGGGAGCATCCTCTACACCTAGAGGAGAGAAGGTTCTACCATCACCATAGACAGGGGGCATCCTCTACACCTAGAGGAGAGGAGGTTCTACCATCAGCATAGACAGGGGGCATCCTCTACACCTAGAGGAGAGGAGGTTCTGCCATAACCATAGACAGGGGGCATCCTCTACACCTAGAGGAGAGGAGGATCTACCATCAGCATAGACAGGATACATCCTCTACACCTAGAGGAGAGGAGGTTCTGCCATAACCATTGACAAGGGGCATCCTCTACACCTAGAGGAGAGGAGGTTCTACCATCACCATAGACAGGGAGTCTTTACTGTAAGAGCAGTGAGACTTTGGACCTCCCTCCCGCAGGAGGTTGATATGGCGGATGCTTTGTTCATGTTCAGGAGAGGCCTGGACGCCTTTCTTGAGAATAAAAGTCTCATGGGTTATGAAGAAAATAAACATTAGTTTACTCCAATAGGTTGAAATTGATGGACCTGCGTCTATTTCAACCTCATTTACCTTTTTTAGCTTTTCCCGGAAATTTTGGTGTAAAATCATTCGGTAACCTCAGAGGGGAGTTCATTATGTTATATTATTATTTCTTTTCCACAGGATAGGGCAGTGATGGCGAACCTTTTAGAGACCGAGTGCCCAAACTACAACCAAAAGCCACATATTTTTGCCAAAGTGCCAAATGCTAATTTAAAGTAACTTATTGATCCCTGCTGTGTCACAGATTCAAACGTATTTGCGTCCTGAAGACACCAATACAGTAGAAAGATGGAGAAATTCCATCTAAGGTAGCCTTAACAGGATGAATCACAGGAACTGAGGAGGGGCTTCAATGATAATCCAGCTCTGTCCACACCTCTACGCTCCTCCTCTACTTCAAGTCACTATAAAATAGTTCTGAACACGGCACTTTCTGGGCTTCCTGTGACTGCAGGAGGAGGAGTCCTGAATGGTGACCTCTATGCTGGGTGATGGCCTGGGTGCCCACAGAGAGGGCTCAGAGTGCCACCTCTGGCACCCGTGCCATAGGTTCGCCACCACTGGGATAGGGGATAACAGTGTGACTGGCGAGGGTCTGACTGATGGGATCCCTTCACCTATGAGAACAGTTTCCTTAGCAGAGCAGCAGGTTGAGTGAGTGTCCTGCTGCTCCATTTGTTGTGTATGAGAGAGTGAGAAGTTACTGGACATGGCTCGGCTATGGCTAACACTCTAATAGACAGTGTACGAGAGCGTCAGAGATGCCTTAGTACTGCGCCCGGTAATTTCTCACATTCTCTTACTATATAAGCGCACGGGAGCCCCGACAGGTACCGCACGGGAGCCCCGACAGGTACCGCACATACCTCCTCCCCGAGCAGTGCCATCACCTTATAATACACAGAGATGCCAAATTCTAGTGTGTAAAGGACCTGTGATGATGTCATGACCATGTGATCAGTCACGTGAGTGGGAGGAGTCAGTCTCCAGGCTGTGCTGTGGAGGAGAGTCACTGTACACCATATACACAGCGCTAGTATTATTCCTCACATCTTACATATCTTACTAGGGGAAAGAAGCCAAACTCTGTTATTCTGTAGATAGGGAATAACTTTACAACTTGAGCCGCCACCTTAAAGGGCAGATATCACAGTGATGCATTGCTTAAAGGGAACCCGTCACCAGGGACCTCATTATCACTAAAGACAGGTTACAGAAGCCCATTACATCTTCATTACACGTCCGCATTACACATCCGCATTACACATCCGCATTACACAGCCGCATTACACAGCCGCATTACACATCTGCGCCACATTTATTATGCAGTGTCCGACAGAAAGTTCTTGCACTCTGTCGGAGCACTGCAGGGGGCGCCAGATTCATGTAGAACGTGAAACACATTTCGTGAATGGGTCGCACCCTGCACACTCCACAGGTACAATGCACATATAAAGCTCTTCATACCGGGCATAATAGAAGCGGATGGTCGTGTGCATGAGGACATATAAATAATAGCAGACTCCATGTACAGGGAGGGGCCATGGGATGAGATCAGTGATCGGCAGTGATGTGCTGATTATATCAGGATCAGGAGCCTCAGAGGTGACCAGTGATCACTGCAGGGTCACCACATAAGAAGGGGACAAACCCAACATGTGGGGCCCTGGACAAAACTGAGACCCCAAAATAAGACACTATATTGTACAAGGAGGTTACACTCCGAAATGTTACCACATCCACAATAACCTTCTCCTTCTGCTGAAACTTGGATCATGGAGCGCGGCCTGTGATTTCATTTTTCTACTATTTATGGTAATTTCCAAACTAATGGGGGCGCTGATCTTTCCAAAAAATTTATAGATAGATGATAGATATGAGATAGACAGATAGATAGATAGGAGATAGATAGATAGATAGATAGATAGATAGGAGATAGATAGTTAGATAGATATGAGATAGATATATAGGAGATATATAGATGATAGATAGATAGATAGATAGATAGATAGATAGATAGATAGATAGATAGATAGATAGATAGGAGATAGATCGAAAGATAGATAGATAGGAGATAGATAGGAGATAGATAGATAGATAGGAGATAGATAGATAGATCGGAGATAGATAGAAATTAGATAGACAGATATGAGATAGATATGAGATAGATAGATAGATAGATAGATATGAGATAGATAGATAGATAGATAGGAGATAGATAGATCGGAGATAGATAGAAATTAGATAGACAGATATGAGATAGATAGATAGATAGATAGATATGAGATAGAAAGATAGGAGATATATAGATTCACTGTAGTTGGAGGTATTTTATAAAAAATAAAACTTAGCCTTTATTTTTTTTTTGGATTAAAATATGTTTCTGCAGGACTGTAAAAACAGACGTTAGTATGGTACTGGGCTGACACTTATATTTGTACACTTGGTGACATTAGGCCGTGGATTTTTGGGCCTGATTTTTGGCTCATACACGTCCCAACTTTTGTGTTGGTGTCCACTATGGCCTAACTTGTGTTGCCACCACTGGACCTAAGTGACAGATAGTTTTGAAGACCAGGGTGAGTGTGGAGGATCTCCACCTCTCCCACTGTGTCTTCAAAGAAGATCAATTGCTGGATGCCGATTTGCCACTGGTCGGTCAGTATGCAGCTCTAAAGAGGTTGCACTTTCATTTGTGGAGCTACTCTGATTGTCGTATGGTCGTGGCTCACATGCATCCGCATGACGGCTAACTCTAAGACCTAAGACCCTACGCGTTTCCTCATTGCCAGAGATTCTTCAGGGGTCTGTTATTTGGCTTGTTTGATCTAGAGTGACATTATGACATCCGTGCCGAGTGCACGCCCGGGATGTACTAGCCGTGGCGCGCGCCGGCTGCGTCCTGTTTATATTCATCTCCCCTTCCTCGTCACCGCTGGCGAGCCTCCCTGTTTACCCAATCAATAGCCTGAACGTCACTGTGTGACGTTGAACTGGAGCCGCGGGTAGGGGACCAATCACATCCATGTGGGAGGGGCGGGTTATCCCAGCGCCTCCCACTGACATGCAATCGTCACTCTCCCTGTACCGGTACCCTGTGTTTTGGAGGTATGTACCGATGAGTGATCTGTCACTCTTGCTGCAGTTGGTACAGGTAGATTCGGGTTATTCTTGAGGGCATTTCTCTTAGGGGAGTATGTGAGTGTCATTTGAATAGGGAAAGCGCTGCTTCCAGCGCTTTTCTTGCAGGTTAAACTGGCAGTATATTTGTGTGACTAACAGCGACATTGCTTACATGAATATTAGAGTGTTGTCTCCTTCGTACGTTGATAGATTTGGTATGTTTTAATATTATATTCGATAATGTGCAAGATATTTAGACTGAATGTAGGGGGGAATCATCTCGGGAGGGAGGGATGGAACGATTGAATCATTTGGTGGTAACATTGGGTAGGTCATTCTGAGATGCCTGAGAAGATGTGTATAGTGAACCATTAGGTACACTAGGCTATTATTCAGAAATGGCCTGTACTGATTTATTCAATGAAACTTGCGTATGATATAAAATCGTTCAGACCTAAGGGTTGGACACAGTTAATCCTGAAGGTCCATTGAGCTTCCTTCCTGAGTATCAACTTGTCCCAATCTCCCCCTCTGGGAGATGGTCTTACTACTTCAATACCTCGGAATGAGATTTCTTTTAGGTTCCCTTGATCCCCTGTTTTCCCTAATATCCGACATGTGTTCTTGGATTCTTTTTTTAAAAAGACGAAAGGTTTTACCCACATAGTCGGCCGGGCATGTACAGGTGGCTTGATATATAACGCCCACCGAAGAACAGTTAATAAAGTCACGGATTACAAAACTGTTCTTTGTAGATGCACTCGTTATGTTTTTACAGGGGGTAATCCATTTACATGTGGAGCAGTGTCCACATCAAAAAGTGCCCTTTGGCCTTCTCTCCAGCCAGGTCCCACTAGGTTTTGTGGGAGGAAGATAGCTGTGGACCAGAAGATCTTTGTAACTGATTGCTGGTTCCGAGGGGACAATTTTGGCGACTTCCTTGTCATGAAGTAAAATGTCCCAAAAATTGCATATAATGTCTCTAATCTCTTTATGATTGCCATCATACGTGCCTATGATTCTGGTTAGTTGTTTAGCATCATCGTTACGTTTTTTTGGCGTTAGGAGAGTGCTTCTGTCTGTCATGCATGCTGCTTTGTAGGATTCGTGCAGAATCCTATTTGGAAAACCACGACGTGCAAACCTATCTTGCAATTCCTCAGATTTTTTCCGGAATTCTTTGAAGCCACTGCAGTTTCTGCGCATGCGAAGAAACTGGCCTTTCGGAATTCCTTTTTTAAGGGAATAGGGGTGGCAACTGTCCCACATCAGTAAATTGTTCGTGGCTGTCGCTTTTCTATAGACTGTGGTTGATATTTGTCCATCTATAGTCTTCCTAATTTCTAGGTCCAGGAATGCTATTTTTTGTTCCTGGATTTCCAAAGTAAATCTGAGGCCAAGATTGTTACAATTCAGAATTGCCACGAAACTTTCAAAGTTTTCCAGTGTCGATGTCCAGACTAGCAGCACGTCATCTATGTACCTCAGCCATAATGGGACATGTTGTGTCCATTCATTCATCTCCTCTCCGAAGACCACCCTTTCCTCCCACCAGCCGAGGTACAAGTTGGCATAGGTGGGGGCACATGGTGTCCCCATGGCCGTACCTCGGCTTTGGTGGAAGAAGGTGTCCCCGAAGAGGAAATAATTATGGCTGAGGACATATTGGAGAAGGTCCAAGATGAACTCGTTGTGCTGATGGTACTGTATTCCCCTTGTCTGTACGAAGGAACGCACCGCCTCAATCCCCTTTGTATGCGGGATTGAGGAGTACAGCGCCTCCACGTCCAGACTTGCTAAATAATGACACGTATCTATTTGAAGTCCATCTAGTTTAGAGATATATAGATTATAGATATGAGATAGATAGATAGATAGATAGGAGATAGATAGATAGAAGATTGTTAAGGAGGTCGCACTGGTTTCGGACGCCATCTTGGCTACTGTCCGCCATCTTAGATACAGAGGCCATGTTCCCTGACCACTGTCCAGTTAATGTCAGGATCCAAACTTCATTTTATGTAACCAGTTTGCTCGCCTGTCAGCTAATACCCTGTGACATGTAATGAGAATCTAAGTGCCTTATCTCTTTTCATACAACACCCAAATGCTGATGTCTATGTGCTAAAATATAGCTGTGTCTGCATGAAATAAACATTGTGATGTGAGTGCATCGGAAGACCAGAGTGTGTTTTTCATTTACTCTGTCATCTCGCTGCCGGCAGCTATCTCATCCTCCCTCAAAGAGTTAATTAGGACTCACCTTACAAAAGTCAAGAGGGCTGTTGGGGCCCTGCATAAAATATCCCTATCAAGATATTAAAGGACAAATATATAGACAGATAGATGATGGTGGATGGTGATAGATAGATATTAGATAGACAGAGATCCATCACTGGAGACAGGTGACAGATAGAAAAGCTTTACAGATAAACACTTACCTCAGGAGACCCCATAGTATAACACTGCCCCCTACAGCAGTGAGGAGTAAGTGCAGGAGGAGTGAGACAGCACAGGACCTGACAGGGGAGACATATCCTCATGTCCCCGGCTTTCACCTGCTACAGGAAGTCATGAGGTAAGACTCCAGCCATATATACCGTGTGTGAGGTAATAATATCCCCATACAAGATTTATCAGCTATATATACAGTGTGTGAGGTAATAATATCCCCATATAAGATTTATCATCTATATATACAGTGTGTGAGGTAATAATACCCCCATATAAGATTTATCAGCTATATATACAGTGTGTGAGGTAATAATACCCCCATATAAGATTTATCAGCCATATATACAGTGTGTGAGGTAATAATAGCCCCATATAAGATTTATCAGCCATATATACAGTGTGTGAGGTAATAATATCCCCATATAAGATTTATCAGCTATATATACAGTGTGTGATGTAATAATACCTCCATATAAGATTTATCATCCATATCTACATTGTGTGAGGTAACAATACCCCCATATAAGATTTATCAGCCATGTCTACAGTGTGTGAGGTAATAATACCCCCATATAAGATTTATCAGCCATATATACAGTGTGTGAGGTAATAATACCCCCATATAAGATTTATCAGCCATATATACAGTGTGTGAGGTAATAATATCCCCATATAAGATTTATCAGCCATATATACAGTGTGTGAGGTAATAATACCCCCATATAATATTCATCAGCCATATCTACATTGTGTGAGGTAATAATACCCCCATATAATATTCATCAGCCATATCTACATTGTGTGAGGTAATAATACCCCCATATAAGATTTATCAGCCATATATACAGTGTGTGAGGTAATAATACCCCCATATAAGATTTATCAGCCATATATACAGTGTGTGAGGTAATAATACCTCCATATAAGATTTATCAGCCATATATACAGTGTGTGATGTAATAATACCCCCATATAAGATTTATCAGCCATATATACAGTGTGTGATGTAATAATACCCCCATATAAGATTTATCAGCCATATATACAGTGTGTGAGGTAATAATACCTCCATATAAGATTTATCAGCCATATATACAGTATGTGAGGTAATAATATCCCCATATAAGATTTATCAGCCATATATACTGTGTGTGAGATAATAATACCCCCATATAAGATTTATCAGCCATATATACAGTGTGTGAGGTAATAATATCCCCATATAAGATTTATCAGCCATATATACAGTGTGTGAGGTAATAATATCCCCATATAAGATTTATCAGCCATATATACTGTGTGTTAGGTAATAATATCCCCATATAAGATTTATCAGCCATATATACAGTGTGTGATGTAATAATACCCCCATATAAGATTTATCAGCCATATATACAGTATGTGAGGTAATAATACCACCATATAAGATTTATCAGCCATATATACAGTGTGTGAGGTAATAATACCCCCATATAATATTCCTCAGCCATATCTATAGTATGTGAGGTAATAATTCCCCCATATAATATTCCTCAGCCATATCTATAGTATGTGAGGTAATAATACCCCCATATAATATTCCTCAGCCATATCTATAGTGTGTGAGGTAATAATTCCCCCATACCTTGTAGCATGAGCTAGATTGACAGACATCCCTTGCCTTGTGCATATGCTGAACTTAATGTTGCAAAGGTTCCTGTAGGGGCTGATGCTTAAAGGGAACCTGTCATCAGAAATTGGCCTAATAAACCTTCCTCCCACAGCTACCATTACTGCAGCCCCTCTCCCCCCAGAGGTGCAATTAAAGGAGCACCACTCCATAATAATAATCTTTATTTATATAGCACCATTAAATTCAGTAGCGTTTTACATTCCGGGGAACATAAAAATAAAATAAGACATTAAAGAGTAACAACAGTCATGTGAAACACAGGGCCCCGGCCCCCCTCCTCAGAGCTGCCATCAAAGGAACCCCATCCCCCAGAGCTTTCATCAAACCCCCCTCCCCCAAAACTGCCATCAAAGCCCCCCCTCTTCCAGAGCTGTCATCAAAGGGCCACCCTCCCCCAGAGCTGTCATCAAAGGGCCCTCCTCCCCCAGAGCTGTCATCAAAGGGCCCTCCTCCCCCAGAGCTGTCATCAAAGGGCCCTCCTCCACCAGAGCTGTCATCAAAGGGCCCTCCTCCCCCAGAGCTGTCAACAAAGGTCCCCCTCCCCCAGAGCCTTCTATCAAAGGTCCCCCTCCCCTTAGGGCAGCCATCAAAGGTCCCCCCCCCCCTGGAGCAGGCATCAAAGGCCCCCCGCCTCCCCTAGAGCAGCCATCAAAGACCCCCCTCCTCTACAGTAGCCATCAAATCCCCCCAGCCCCGGCTACCCCAGAGCTGCCGTGATGTCATCACAGTGCCGGGAGGCGGCCACTCACCTCCGGTTCCGCTCCTCAACTGCAGGTCGCATGATGCCGGAGGGCGGAGGTGTTACACGTGCGTCTCAGTCAGGCGCGGCGCTCTCCCACCCAGACGTCCTCATCACAGGAGCCCCGGCATGCGCAAGACCGCGCTCCGAGGCCGGCGGGTGGCGGTGCTCACGTACGCTGTTGTACGCAGCGCGTCTCCGCCAGTGGCCCTGCTGGGGAGTGTCCGACTCCCGGCTGTGATCGGGTGCTGGAAACAGCGTCCGTCAGCGCCCGATGGCCCCGGCAGCCCGGCTCATCTTCTGTTCTGACTTTTGAAGTCAGGGTTGGTACTCGGGGTACTCAGTCCGACGCTGCATACAATGCCTCCTTAACAATGATTGATGGTCCTGCGTCCAGGGACGTCATTGATCAGATCTCCTGAAGTCCGGTGCATGATGTCAATCACATGGTAGGAGCATGTTACACTCTCTGCCTCCCTGACGTTATACATCTAATTTCAAAGTTGATATTCTGGATGATGCCACCAAGCTGGGCCATGAAAGAAACATCATCAAGAAGCTTTTTAACTTCTTGACAACATACTGGTTTATAAGGACAATGTATGATGACAGGTTCCCTTTAAAGTGCACGGTTCTTGAGGTGGTCATGACTCACCGGTCACACAAGAATGAGGTGTTTCCTGAACTACAGCAGCTCCAATGGGACCATCGTGACTTCCCAGTTCGAAAGCATCATGAATTCCCCTTTTGGGTTATTAATCACCCAGTATCGTTTATACGATTGATGACCTGAACCGACCTGTGGGTTATTTCCATCAATGCTCTATAATATTCTATGTAAATAACTGGGTCTGAACACCCAGAGCGTCTGTGACATTTTATTTTTTTATTTTATTTCATTCTTTATGACATTTTTATAATCCTATTATTTCATTACTTTCCCTTACACAATTTCGTCAGGGTAACTGCCCTATTACCCCCATTCAGCTACAATACAGTTATCTACAATGTTGGGCCCTATTGATTTCCATGGAGTTTGCGTTTGGCTATAAGAGCGTGTAGAAGTCCCTTCCTAAAGCAAATTATTTTCCCCAATATTGAGACAAACCTGAATTACTCCCAACTCGCTATAAACTACCTGTCCATCTGTGGTGTCGGGGTGTATACTGTCATTATCTATATATATATATGTTTCTAAATAAGCTCGCAACTATTCTCCAAAAATACTTCCCAGAATTCTCTGGTGGAGCATCTATGGCTATAAGTCTCCACACGCCTATAAGGCCGTATTACTTGGAAAACTCTCCATACAGAGAACTCTTACCTTCTGACCCATCTCCAAAAATAAGACAGGGTGTTGTATTATTTTTGGCTTTAAAAAGTGGGTAATGGCTTATTTTCAAGTGATATTTTATTTTTTCTTTTCCGTAAACAAAATTCACATTTATTCTTGAACAGAAAAAGAAAATCAACATCTTTTCAAATAGCTTCATTTTTAGGGACATCATCATCACTCACCAAATCCTGATTCCATTGTGAATTTTTTGCTCCCTCCCCCTCCCTGCAGCTCCCTCCTCCTCCCTGCAGCTTCCTCCCCCTCCCTGCAGCTCGCTCCCTCCCTCCCCCTCCCTGCAGCTTCCTCCTCCTCCCTGCAGCTCCCTCCTCCTCCCTGCAGCTCCCTCCTCCTCCCTGCAGCTTCCTCCCCCTCCCTGCAGCTTCCACCCCCTCCCTGCAGCTCCCTCCTCCTCCCTGCAGCTTCCTCCCCCTCCCTGCAGCTTCCTCCCCCTCCTTTTCATGTTGCCTTCAGCTGACAGGCTGGAGGATCAGAATGCTAATAGCTATGTCTTCTGAACCGTGGCACCTAGAAACACAGTTCAGGAGTCATTTTATATAGGAAAATACTGTATTTAATCCTACATAAGGATTTTATTTCTAGGTGTTATAGATAAAAAGAAATCCATACTTAACCTCTTAACTATATATAGTATACTAGTGCAGTGATGATCAAGTTACCTGGAGAGGGGAACTCAGAGGAACTCCAGGTGGCCCCGTTGGGAGAGAGTGAAGGAAGAAAGACGGAGGAGCGCAACCTCGTGTGATACAGTAGATTAAGTTGAATGTATGTACTAATACATCAGCAGACTCTCACCTGGTGACTGATTCAGTACAGCATGTCATATATCTTATATATGAGGATCAGAGCAGCCGGTCCCGATGAACCACGCTTCCTATCACAGGACCAGGATCCTGGAAGCGTGTATACGATAGTGCTAGACGGGTCCCGAGGGATGAGGGAATTGTAGACCGGCGCTTCTGTTGTGATAGTATTTCGAATAACTCAATGCGTTTAAATAATTATTTTTTATTCCTAAAAAGTTAGCGACGCGTTTCTGCTCCGGACCGGAGCCTGACGAAGGCTCCGGTCCGGAGTAGAAACGCTTCGCTAACTTTTTAGGAATAAAAGATAATTATTTAAACGCGTTGAGTTGTGCGAAATACTATCACAACAGAAGCGCCGGTCTACAATTCCCTCATCCCTCGGGACACGTCTAGCACTAGTGCAGTGATGAGACAGCGAAAAAAAGGAAAAGTAACATCGCCCTTCCTTTTCCTAGGAGTGATATAAAAACAATTATTCACGTAGTGAACCCCATTTTGGAAAAGTAGTCCAAATGTCAAAATATTAATTCCTTTATTTATGTAGTTAAACGGTGCCTCACAGAAGTTGCCAAATCGTCCCCTGTCCCCACGGGGTTCACAATCTAATCATCCTGTCAGTATGTTTTGGAGTGTGGAAGGAAACCGGAGGAAACCCACACAAACACAGAGAGAACATACAAACTATTTGCAGATGTTGACCCTGGGACTTGAACCCAGGACCCCAGCGCTGAGTCTTTGATTTAGTAAAAGGAACAATCATGGGCCAAAGCATTTCCCAGATTCATAATGTATGTTTAGCTTTACCACTGTGTGACGACTTATGATGGTAAATAAGATTACACTTCCAAGCAAAACATTTCCCACATTCCGAACATGAAAACGGCTTCTCCCCTGTGTGAGTTCTCCGATGTTGATCAAGATTTTTATTCCGGGTAAAACATTTTCCACAATCTCTACATGAAAATGGCTTCTCCCCTGTGTGAGTTCTCTGATGTCTTACAAGATCTGATTTTTGATAATAACATTTTCCACATTCTGAACATGAAAATGGCTTCTCCCCCGTGTGACTTCTCTGATGTCTAACAAGAATTGATTTCTGGTTAAAACATTTTTCACATTCTGGGCATGGAAAAAGTTCCCCTGTGTGACTTCTCTGGTGTATTACAAGAGCCAGTTTGTTCTTAAAAGTTTTCCCACATTCCAAACATGAAAACGGCCTCTCCCCTGTGTGACTTCTCAGATGTAGATCAAGATTAGATTTCTGGGTAAAACATTTTCCACAATCTCTACATGAAAATGGCTTCTCCCCTGTGTGAGTTCTCTGATGTCTTACAAGATCTGATTTATGATAATAACATTTTCCACATTCTGAACATGAATATTGCTTCTCCCCCGTGTGAAGTTTTTGATGCACAATAAGCGCTGCTTTAGCACTATAACATTTCCCACATTCCAAACATGAAAACGGCCTCTCCCCTGTGTGACTTCTCAGATGTTGATCAAGATTTGTTTTCTGGGCAAAAAATTTTCCACATTCTGAACATGAAAATGACTTCTCCCCTGTGTGAGTTCTCTGATGTCTTACAAGATCTGATTTATGATAATAACATTTTCCACATTCTGAACATGAATATTGCTTCTCCCCCGTGTGACTTCTCAGATGTTGATCAAGATGTGTTTTCTGCGTAAAACATTTTCCACAATCTCTACATGAAAACGGCTTCTCCCCTGTGTGAGTTCTCTGATGTCTTACAAGATCTGATTTTTGATAATAACATTTTCCACATTCTGAACATGAATATTGCTTCTCCCCCGTGTGACTTCGCAGATGTAGATCAAGATGTGTTTTCTGCGTAAAACATTTTCCACAATCTCTACATGAAAATGGCTTCTCCTCTGTGTGAGTTCTTTGATGCACAATAAGCGCTGCTTTAGCACTATAACATTTTCCACAATCTCTACATGAAAATGGCTTCTCCCCCGTGTGATTTCGCAGATGTATCACAAGAGACGACTTGCGGTAAAAACATTTCCCACATTCTGTACATGGAAATTTCCTGCCCTCCGTGTGAATTTTAAGATGTCTAACAAGATAAGAACTTTGACTAAAAGATTTGCCGCATTCTACACAAGAAAATGGCTTCTCTCCTGTGTGACTTCTCTGATGGACAAGAAGATCTTTAACACTAACATCTTTTCCATTTTCTAAACCCGACTTCATGTTTTTATCAGTTACTGATGATTCAGTAGAAAGGACCCATGTAATAGGATCAGATGACGGATCTTGTGTGTGAAGGTCTGAGGAAGCATCGGGGATATTGTCATGATCTTCAGATGTGTCTGGTGTGATACAACCATCACCTGCTGTAACGTGATGATATCAGATGTTCCTCTGAGCTCCTGGTGTTGTCATCTGAGGAATATAAAGCAGATTATAAAATATAACCTTATCATTGGTTGTGGTAAGAAAACTCTGAAGATGTATCACAGAACATTCGTGTGATATCAGCAATCCGGGTACATGCAGCATTTCTTGTCTGCCCATGGTGGCTATGACTTTCCTGCTTACCATAAGGTTCTGTATTATTACTGATGTAACATCTCAGTCTCCTCCTCCGAGGTCCTGGTGAGCAGTATTCCTGACCCTCATAGCTCCCACCTTCCAGCTTTTCTTAGTCTATGTCTCCATGTTCTGTATTGTGTTATCACTCGTCTCTGCTTTATCTAGTGGTTACTACTCACCTGGGCAGTTACCTGTAGGAATCTCCTCCTTACATCGCTCATCGCCCCTCACATATGTCTCTGGAGCAGGAATATTCTTCACATCTTCATCCTGATACACAAACTGAGAGACAAATATTGTAAGAAGTCACCAGACGATGGAGAAGTCACAGAGGAGGATTTAGATGATAATAAAAGATCAGAAATTAATCATAACAACCAAATATGACCTGACGGGAGACGCAGCGCAAATATCTGCAGGTCTCCACCATAAATCCTCCATGTTGTCTCCTTACATCAAACTGCAATCTCCAGTAGTCAGACACATAGACTAGACATGGGATTTTACAATAAACCTCCACAGATCAGAGAAGATGTCATGAAGTCTCATCTCCATCTACCTGATGATCCTGTGGGACATATTTCTCCTCTGAACAATCCTGTGGTAGAAGAAGAGGACTGGGACATCTCTTCGGTGATGTTCTCTTACTGGATCTACCTGTAGGAAACATCCAGAGACTGAATTCCTTCTTTCCATACAGATAATGAAAGGACGTGTGGATTTAGTCCTGTCTATTACCTGCTGATGTGAGGGGCTGGTGGTCCTCCATCATGACTTCCTTGTACACATCTTTGTGTCCTTCTAAATACTCCCACTCCTCCATGGAGAAATAGACAGCCACATCCTGACACCTTATAGGAACCTGACACACACAATGATCCCGTCATCACCCAGATCCCTTCATAGCGTTACTGTATAATGTCCCAGCATTCCCAGCAGTGTAACCTCTCCAGTCAGCAGCTCCATCATCTTGTGGGTGACTTCTAGGATCTTCTGCTCATTGATGTCATCATGTATCAGGGGGTGAGGTGGAGGAGCCGGGATTGGGCTCAGGGTTCTCCCCCGTCCTTCATACACAGGGGCCTGACAGCGCCCACTAGAGGTCTTCTTCACTACTGTGTAATCCTGGTTATGGAGAGACACATTGATAAATCTCCCTCCATACATTTCCAGAATCTCTCACCTCTCCAGTCCTATCATCTGTTATTCCCATAGATAATGATGTCATGTGACCTCATCACAATCTCTCACCTCTCCAGTAATATAGAAGAGAATCTCTAGGGTGAGCTGGAATATTCTCTCCACCCTCGTGTCTCTGTCCATTGACCGAACCTGAGAGCAAAGAAAATGATCCAATGGTAAACGCAACAAATTCCAAAATAAAAAATAACTTTCGAAAAGTGAAGAGATACTGATGTCTCTATAATGGTTTTGTATCTTAATTCATTTGAAAAAAGTTTTGCAATCTTTGAGATTACTATGTGCACGCGACCATAATGGGGACTGTGATCTGTCCAAACCTAAAAGGAAAGAATTTAAGCCAATGTTAAATCATATGCAAAATTACTTTATACCCAAGACAAGGGGACATCCTCTACACCTAGAGGAGAGGAGGTTCTACCATCACCATAGACAGGGGGCATCCTCTACACCTAGAGGAGAGGAGGTTCTACCATCCCCATAGACAGGGGGCATCCTCTACACCTAGAGGAGAGAAGGTTCTACCATCACCATAGACAGGGGACATCCTCTACACCTAGAGGAGAGGAGGTTCTACCATCACCATAGACAGGGGGCGTCCTCTACACCTAGAGGAGAGGAGGTTCTACCATCACCATAGACAGGAGGCATCCTCTACACCTAGAGGAGAGGAGGTTCTACCATCACCATAGACAGGGGGGATCCTCTACACCTAGAGGAGAGGAGGTTCTACCATCACCATAGACAGGGGGCATCCTCTACACCTAGAGGATAGGAGGCTCTACCATCACCATAGACAGGGGACATCCTCTACACCTGGAGGAGAGGAGGTTCTACCATCACCATAGACAGGGGGCATCCTCTACACCTAGAGGAGAGGGGGTTCTACCATCACCATAGACAGGGGACATCCTCTACACCTAGAGGACAGGAGCTTCTACCATCACCATAGACAGGGGGCATCCTCTACACCTAGAGGAGAGGAGGTTCTACCATCACCCTAGACAGGGGGCATCCTCTACACCTAGAGGAGAGGAGGTTATACCATCACCATAGACAGGGGGCATCCTCTACACCTAGAGGAGAGGAGGTTCTACCATCACCATAGACAGGGAACATCCTCTACACCTAGAGGAGAGGAGGTTCTACCATCACCATAGACAGGGGGCATCCTCTACACCTAGAGGATAGGAGGCTCTACCATCACCATAGACAGGGGACATCCTCTACACCTGGAGGAGAGGAGGTTCTACCATCACCATAGACAGGGGGCATCCTCTACACCTAGAGGAGAGGGGGTTCTATCATCACCATAGACAGGGGACATCCTCTACACCTAGAGGACAGGAGCTTCTACCATCACCATAGACAGGGGGCATCCTCTACACCTAGAGGAGAGGAGGTTCTACCATCACCCTAGACAGGGGGCATCCTCTACACCTAGAGGAGAGGAGGTTCTACCATCACCATAGACAGGGGGCATCCTCTACACCTAGAGGAGAGGGGGTTCAACCATCACCATAGACAGGGGGCATCCTCTACACCTAGAGAAGAGGGGGTTCTACCATCACCATAGACAGGGGACATCCTCTACACCTGGAGGGGAGGTGGTTCTACCATAACCATAGACAGGGGACATCCTCTGCGCCTAGAGTGGAGGTGGTTCTACCATCACCATAGACAAGGAACATCCTCTACACCTAGAGGAGAAGAGGTTCTACCATCACCATAGACAGGGGGCATCCTCTACAACTAGAGGAGAGGAGGTTCTACCATCACTATAGACAAGGGACATCCTCTACACCTAGAGGAGAGGAGGTTCTACCATCACCCTAGACAGGGGGCATCCTCTACACCTAGAGGAGAGGAGGTTCTACCATCACTATAGACAAGGGACATCCTCTACACCTAGAGGAGAGGAGGTTCTACCATCACCCTAGACAGGGGGCATCCTGTACACCTAGAGGAGAGGAGGTTCTACCATCACCATAGACAGGGGGCATCCTCTACACCTAGAGGAGAGGGGGTTCTACCATCACCATAGACAGGGGGCATCCTCTACACCTAGAGGAGAGGGGGTTCTACCATCACCATAGACAGGGGACATCCTCTACACCTAGAGGAGAGGAGGCCCTACCATCACCATAGACAGGAGGCATCCTCTACACCTAGAGGGGAGGTGGTTCTACCATCACCATAGACAGGGAACATCCTCTACACCTAGAGGAGAGGAGGTTCTACCATCACCATAGACAGGGGGCATCCTCTACACCTAGAGGAGAGGAGTTCCAACCATCACCATAGACAGGGGGCATCTTCTACACCTAGAGGAGAGGTGGCTCTACCATCACCATAGAAAGGGGCATCCTCTACACCTAGAGGAGAGGATGTTCTACCATCATCATAGACAGGGGGCAACCTCTACACCTAGAGGAGAGGAGGTTCTACCATCACCATAGACAGGGGACATCCTCTACACCTAGAGGAGAGGTGGTTCTACCATCACCATAGACAGGGGGCATCCTCTACACCTAGAGGAGAGGAGGTTCTACCATCACCATAGACAGGGGGCATCCTTTACACATAGAGGAGAGGAGGTTCTACCATCACCATAGACAGGGGGCATCCTCTACACCTAGAGGAGAGGGGGTTCTACCATCACCATAGACAGGGGACATCCTCTACACCTAGAGGAGAGGAGGCCCTACCATCACCATAGACAGGAGGCATCCTCTACACCTAGAGGGGAGGTGGTTCTACCATCACCATAGACAGGGAACATCCTCTACACCTAGAGGAGAGGAGGTTCTACCATCACCATAGACAGGGGGCATCCTCTACACCTAGAGGAGAGGAGTTCCAACCATCACCATAGACAGGGGGCATCTTCTACACCTAGGGGAGAGGTGGCTCTACCATCACCATAGAAAGGGGCATCCTCTACACCTAGAGGAGAGGATGTTCTACCATCATCATAGACAGGGGGCAACCTCTACACCTAGAGGAGAGGAGGTTCTACCATCACCATAGACAGGGGACATCCTCTACACCTAGAGGAGAGGTGGTTCTACCATCACCATAGACAGGGGGCATCCTCTACACCTAGAGGAGAGGAGGTTCTACCATCACCATAGACAGGGGGCATCCTTTACACATAGAGGAGAGGAGGTTCTACCATCACCATAGACAGGGGGCATCCTCTACACCTAGAGGAGAGGAGGTTCTACCATCACCATAGACAGGGGACATCCTCTACACCTAGAGGAGAGGAGGTTCTACCATCACCATAGACAGGATACATCCTCTCCACCTAGAGGAGAGGAGGTTCTACCAACACCATATAGAGGGACATCCTCTACACCTAGAGGAGAGGAGGCTCTACTATCACCATAGACAGGGGACATCCTCTACCATCACCATAGACAGGATACAGGATACATTGGATGATATGCCAGGATGTGACCTTGCAATTTTAAGATTTACAAAATAAAAATTTAAATATTTTTTAAAGAAGATTCTGAGTGCTGGAATACCTTCGTTTCATTGTGCATCATCCAGTCAACCAGCAGGACTGCCTTTCTGTGCACCGAGAGCTAAGGAGAAATAGGACCTTGTCTACATTGAGGATGCAGCTTATGTGAGTGAGCGATGGCTTTTTTTCTATACATCCTCTACACCTAGAGGAGAGATGGCGCTACCATCAACATAAACAGGGGGCATCCCCTACGTCTAGAGGGCATTCTCTATATCTAGAGGAGAGGAGGTTCTACCATCATCATAGAGAGGGACATCCTCTACACCTAGAGGAGAGGGAGTTCCACCATCGCCATAGACAGGGGACATCCTCTACACCTAGAGGAGAGGTGGTTCTACCATCACCATACCCAGGGGACATCCTCTATACCTAGATTAGAGGAGGTTCTACCAACACCATATAGAGGGACATCCTCTACACCTAGAGGAGAGGAGGCTCTACTATCACCATAGACAGGGGACATCCTCTACACCTAGAGGAATGGAGGCTTTACCATCACCATAGACAGGGGACATCCTCTACACCTAGGGGAGAGATGGTTCTACCATCACCATAGACTGGGGGCATCCTCTACACCTAGAGGAGAGGAGGTTCTACCATCACCATAGATAGGGGGCATCCTCTACACCTAGAGGAGAAGGGGTTCTACCATTACCAAAGACAGGGGGCATCCTCCACACCTAGAGGAGAGGTGGTTCTACCATCACCATAAACAGGGGGCATCCTCTACGCCTAGAGGGCATTCTCTATATCTAGAGGAGAGGAGGTTCTACCATCATCATAGAGAGGGACATCCTCTACACCTAGAGGAGAGGGAGTTCCACCATCGCCATAGACAGGGGACATCCTCTACACCTAGAGGAGAGGTGGTTCTACCATCATCATACCCAGGGGACATCCTCTATACCTAGATTAGAGGAGGTTCTACCAACACCATATAGAGGGACATCCTCTACACCTAGAGGAGAGGAGGCTCTACTATCACCATAGACAGGGGACATCCTCTACAGCTAGAGGAGAGGAGGCTCTACCATCACCATAGACAGGGGGCATCCTCCACACCTAGAGGAGAGGTGGTTCTACCATCACCATAAACAGGGGGCATCCTCTACGCCTAGAGGGCATTCTCTATATCTAGAGGAGAGGAGGTTCTACCATCATCATAGAGAGGGACATCCTCTACACCTAGAGGAGAGGGAGTTCCACCATCGCCATAGACAGGGGACATCCTCTACACCTAGAGGAGAGGTGGTTCTACCATCATCATACCCAGGGGACATCCTCTATACCTAGATTAGAGGAGGTTCTACCAACACCATAGAGAGGGACATCCTCTACACCTAGAGGAAAGGAGGCTCTACTATCACCATAGACAGGGGACATCCTCTACACCTAGAGGAGAGAAGGTTCTACCATAACCATAGACAGGGGACATCCTCTACACCTAGGGGAGAGGTGGTTCTACCATCACCATAGACAGGGGACATTCTCTACACCTAGAGGAGAGGAGGCTCTACCATCACCATAGACAGGGGACATCCTCTACACCTAGAGGAGAGGTGTTTCTACCATCACCATAGAAAGGGGACATCCTCTATACCTAGAGGAGAGGAGGTTCTACCATCACCATAGACAGGGGACATCCTCTACACCTAGAGAAGAGCAGGTTCTACCATCACTATAGACAAGGGACATCCTCTACACCTAGAGGAGAGGAGGTTCCACCATCAGCATAGACAGGGGACATCCTCTACACCTAGAGGAGAGGAGGCTCTACCAACACCATAGAGAGAGACATCCTCTACACCTAGAGGAGAGGAGGCTCTACTATCACCATAGACAGGGGACATCCTCTACACCTAGAGTAGAGGTGGTTCTACCATCACCATAGACTGGGGGCATCCTCTACACCTAGAGGAGAGGAGGTTCTACCATCACCATAGACAGGATACATCCTCTACACCTAGAGGAGAGGAGGTTCTACCAACACCATATAGAGGGACATCCTCTACACCTAGAGGAGAGGAGGTTCTACTATCACCATAGACAGGGGGCATCCTCTACACCTAGAGGAGAGGGGGCTCTACCATCACCATAGACAGGGGTCATCCTCTACACCTAGAGGAGAGGAGGTTCTACCATCACCATAGACAGGGGGCATCCTCTACACCTAGAGGAGAGGAGGTTCTACCATCACCCTAGACAGGGAGCATCCTCTACACCTAGAGGAGAGGAGGTTCTACCATCACCATAGACATGGGGCATCCTCTACACCTAGAGGAGAGGAGGTTCTACCAACACCATATAGAGGGACATCCTCTACACCTAGAGGAGAGGAGGCTCTACTATCACCATAGACAGGGGACATCCTCTACCATCACCATAGACAGGATACAGGATACATTGGATGATATGCCAGGATGTGACCTTGCAATTTTAAGATTTACAAAATAAAAATTTAAATATTTTTTAAAGAAGATTCTGAGTGCTGGAATACCTTCGTTTCATTGTGCATCATCCAGTCAACCGGCAGGACTGCCTTTCGGTGCACCTAGAGCTAAGGAGAAATAGGACCTTGTCTACATTGAGGATGCAGCTTATGTGAGTGAGCGATGGCTTTTTTTCTATACATCCTCTACACCTAGAGGAGAGATGGCGCTACCATCAACATAAACAGGGGGCATCCCCTACGTCTAGAGGGCATTCTCTATATCTAGAGGAGAGGAGGTTCTACCATCATCATAGAGAGGGACATCCTCTACACCTAGAGGAGAGGGAGTTCCACCATCGCCATAGACAGGGGACATCCTCTACACCTAGAGGAGAGGTGGTTCTACCATCACCATACCCAGGGGACATCCTCTATACCTAGATTAGAGGAGGTTCTACCAACACCATATAGAGGGACATCCTCTACACTTAGAGGAGAGGAGGCTCTACTATCACCATAGACAGGGGACATCCTCTACACCTAGAGGAATGGAGGCTTTACCATCACCATAGACAGGGGACATCCTCTACACCTAGGGGAGAGATGGTTCTACCATCACCATAGACTGGGGGCATCCTCTACACCTAGAGGAGAAGAGGTTCTACCATTACCAAAGACAGGGGGCATCCTCCACACCTAGAGGAGAGGTGGTTCTACCATCACCATAAACAGGGGGCATCCTCTACGCCTAGAGGGCATTCTCTATATCTAGAGGAGAGGAGGTTCTACCATCATCATAGAGAGGGACATCCTCTACACCTAGAGGAGAGGGAGTTCCACCATCGCCATAGACAGGGGACATCCTCTACACCTAGAGGAGAGGTGGTTCTACCATCATCATACCCAGGGGACATCCTCTATACCTAGATTAGAGGAGGTTCTACCAACACCATATAGAGGGACATCCTCTACACCTAGAGGAGAGGAGGCTCTACTATCACCATAGACAGGGGACATCCTCTACAGCTAGAGGAGAGGAGGCTCTACCATCACCATAGACAGGGGACATCCTCTACACCTAGGGGAGAGATGGTTCTACCATCACCATAGACTGGGGGCATCCTCTACACCTAGAGGAGAGGAGGTTCTACCATCACCATAGACAGGGGGCATCGTCTACACCTAGAGGAGAGGCGGTTCTACCATCACCATAGACAGGGGACATCCTCTACACCTAGCGGAGAGGAGGTTCTACCATCACCATACCCAGAGGACATCCTATATACCTAGATTAGAGGAGGTTCTACCAACACCATAGAGAGAGACATCCTCTACACCTAGAGGAGAGAAGGTTCTACCATAACCATAGACAGGGGACATCCTCAACACCTAGGGGAGAGGTGGTTCTACCATCACCATAGACAGGGGACATCCTCTACACCTAGAGGAGAGGAGGCTCTACCATCACAATAGACAGGGGACATCCTCTACACCTAGAGGAGAGGTGTTTCTACCATCACCATAGAAAGGGGACATCCTCTATACCTAGAGGAGAGGAGGTTCTACCATCACCATAGACAGGGGACATCCTCTACACCTAGAGAAGAGCAGGTTCTACCATCACTATAGACAAGGGACATCCTCTACACCTAGAGGAGAGGAGGTTCCACCATCAGCATAGACAGGGGACATCCTCTACACCTAGAGGAGAGGAGGCTCTACCAACACCATAGAGAGAGACATCCTCTACACCTAGAGGAGAGGAGGCTCTACTATCACCATAGACAGGGGACATCCTCTACACCTAGGGGAGAGGTGGTTCTACCATCACCATAGACTGGGGGTATCCTCTACACCTAGAGGAGAGGAGGTTCTACCATCACCATAGACAGGGGGCATCCTCTACACCTAGAGGGGAGGTGGTTCTACCATCACCATAGACAGGGAACATCCTCTACACCTAGAGGAGAGGAGGTTCTACCATCACCATAGACAGGAGGCATCCTCTGCACCTAGAGGAGAGGAGGTTCTACCATCACCATAGACAGGGAACATCCTCTACACCTAGAGGAGAGGAGGTTCTACCATCACCATAGACAGGGGGCATCCTCTACACCTAGAGGAGAAGAGGTTCTACCATCACCATAGACAGGGGACATCCGCTACACCTAGAGGAGAGGAGGTTCTACCATCACCATAGACAGGGGGCATCCTCTACACCTAGAAAAGAAGAGATTATACCGTCACCATAGACGGGGGCATCCTCTACACCTAGAGGAGAAGAGGTTCTACCATCACCATAGACTAGGTGTACAGGATACCCCCTGAGGAGAGGAGGTTTTACCATCACCCTAGACAGGAGGCATCCTCTACACCTAGAGGAGAGGAGGTTCTACCATCACCATAGACAGGGGGCATCCTCTACACCTAGAGGAGAGGAGGTTCTACCATCACCATAGACAGGGGGCATCCTCTACACCTATAGAAGAGGAGGTTCTACCATCACCATAGACAGGAGGCATCCTCTACACCTAGAGGAGAGGAGGTTCTACAATCACCATAGACAGGATACATCCTCTACACCTAGAGGAGAGGAGGTTCTACCATCACCATTGACAAGGGGAATGCTCTACACCTAGAGGAGAGGTGGTTCTACCATCCCCATAGACAGGGGGCATCCTCTACGCCTAGAGGAAAGGAGGTTCTACCATCACCATTGACAGGGGACATCCTCTACACCTAGAGCAGAGGAGGTTCTACCATCACCATAGACAGGGGCCATCCTCTAAACCTAGAGGAGGTTCTACCATCACCATAGACAGGGGACATCCTCTGCGCTTAGAGGGGAGGTGGTTCTACCATCACCATAGACAGGGAACATCCTCTACACCTAGAGGAGAAGAGGTTCTACCATCACCATAGACGGGGGCGTCCTCTACACCTAGAGGAGAAGAGATTATACCGTCACCATAGACGGGGGCATCCTCTACACCTAGAGGAGAAGAGGTTCTACCATCACCATAGACAGGGGGCATCCTCTACACCTAGAGGAGAGAAGGTTCTACTATCACCATAGACAGGGGCATCCTCTACACCTAGAGGAGAGAAGGTTCTACTATCACCATAGACAGGTGGCATCCTCTACACCTAGAGGAGAGAAGGTTCTACTATCACCATAGACAGGGGGCATCCTCTACACCTAGAGGTGAGGAGGTTTTACCATCAGCATAGACAGGGGACATCCTCACCATAGACAGGGGGCATCCTCTACACCTAGAGGAGAGGAGATTATACCATCACCATAGACGCGGGCATCCTCTACACCTAGAGGAGAAGAGGTTCTACCATCACCATAGACATGGGGCATCCTCTACACCTAGAGGAGAGGAGGTTCTACCATCACCATAGACAGGGGGCATCCTCTACACCTAGAGGAGAGGAGGTTCTACCATCACCATAGACAGGGGGCATGCTCTACACCTAGAGGAGAGGAGGTTCTACCATCACCATAGACAGGGAACATCCTCTACACCTAGAGGAGAGGAGGTTCTACCATCACCATAGACAGGGGGCATCCTCTACACCTAGAGGAGAGAAGGTTCTACCATCACCATAGACAGGGGGCATCCTCTACACCTAGAGGAGAGGAGGTTCTACCATCACCATACACAGGGGACATCCTCTACACCTAGAGGAGAGGAGGTTCTACCATCCCCATAGACAGGATACATCCTCTACACCTAGAGGAGAGGAGGTTCTGCCATAACCATTGACAAGGGGCATCCTCTACATCTAGAGGAGAGGAGGTTCTACCATCACCATAGACAGGGAGTCTTTACTGTAAGAGCAGTGAGACTTTGGACCTCCCTCCCGCAGGAGGTTGATATGGCGGATGCTTTGTACATGTTCAGGAGAGGCCTGGACGCCTTTCTTGAGAATAAAAGTATAATGGGTTATGGAGAAAAAAACATTAGTTTACTCCAATAGGTTGGAATTGATGGACCTGCGTCTATTTCAACCTCATCTGCTTTTTTAGCTTTTCCCGGAAATTTTGGTGTAAAATCATTCGGTAACCTCAGAGGGGAGTTTATTATGTTATATTATTATTTCTTTTCCACAGGATAGGGCAGTGATGGCGAACCTTTTAGAGACCGAGTGTCCAAACTACAACCAAAAGCCACATATTTTTGCCAAAGTGCCAAATGCTAATTTAAAGTAACTTATTGATCCCTGCTGTGTCACAGATTCAAACGTATTTGCGTCCTGAAGACACCAATACAGTAGAAAGATGGAGAAATTCCATCTAAGGTAGCCTTAACAGGATGAATCACAGGAACTGAGGAGGGGCTTCAATGATAATCCAGCTCTGTCCACACCTCTACGCTCCTCCTCTACTTCAAGTCACTATAAAATAGTTCTGAACACGGCACTTTCTGGGCTTCCTGTGACTGCAGGAGGAGGAGTCCTGAATGGTGACCTCTATGCTGGGTGATGGCCTGGGTGCCCACAGAGAGGGCTCAGAGTGCCACCTCTGGCACCCGTGCCATAGGTTCGCCACCACTGGGATAGGGGATAACAGTGTGACTGGCGAGGGTCTGACTGATGGGATCCCTTCACCTATGAGAACAGTTTCCTTAGCAGAGCAGCAGGTTGAGTGAGTGTCCTGCTGCTCCATTTGTTGTGTATGAGAGAGTGAGAAGTTACTGGACATGGCTCGGCTATGGCTAACACTCTAATAGACAGTGTACGAGAGCGTCAGAGATGCCTTAGTACTGCGCCCGGTAATTTCTCACATTCTCTTACTATATAAGCGCACGGGAGCCCCGACAGGTACCGCACGGGAGCCCCGACAGGTACCGCACGGGAGCCCCGACAGGTACCGCACATACCTCCTCCCCGAGCAGTGCCATCACCGTATAATACACAGAGATGCCAAATTCTAGTGTGTAAAGGACCTGTGATGATGTCATGACCATGTGATCAGTCACGTGAGTGGGAGGAGTCAGTCTCCAGGCTGTGCTGTGGAGGAGAGTCACTGTACACCATATACACAGCGCTAGTATTATTCCTCACATCTTACATATCTTACTAGGGGAAAGAAGCCAAACTCTGTTATTCTGTAGATAGGGAATAACTTTACAACTTGAGCCGCCACCTTAAAGGGCAGATATCACAGTGATGCATTGCTTAAAGGGAACCCGTCACCAGGGACCTCATTATCACTAAAGACAGGTTACAGAAGCCCATTACATCCGCATTACACATCCGCATTACACATCCGCATTACACATCTGCATTACACATCTGCATTGCACAGCTGCATTACACATCCGCGTTACACGTCCGCGTTACACGTCCGCGTTACACGTCCGCGTTACACGTCCGCGTTACACGTCCGCGTTACACATCCGCGTTACACATCCGCGTTACACATCCGCGTTACACATCCGCGTTACACATCCGCGTTACACATCCGCATCACACATCCGCATCACACATCCGCATCACACATCCGCATTACACAGCCGCATTACACAGCCGCATTACACAGCCGCATTACACATCTGCGCCACATTTATTATGCAGTGTCCGACAGAAAGTTCTTGCACTCTGTCGGAGCACTGCAGGGGGCGCCAGATTCATGTAGAACGTGAAACACATTTCGTGAATGGGTCGCACCCTGCACACTCCACAGGTACAATGCACATATAAAGCTCTTCATACCGGGCATAATAGAAGCGGATGGTCGTGTGCATGAGGACATATAAATAATAGCAGACTCCATGTACAGGGAGGGGCCATGGGATGAGATCAGTGATCGGCAGTGATGTGCTGATTATATCAGGATCAGGAGCCTCAGAGGTGACCAGTGATCACTGCAGGGTCACCACATAAGAAGGGGACAAACCCAACATGTGGGGCCCTGGACAAAACTGAGACCCCAAAATAAGACACTATATTGTACAAGGAGGTTACACTCCGAAATGTTACCACATCCACAATAACCTTCTCCTTCTGCTGAAACTTGGATCATGGAGCGCGGCCTGTGATTTCATTTTTCTACTATTTATGGTAATTTCCAAACTAATGGGGGCGCTGATCTTTCCAAAAAATTTATAGATAGATGATAGATATGAGATAGACAGATAGATAGATAGGAGATAGATAGATAGATAGATAGATAGATAGGAGATAGATAGTTAGATAGATATGAGATAGATATATAGGAGATATATAGATGATAGATAGATAGATAGATAGATAGATAGATAGATAGATAGATAGATAGATAGGAGATAGATCGAAAGATAGATAGATAGGAGATAGATAGGAGATAGATAGATAGATAGGAGATAGATAGATAGATCGGAGATAGATAGAAATTAGATAGACAGATATGAGATAGATATGAGATAGATAGATAGATAGATAGATATGAGATAGATAGATAGATAGATAGGAGATAGATAGATCGGAGATAGATAGAAATTAGATAGACAGATATGAGATAGATAGATAGATAGATAGATATGAGATAGAAAGATAGGAGATATATAGATTCACTGTAGTTGGAGGTATTTTATAAAAAATAAAACTTAGCCTTTATTTTTTTTTTGGATTAAAATATGTTTCTGCAGGACTGTAAAAACAGACGTTAGTATGGTACTGGGCTGACACTTATATTTGTACACTTGGTGACATTAGGCCGTGGATTTTTGGGCCTGATTTTTGGCTCATACACGTCCCAACTTTTGTGTTGGTGTCCACTATGGCCTAACTTGTGTTGCCACCACTGGACCTAAGTGACAGATAGTTTTGAAGACCAGGGTGAGTGTGGAGGATCTCCACCTCTCCCACTGTGTCTTCAAAGAAGATCAATTGCTGGATGCCGATTTGCCACTGGTCGGTCAGTATGCAGCTCTAAAGAGGTTGCACTTTCATTTGTGGAGCTACTCTGATTGTCGTATGGTCGTGGCTCACATGCATCCGCATGACGGCTAACTCTAAGACCTAAGACCCTACGCGTTTCCTCATTGCCAGAGATTCTTCAGGGGTCTGTTATTTGGCTTGTTTGATCTAGAGTGACATTATGACATCCGTGCCGAGTGCACGCCCGGGATGTACTAGCCGTGGCGCGCGCCGGCTGCGTCCTGTTTATATTCATCTCCCCTTCCTCGTCACCGCTGGCGAGCCTCCCTGTTTACCCAATCAATAGCCTGAACGTCACTGTGTGACGTTGAACTGGAGCCGCGGGTAGGGGACCAATCACATCCATGTGGGAGGGGCGGGTTATCCCAGCGCCTCCCACTGACATGCAATCGTCACTCTCCCTGTACCGGTACCCTGTGTTTTGGAGGTATGTACCGATGAGTGATCTGTCACTCTTGCTGCAGTTGGTACAGGTAGATTCGGGTTATTCTTGAGGGCATTTCTCTTAGGGGAGTATGTGAGTGTCATTTGAATAGGGAAAGCGCTGCTTCCAGCGCTTTTCTTGCAGGTTAAACTGGCAGTATATTTGTGTGACTAACAGCGACATTGCTTACATGAATATTAGAGTGTTGTCTCCTTCGTACGTTGATAGATTTGGTATGTTTTAATATTATATTCGATAATGTGCAAGATATTTAGACTGAATGTAGGGGGGAATCATCTCGGGAGGGAGGGATGGAACGATTGAATCATTTGGTGGTAACATTGGGTAGGTCATTCTGAGATGCCTGAGAAGATGTGTATAGTGAACCATTAGGTACACTAGGCTATTATTCAGAAATGGCCTGTACTGATTTATTCAATGAAACTTGCGTATGATATAAAATCGTTCAGACCTAAGGGTTGGACACAGTTAATCCTGAAGGTCCATTGAGCTTCCTTCCTGAGTATCAACTTGTCCCAATCTCCCCCTCTGGGAGATGGTCTTACTACTTCAATACCTCGGAATGAGATTTCTTTTAGGTTCCCTTGATCCCCTGTTTTCCCTAATATCCGACATGTGTTCTTGGATTCTTTTTTTAAAAAGACGAAAGGTTTTACCCACATAGTCGGCCGGGCATGTACAGGTGGCTTGATATATAACGCCCACCGAAGAACAGTTAATAAAGTCACGGATTACAAAACTGTTCTTTGTAGATGCACTCGTTATGTTTTTACAGGGGGTAATCCATTTACATGTGGAGCAGTGTCCACATCAAAAAGTGCCCTTTGGCCTTCTCTCCAGCCAGGTCCCACTAGGTTTTGTGGGAGGAAGATAGCTGTGGACCAGAAGATCTTTGTAACTGATTGCTGGTTCCGAGGGGACAATTTTGGCGACTTCCTTGTCATGAAGTAAAATGTCCCAAAAATTGCATATAATGTCTCTAATCTCTTTATGATTGCCATCATACGTGCCTATGATTCTGGTTAGTTGTTTAGCATCATCGTTACGTTTTTTTGGCGTTAGGAGAGTGCTTCTGTCTGTCATGCATGCTGCTTTGTAGGATTCGTGCAGAATCCTATTTGGAAAACCACGACGTGCAAACCTATCTTGCAATTCCTCAGATTTTTTCCGGAATTCTTTGAAGCCACTGCAGTTTCTGCGCATGCGAAGAAACTGGCCTTTCGGAATTCCTTTTTTAAGGGAATAGGGGTGGCAACTGTCCCACATCAGTAAATTGTTCGTGGCTGTCGCTTTTCTATAGACTGTGGTTGATATTTGTCCATCTATAGTCTTCCTAATTTCTAGGTCCAGGAATGCTATTTTTTGTTCCTGGATTTCCAAAGTAAATCTGAGGCCAAGATTGTTACAATTCAGAATTGCCACGAAACTTTCAAAGTTTTCCAGTGTCGATGTCCAGACTAGCAGCACGTCATCTATGTACCTCAGCCATAATGGGACATGTTGTGTCCATTCATTCATCTCCTCTCCGAAGACCACCCTTTCCTCCCACCAGCCGAGGTACAAGTTGGCATAGGTGGGGGCACATGGTGTCCCCATGGCCGTACCTCGGCTTTGGTGGAAGAAGGTGTCCCCGAAGAGGAAATAATTATGGCTGAGGACATATTGGAGAAGGTCCAAGATGAACTCGTTGTGCTGATGGTACTGTATTCCCCTTGTCTGTACGAAGGAACGCACCGCCTCAATCCCCTTTGTATGCGGGATTGAGGAGTACAGCGCCTCCACGTCCAGACTTGCTAAATAATGACACGTATCTATTTGAAGTCCATCTAGTTTAGAGATATATAGATTATAGATATGAGATAGATAGATAGATAGATAGATAGATAGGAGATAGATAGATAGAAGATTGTTAAGGAGGTCGCACTGGTTTCGGACGCCATCTTGGCTACTGTCCGCCATCTTAGATACAGAGGCCATGTTCCCTGACCACTGTCCAGTTAATGTCAGGATCCAAACTTCATTTTATGTAACCAGTTTGCTCGCCTGTCAGCTAATACCCTGTGACATGTAATGAGAATCTAAGTGCCTTATCTCTTTTCATACAACACCCAAATGCTGATGTCTATGTGCTAAAATATAGCTGTGTCTGCATGAAATAAACATTGTGATGTGAGTGCATCGGAAGACCAGAGTGTGTTTTTCATTTACTCTGTCATCTCGCTGCCGGCAGCTATCTCATCCTCCCTCAAAGAGTTAATTAGGACTCGCCTTACAAAAGTCAAGAGGGCAGTTGGGGCCCTGCATAAAATATCCCTATCAAGATATTAAAGGACAAATATATAGACAGATAGATGATGGTGGATGGTGATAGATATTAGATAGAGAGAGATCCATCACTGGAGACCGGTGACAGATAGAAAAGCTTTACACATAAACACTTACCTGCAGGTTCTGTAGCCGCTTCCTCAGGAGACCCCATAGTATAACACTGCCCCCTACAGCAGTGAGGAGTAAGTGCAGGAGGAGTGAGACAGCACAGGACCTGACAGGGGAGCCATATCCTCATGTCCCCGGCTTTCACCTGCTACAGGAAGTCATGAGGTAAGACTCCAGCCATATATACCGTGTGTGAGGTAATAATATCCCCATACAAGATTTATCAGCTATATATACAGTGTGTGAGGTAATAATATCCCCATATAAGATTTATCAGCTATATATACAGTGTGTGAGGTAATAATACCCCAATATAAGATTTATCAGCTATATATACAGTGTGTGAGGTAATAATACCCCCATATAAGATTTATCAGCCATATATACAGTGTGTGAGGTAATAATAGCCCCATATAAGATTTATCAGCCATATATACAATGTGTGAGGTAATAATATCCCCATATAAGATTTATCAGCTATATATACAGTGTGTGATGTAATAATACCTCCATATAAGATTTATCATCCATATCTACATTGTGTGAGGTAACAATACCCCCATATAAGATTTATCAGCCATGTCTACAGTGTGTGAGGTAATAATACCCCCATATAAGATTTATCAGCCATATATACAGTGTGTGAGGTAATAATACCCCCATATAAGATTTATCAGCCATATATACAGTGTGTGAGGTAATAATATCCCCATATAAGATTTATCAGCCATATATACAGTGTGTGAGGTAATAATACCCCCATATAATATTCATCAGCCATATCTACATTGTGTGAGGTAATAATACCCCCATATAAGATTTATCAGCCATATATACAGTGTGTGAGGTAATAATACCCCCATATAATATTCATCAGCCATATCTACATTGTGTGAGGTAATAATACCCCCATATAAGATTTATCAGCCATATATACAGTGTGTGAGGTAATAATACCCCCATATAAGATTTATCAGCCATATATACAGTGTGTGAGGTAATAATACCTCCATATAAGATTTATCAGCCATATATACAGTGTGTGATGTAATAATACCCCCATATAAGATTTATCAGCCATATATACAGTGTGTGATGTAATAATACCCCCATATAAGATTTATCAGCCATATATACAGTGTGTGAGGTAATAATACCTCCATATAAGATTTATCAGCCATATATACAGTATGTGAGGTAATAATATCCCCATATAAGATTTATCAGCCATATATACTGTGTGTGAGATAATAATACCCCCATATAAGATTTATCAGCCATATATACAGTGTGTGAGGTAATAATATCCCCATATAAGATTTATCAGCCATATATACAGTGTGTGAGGTAATAATATCCCCATATAAGATTTATCAGCCATATATACTGTGTGTTAGGTAATAATATCCCCATATAAGATTTATCATCCATATATACAGTGTGTGAGGTAATAATATCCCCATATAAGATTTATCAGCCATATATACAGTGTGTGAGGTAATAATATCCTCATATAAGATTTATCAGCCATATCTACAGTGTGTGATGTAATAATATCCCCATATAAGATTTATCAGTCATATATACTGTGTGTGAGGTAATAATATCTCCATATAAGATTTATCAGCCATATATACAGTGTGTGAGGTAATAATATCCCCATATAAGATTTATCAGCCATATATACAGTGTGTGATGTAATAATACCCCCATATAAGATTTATCAGCCATATATACAGTGTGATACCCCCATATAAGATTTATCAGCCATAATACAGTGTGTGAGGTAATAATATCCCCATATAAGATTTATCAGCCATAATACAGTGTGTGAGGTAATAATATCCCCATATAAGATTTATCAGCCATATATACTGTGTGTGAGGTAATAATATCCCCATATAAGATTTATCAGCCATATGTACAGTGTGTGAGGTAATAATACCCCCATATAAGATTTATCAGCCATATGTACAGTGCGTGAGGTAATAATATCCCCATATAAGATTTATCAGCCGTATATACAGTGTGTGAGGTAATAATACCCCCATATAAGATTTATCAGCCATGTCTACAGTGTGTGAGGTAATAATATCCCCATATAAGATTTATCAGCAATATATATAGTGTGTGAGGTAATATTACCCCCTATAAGATTTATCAGCCATATATACAGTGTGTGAGGTAATAATATCCCCATATAAGATTTATCAGCCATATATACTGTGTGTGAGGTAATAATACCCCCATATAAGATTAATCAGCCATATATACTGTGTGTGAGGTAATAATACCCCCATATAAGATTTATCAGCCATATGTACAGTGTGTGAGGTAATAATATCCCCATATAAGATTTATCAGCCATATATACAGTGTGTGAGGTAATAATACCCCCATATAATATTCATCAGCCATATCTACATTGTGTGAGGTAATAATACCCCCATATAATATTCATCAGCCATATCTACATTGTGTGAGGTAATAATACCCCCATATAAGATTTATCAGCCATATATACAGTGTGTGAGGTAATAATACCCCCATATAAGATTTATCAGCCATATATACAGTGTGTGAGGTAATAATACCTCCATATAAGATTTATCAGCCATATATACAGTGTGTGATGTAATAATACCCCCATATAAGATTTATCAGCCATATATACAGTGTGTGATGTAATAATACCCCCATATAAGATTTATCAGCCATATATACAGTGTGTGAGGTAATAATACCTCCATATAAGATTTATCAGCCATATATACAGTATGTGAGGTAATAATATCCCCATATAAGATTTATCAGCCATATATACTGTGTGTGAGATAATAATACCCCCATATAAGATTTATCAGCCATATATACAGTGTGTGAGGTAATAATATCCCCATATAAGATTTATCAGCCATATATACAGTGTGTGAGGTAATAATATCCCCATATAAGATTTATCAGCCATATATACTGTGTGTTAGGTAATAATATCCCCATATAAGATTTATCAGCCATATATACAGTGTGTGATGTAATAATACCCCCATATAAGATTTATCAGCCATATATACAGTATGTGAGGTAATAATACCACCATATAAGATTTATCAGCCATATATACAGTGTGTGAGGTAATAATACCCCCATATAATATTCCTCAGCCATATCTATAGTATGTGAGGTAATAATTCCCCCATATAATATTCCTCAGCCATATCTATAGTATGTGAGGTAATAATACCCCCATATAATATTCCTCAGCCATATCTATAGTATGTGAGGTAATAATTCCCCCATACCTTGTAGCATGAGCTAGATTGACAGACATCCCTTGCCTTGTGCATATGCTGAACTTAATGTTGCAAAGGTTCCTGCAGGGGCTGATGCTTAAAGGGAACCTGTCATCAGAAATTGGCCTAATAAACCTTCCTCCCACAGCTACCATTACTGCAGCCCCTCTCCCCCCAGAGGTGCAATTAAAGGAGCACCACTCCATAATAATAATCTTTATTTATATAGCACCATTAAATTCAGTAGCGTTTTACATTCCGGGGAACATAAAAATAAAATAAGACATTAAAGAGTAACAACAGTCATGTGAAACACAGGGCCCCGGCCCCCCTCCTCAGAGCTGCCATCAAAGGAACCCCATCCCCCAGAGCTTTCATCAAACCCCCCTCCCCCAAAACTGCCATCAAAGCCCCCCCTCTTCCAGAGCTGTCATCAAAGGGCCACCCTCCCCCAGAGCTGTCATCAAAGGGCCCTCCTCCCCCAGAGCTGTCATCAAAGGGCCCTCCTCCCCCAGAGCTGTCATCAAAGGGCCCTCCTCCATCAGAGCTGTCATCAAAGGGCCCTCCTCCCCCAGAGCTGTCAACAAAGGTCCCCCTCCCCCAGAGCCTTCTATCAAAGGTCCCCCTCCCCTTAGGGCAGCCATCAAAGGTCCCCCCCCCCTGGAGCAGGCATCAAAGGCCCCCCGCCTCCCCTAGAGCAGCCATCAAAGACCCCCCTCCTCTACAGTAGCCATCAAATCCCCCCAGCCCCGGCTACCCCAGAGCTGCCGTGATGTCATCACAGTGCCGGGAGGCGGCCACTCACCTCCGGTTCCGCTCCTCAACTGCAGGTCGCATGATGCCGGAGGGCGGAGGTGTTACACGTGCGTCTCAGTCAGGCGCGGCGCTCTCCCACCCAGACGTCCTCATCACAGGAGCCCCGGCATGCGCAAGACCGCGCTCTGAGGCCGGCGGGTGGCGGTGCTCACGTACGCTGTTGTACGCAGCGCGTCTCCGCCAGTGGCCCTGCTGGGGAGTGTCCGACTCCCGGCTGTGATCGGGTGCTGGAAACAGCGTCCGTCAGCGCCCGATGGCCCCGGCAGCCCGGCTCATCTTCTGTTCTGACTTTTGAAGTCAGGGTTGGTACTCGGGGTACTCAGTCCGACGCTGCATACAATGCCCCCTTAACAATGATTGATGGTCCTGCGTCCAGGGACGTCATTGATCAGATCTCCTGAAGTCCGGTGCATGATGTCAATCACATGGTAGGAGCATGTTACACTCTCTGCCTCCCTGACGTTATACATCTAATTTCAAAGTTGATATTCTGGATGATGCCACCAAGCTGGGCCATGAAAGAAACATCATCAAGAAGCTTTTTAACTTCTTGACAACATACTGGTTTATTAGGACAATGTATGATGACAGGTTCCCTTTAAAGTGCACGGTTCTTGAGGTGGTCATGACTCACCGGTCACACAAGAATGAGGTGTTTCCTGAACTACAGCAGCTCCAATGGGACCATCGTGACTTCCCAGTTCGAAAGCATCATGAATTCCCCTTTTGGGTTATTAATCACCCAGTATCGTTTATACTATTGATGACCTGAACCGACCTGTGGGTTATTTCCATCAATGCTCTATAATATTCTATGTAAATAACTGGGTCTGAACACCCAGAGCGTCTGTGACATTTTATTTTTTTATTTTATTTCATTCTTTATGACATTTTTATAATCTTATTATTTCATTACTTTCCCTTACACAATTTCGTCAGGGTAACTGCCCTATTACCCCCATTCAGCTACAATACAGTTATCTACAATGTTGGGCCCTATTGATTTCCATGGAGTTTGCGTTTGGCTATAAGAGCGTGTAGAAGTCCCTTCCTAAAGCAAATTATTTTCCCCAATATTGAGACAAACCTGAATTACTCCCAACTCGCTATAAACTACCTTTCCATCTGTGGTGTCGGGGTGTATACTGTCATTATCTATATATATATGTTTCTAAATAAGCTCGCAACTATTCTCCAAAAATACTTCCCAGAATTCTCTGGTGGAGCATCTATGGCTATAAGTCTCCACACGCCTATAAGGCCGTATTACTTGGAAAACTCTCCATACAGAGAACTCTTACCTTCTGACCCATCTACAAAAATAAGACAGGGTGTTGTATTATTTTTGGCTTTAAAAAGTGGGTAATGGCTTATTTTCAAGTGATATTTTATTTTTTCTTTTCCGTAAACAAAATTCACATTTATTCTTGAACAGAAAAAGAAAATCAACATCTTTTCAAATAGCTTCATTTTTAGGGACATCATCATCACTCACCAAATCCTGATTCCATTGTGAATTTTTTGCTCCCTCCCCCTCCCTGCAGCTCCCTCCTCCTCCCTGCAGCTTCCTCCCCCTCCCTGCAGCTCGCTCCCTCCCTCCCTGCAGCTTCCTCCTCCTCCCTGCAGCTCCCTCCTCCTCCCTGCAGCTCCCTCCTCCTCCCTGCAGCTCCCTCCTCCTCCCTGCAGCTTCCTCCCCCTCCCTGCAGCTTCCACCCCCTCCCTGCAGCTCCCTCCTCCTCCCTGCAGCTTCCTCCTCCTCCCTGCAGCTTCCTCCCCCTTCCTGCAGCTCCCTCCTCCTCCTTTTCATGTTGCCTTCAGCTGACAGGTTGGAGGATCAGAATGCTAATAGCTATGTCTTCTGAACCGTGGCACCTAGAAACACAGTTCATGTGTCATTTTATATAGGAAAATACTGTATTTAATCCTACATAAGGATTTTATTTCTAGGTGTTATAGATAAAAAGAAATCCATACTTAACCTCTTAACTATATATAGTATACTAGTGCAGTGATGATCAAGTTACCTGGAGAGGGGAACTCAGAGGAACTCCAGGTGGCCCCGTTGGGAGAGAGTGAAGGAAGAAAGATGGAGGAGCGCAACCTCGTGTGATACAGTAGATTAAGTTGAATGTATGTACTAATACATCAGCAGACTCTCACCTGGTGACTGATTCAGTACAGCATGTCATATATCTTATATATGAGGATCAGAGCAGCCGGTCCCGATGAACCACGCTTCCTATCACAGGACCAGGATCCTGGAAGCGTGTATACGATAGTGCTAGACGGGTCCCGAGGGATGAGGGAATTGTAGACCGGCGCTTCTGTTGTGATAGTATTTCGAATAACTCAATGCGTTTAAATAATTATTTTTTATTCCTAAAAAGTTAGCGACGCCTTTCTGCTCCGGACCGGAGCCTGACGAAGGCTCCGGTCCGGAGCAGAAACGCTTCGCTAACTTTTTAGGAATAAAAGATAATTATTTAAACGCATTGAGTTATTCGAAATACTATCACAACAGAAGCGCCGGTCTACAATTCCCTCATCCCTCGGGACACGTCTAGCACTAGTGCAGTGATGAGACAGCGAAAAAAAGGAAAAGTAACATCGCCCTTCCTTTTCCTAGGAGTGATATAAAAACAATTATTCACGTAGTGAACCCCATTTTGGAAAAGTAGTCCAAATGTCAAAATATTAATTCCTTTATTTATGTAGTTAAACAGTGCCACACAGAAGTTGCCAAATCGTCCTCTGTCCCCATGGGGTTCACAATCTAATCATCCTGTCAGTATGTTTTGGAGTGTGGAAGGAAACCGGAGGAAACCCACACAAACACAGAGAGAACATACAAACTATTTGCAGATGTTGACCCTGGGACTTGAACCCAGGACCCCAGCGCTGAGTCTTTGATTTAGTAAAAGGAACAATCATGAGCCAAAGCATTTCCCAGATTCATAATGTATGTTTAGCTTTACCACTGTGTGACGACTTATGATGGTAAATAAGATTACACTTCCAAGCAAAACATTTCCCACATTCCGAACATGAAAACGGCTTCTCCCCTGTGTGAGTTCTCCGATGTTGATCAAGATTTTTATTCCGAGTAAAACATTTTCCACAATCTCTACATGAAAATGGCTTCTCCCCTGTGTGAGTTCTCTGATGTCTTACAAGATCTGATTTTTGATAATAACATTTTCCACATTCTGAACATGAAAATGGCTTCTCCCCCGTGTGACTTCTCTGATGTCTAACAAGAATTGATTTCTGGTTAAAACATTTTTCACATTCTGGGCATGGAAAAAGTTCCCCTGTGTGACTTCTCTGGTGTATTACAAGAGCCAGTTTGTTCTTAAAAGTTTTCCCACATTCCAAACATGAAAACGGCCTCTCCCCTGTGTGACTTCTCAGATGTAGATCAAGATTAGATTTCTGGGTAAAACATTTTCCACAATCTCTACATGAAAATGGCTTCTCCCCTGTGTGAGTTCTCTGATGTCTTACAAGATCTGATTTATGATAATAACATTTTCCACATTCTGAACATGAATATTGCTTCTCCCCCGTGTGAAGTTTTTGATGCACAATAAGCGCTGCTTTAGCACTATAACATTTCCCACATTCCAAACATGAAAACGGCCTCTCCCCTGTGTGACTTCTCAGATGTTGATCAAGATTTGTTTTCTGGGCAAAAAATTTTTCACATTCTGAACATGAAAATGACTTCTCCCCTGTGTGAGTTCTCTGATGTCTTACAAGATCTGATTTATGATAATAACATTTTCCACATTCTGAACATGAATATTGCTTCTCCCCCGTGTGACTTCTCAGATGTTGATCAAGATGTGTTTTCTGCGTAAAACATTTTCCACAATCTCTACATGAAAATGGCTTCTCCCCTGTGTGAGTTCTCTGATGTCTTACAAGATCTGATTTTTGATAATAACATTTTCCACATTCTGAACATGAATATTGCTTCTCCCCCGTGTGACTTCGCAGATGTAGATCAAGATGTGTTTTCTGCGTAAAACATTTTCCACAATCTCTACATGAAAATGGCTTCTCCTCTGTGTGAGTTCTTTGATGCACAATAAGCGCTGCTTTAGCACTATAACATTTCCCACATTCTGTACATGAAAATGGCTTCTCCCCCGTGTGATTTCGCAGATGTATCACAAGAGACGACTTGCGGTAAAAACATTTCCCACATTCTGTACATGGAAATTTCCTGCCCTCCGTGTGAATTTTAAGATGTCTAACAAGATAAGAACTTTGACTAAAAGATTTGCCGCATTCTACACAAGAAAATGGCTTCTCTCCTGTGTGACTTCTCTGATGGACAAGAAGATCTTTAACACTAACATCTTTTCCATTTTCTAAACCCGACTTCATGTTCTTATCAGTTACTGATGATTCAGTAGAAAGGACCCATGTAATAGGAGCAGATGGCAGATCTTGTGTGTGAAGGTCTGAGGAAGCATCTGGGATATTGTCCTGATCTTCAGATGTATCTGGTGTGATACAACCATCACCTGCTGTAACATGTGATGATATCAGATGTTCCTCTGAGCTCCTGGTGTTGTCATCTGAGGAATATAAAGCAGATTATAAAATATAACCTTATCATTGGTTGTGGTAAGAAAACTCTGAAGATGTATCACAGGACATTTGTGTGATATCAGCAATCCGGGTACATGCAGCATTTCTTGTCTGCCCATGGTGGCTATGACTTTCCTGCTTACCATAAGGTTCTGTATTATTACTGATGTAACATCTCAGTCTCCTCCTCCGAGGTCCTGGTGAGCAGTATTCCTGACCCTCATAGCTCCCACCTTCCAGCTTTTCTTAGTCTATGTCTCCATGTTCTGTATTGTGTTATCACTCGTCTCTGCTTTATCTAGTGGTTACTACTCACCTGGGCAGTTACCTGTAGGAATCTCCTCCTTACATCGCTCATCGCCCCTCACATATGTCTCTGGGGCAGGAATGTTCTTCACATCTTCATCCTGATACACAAACTGAGAGACAAATATTGTAAGAAGTCACCAGACGATGGAGAAGTCACAGAGGAGGATTTAGAAGATAATGTAAGATCTGTAATTAATCATAACAACCAAATATGACCTGACGGGAGGCGCAGCGCAAATATCTGCAGGTCTCCACCATAAATCCTCCATGTTGTCTCCTTACATCAAACTGCAATCTCCAGCAGTCAGACACATAGACTAGACATGGGACTTTACAATAAACTTCTACAGATCAGAGAAGATGTCATGAAGTCTTTTCTCCATCTACCTGATGATCCTGTGGGACATATTTCTCCTCTGAACAATCCTGTGGTAGAAGAAGAGGACTGGGACATCTCTCCGGTGATGTTCTCTTACTGGATCTACCTGTAGGAAACATCCAGAGACTGAATTCCTTCTTTCCATACAGATAATGAAAGGACGTGTGGATTTAGTCCTGTCTATTACCTGCTGATGTGAGGGGCTGGTGGTCCTCCATCATGACGTCCTTGTACACATCTTTGTGTCCTTCTAAATACTCCCACTCCTCCATGGAGAAATAGACAGCCACATCCTGACACCTTATAGGAACCTGACACACACAATGATCCCGTCATCACCCAGATCCCTTCATAGCGTTACTGTATAATGTCCCAGCATTCCCAGCAGTGTCACCTCTCCAGTCAGCAGCTCCATCATCTTGTGGGTGACTTCTAGGATCTTCTGCTCATTGATGTCATCATGTATCAGGGGGTGAGGTGGAGGAGCCGGGATTGGGCTCAGGGTTCTCCCCCGTCCTTCATACACAGGGGCCTGACAGCGCCCACTAGAGGTCTTCTTCACTACTGTGTAATCCTGGTTATGGAGAGACACATTGATAAATCTCCCTCCATACATTTCCAGAATCTCTCACCTCTCCAGTCCTATCATCTGTTATTCCCATAGATAATGATGTCATGTGACCTCATCACAATCTCTCACCTCTCCAGTAATATAGAAGAGAATCTCTAGGGTGAGCTGGAACATTCTCTCCACCCTCGTGTCTCTCTCCATTGTCTGATCCTGAGAGCAAAGAAAATGATCCAATGGTAAACGCAACAAATTCCAAAATAAAAAATAACTTTCGAAAAGTGAAGAGATACTGATGTCTCTATAACAGTTTTGTATCTTAATTCATTTGAAAAAAGTTTTGCAATCTTTGAGATTACTATGTGCACGCGACCATAATGGGGACTGTGATCTGTCCAAACCTAAAAGGAAAGAATTTAAGCCAATGTTAAATCATATGCAAAATTACTTTATACCCAGGACAAGGGGACATCCTCTACACCTAGAGGAGAGGAGGTTCTACCATCCCCATAGACAGGGGGCATCCTCTACACCTAGAGGAGAGGAGGTTCTACCATTACCATAGACAGGGGGCATCCTCTACACCTAGAGGAGAGGAGGTTCTACCATCACCATAGACAGGGGGCATCCTCTACACCTAGAGGAGAGGAGGTTCTACCATCACCATAGACAGGGGGGATCCTCTACACCTAGAGGAGAGGAGGTTCTACCATCACCATAGACAGGGGGCATCCTCTACACCTAGAGGATAGGAGGCTCTACCATCACCATAGACAGGGGACATCCTCTACACCTGGAGGAGAGGAGGTTCTACCATCACCATAGACAGGGGGCATCCTCTACACCTAGAGGAGAGGGGGTTCTACCATCACCATAGACAGGGGACATCCTCTACACCTAGAGGACAGGAGCTTCTACCATCACCATAGACAGGGGGCATCCTCTACACCTAGAGGAGAGGAGGTTCTACCATCACCCTAGACAGGGGGCATCCTCTACACCTAGAGGAGAGGAGGTTCTACCATCACCATAGACAGGGGGCATCCTCTACACCTAGAGGAGAGGAGGTTCTACCATCACCATAGACAGGGGGCATCCTCTACACCTAGAGGATAGGAGGCTCTACCATCACCATAGACAGGGGACATCCTCTACACCTGGAGGAGAGGAGGTTCTACCATCACCATAGACAGGGGGCATCCTCTACACCTAGAGGAGAGGAGGTTCTACCATCCCCATAGACAGGGGGCATCCTCTACACCTAGAGGAGAGGAGGTTCTACCATCACCATAGACAGGGGGCATCCTCTACACCTGGAGGAGAGGAGGTTCTACCATCACCATAGACAGGGGGCATCCTCTACACCTAGAGGAGAGGGGGTTCTACCATCACCATAGACAGGGGACATCCTCTACACCTAGAGGACAGGAGCTTCTACCATCACCATAGACAGGGGGCATCCTCTACACCTAGAGGAGAGGAGGTTCTACCATCACCCTAGACAGGGGGCATCCTCTACACCTAGAGGAGAGGAGGTTCTACCATCACCATAGACAGGGGACATCCTCTACACCTAGAGGACAGGAGGTTCTACCATCACCATAGACAGGGGGCATCCTCTACACCTAGAGGAGAGGAGGTTCTACCATCCCCATAGACAGGGGGCATCCTCTACACCTAGAGGAGAGGAGGTTCTACCATCACCATAGACAGGGGGCATCCTCTACACCTAGAGGAGAGGAGGTTCTACCATCACCATAGACAGGGGGGATCCTCTACACCTAGAGGAGAGGAGGTTCTACCATCACCATAGACAGGGGGCATCCTCTACACCTAGAGGATAGGAGGCTCTACCATCACCATAGACAGGGGACATCCTCTACACCTGGAGGAGAGGAGGTTCTACCATCACCATAGACAGGGGGCATCCTCTACACCTAGAGGAGAGGAGGTTCTACCATCACCATAGACAGGGGGCATCCTCTACACCTAGAGGAGAGGAGGTTCTACCATCACCATAGACAGGGGGCATCCTCTACACCTAGAGGATAGGAGGCTCTACCATCACCATAGACAGGGGACATCCTCTACACCTGGAGGAGAGGAGGTTCTACCATCACCATAGACAGGGGGCATCCTCTACACCTAGAGGAGAGGGGGTTCTACCATCACCATAGACAGGGGACATCCTCTACACCTAGAGGACAGGAGCTTCTACCATCACCATAGACAGGGGGCATCCTCTACACCTAGTGGAGAGGAGGTTCTACCATCACCCTAGACAGGGGGCATCCTCTACACCTAGAGGAGAGGAGGTTCTACCATCACCATAGACAGGGGGCATCCTCTACACCTAGAGGAGAGGAGGTTCTACCATCACCATAGACAGGGGGCATCCTCTACACCTAGAGGATAGGAGGCTCTACCATCACCATAGACAGGGGACATCCTCTACACCTGGAGGAGAGGAGGTTCTACCATCACCATAGACAGGGGGCATCCTCTACACCTAGAGGAGAGGGGGTTCTACCATCACCATAGACAGGGGACATCCTCTACACCTAGAGGACAGGAGCTTCTACCATCACCATAGACAGGGGGCATCCTCTACACCTAGAGGAGAGGAGGTTCTACCATCACCCTAGACAGGGGGCATCCTCTACACCTAGAGGAGAGGAGGTTCTACCATCACCATAGACAGGGGGCATCCTCTACACCTAGAGGATAGGAGGCTCTACCATCACCATAGACAGGGGACATCCTCTACACCTGGAGGAGAGGAGGTTCTACCATCACCATAGACAGGGGGCATCCTCTACACCTAGAGGAGAGGGGGTTCTACCATCACCATAGACAGGGGACATCCTCTACACCTAGAGGACAGGAGCTTCTACCATCACCATAGACAGGGGACATCCTCTACACCTAGAGGGGAGGTGGTTCTACCATCACCATAGACAGGGGACATCCTCTGCGCCTAGAGTGGAGGTGGTTCCACCATCACCATAGACAGGGAACATCCTCTACACCTAGAGGAGAAGAGGTTCTACCATCACCATAGACAGGGGGCATCCTCTACACCTAGAGGAGAGGAGGTTCTACCATCACTATAGACAAGGGACATCCTCTACACCTAGAGGAGAGGAGGTTCTACCATCACCCTAGACAGGGGGCATCCTCTACACCTAGAGGAGAGGAGGTTCTACCATCACTATAGACAAGGGACATCCTCTACACCTAGAGGAGAGGAGGTTCTACCATCACCCTAGACAGGGGGCATCCTCTACACCTAGAGGAGAGGAGGTTCTACCATCACCATAGACAGGGGGCATCCTCTACACCTAGAGGAGAGGGGGTTCTACCATCACCATAGACAGGGGGCATCCTCTACACCTAGAGGAGAGGGGGTTCTACCATCACCATACCCAGGGGACATCCTCTATACCTAGATTAGAGGAGGTTCTACCAACACCATATAGAGGGACATCCTCTACACCTAGAGGAGAGGAGGCTATACTATCACCATAGACAGGGGACATCCTCTACAGCTAGAGGAGAGGAGGCTCTACCATCACCATAGACAGGGGACATCCTCTACACCTAGGGGAGAGATGGTTCTACCATCACCATAGAGTGGGGGCATCCTCTACACCTAGAGGAGAGGAGGTTCTACCATCACCATAGACAGGGGGCATCGTCTACACCTAGAGGAGAGGCGGTTCTACCATCACCATAGACAGGATACATCCTCTACACCTAGAGGAGAGGAGGTTCTACCAACACCATATAGAGGGACATCCTCTACACCTAGAGGAGAGGAGGCTCTACTATCACCATAGACAGGGGACATCCTCTACCATCACCATAGACAGGATACAGGATACATTGGATGATATGCCAGGATGTGACCTTGCAATTTTAAGATTTACAAAATAAAAATTTAAATATTTTTTAAAGAAGATTCTGAGTGCTGGAATACCTTCGTTTCATTGTGCATCATCCAGTCAACCGGCAGGACTGCCTTTCTGTGCACCGAGAGGTAAGGAGAAATAGGACCTTGTCTACATTGAGGATGCAGCTTATGTGAGTGAGCGATGGCTTTTTTTCTATACATCCTCTACACCTAGAGGAGAGATGGCGCTACCATCAACATAAACAGGGGGCATCCCCTACGTCTAGAGGTCATTCTCTATATCTAGAGGAGAGGAGGTTCTACCATCATCATAGAGAGGGACATCCTCCACACCTAGAGGAGAGGGAGTTCCACCATCGCCATAGACAGGGGACATCCTCTACACCTAGAGGAGAGGTGGTTCTACCATCACCATACCCAGGGGACATCTTCTATACCTAGATTAGAGGAGGTTCTACCAACACCATATAGAGGGACATCCTCTACACTTAGAGGAGAGGAGGCTCTACTATCACCATAGACAGGGGACATCCTCTACACCTAGAGGAATGGAGGCTTTACCATCACCATAGACAGGGGACATCCTCTACACCTAGGGGAGAGATGGCTCTACCATCACCATAGACTGGGGGCATCCTCTACACCTAGAGGAGAGGAGGTTCTACCATCACCATAGACAGGGGGCATCCTCTACACCTAGAGGAGAGGAGGTTCTACCATCACCATAGACAGGGGGCATCCTCTACACCTAGAGGATAGTAGGTTCTACCATCACCATAGACAGGGGACATCCTCTACACCTAGAGGAGAGGAGGTTCTACCATCACCATAGACAGGGGGCATCCTCTACACCTAGAGGAGAGGAGGTTCTACCATCACCATAGACAGGGGGCATCCTCTACACCTAGAGGAGAAGGGGTTCTACCATTACCAAACACAGGGGGCATCCTCCACACCTAGAGGAGAGGTGGTTCTACCATCACCATAAACAGGGGGCATCCTCTACGCCTAGAGGGCATTCTCTATATCTAGAGGAGAGGAGGTTCTACCATCATCATAGAGAGGGACATCCTCTACACCTAGAGGAGAGGGAGTTCCACCATCGCCATAGACAGGGGACATCCTCTACACCTAGAGGAGAGGTGGTTCTACCATCATCATACCCAGGGGACATCCTCTATACCTAGATTAGAGGAGGTTCTACCAACACCATATAGAGAGACATCCTCTACACCTAGAGGAGAGGAGGCTCTACTATCACCATAGACAGGGGACATCCTCTACAGCTAGAGGAGAGGAGGCTCTACCATCACCATAGACAGGGGACATCCTCTACACCTAGGGGAGAGATGGTTCTACCATCACCATAGACTGGGGGCATCCTCTACACCTAGAGGAGAGGAGGTTCTACCATCACCATAGACAGGGGGCATCGTCTACACCTAGAGGAGAGGCGGTTCTACCATCACCATAGACAGGGGACATCCTCTACACCTAGCGGAGAGGAGGTTCTACCATCACCATACCCAGAGGACATCCTATATACCTAGATTAGAGGAGGTTCTACCAACACCATAGAGAGAGACATCCTCTACACCTAGAGGAGAGGAGGCTCTACTATCACCATAGACAGGGGACATCCTCTACACCTAGAGGAGAGAAGGTTCTACCATAACCATGGACAGGGGACATCCTCTACACCTAGGGGAGAGGTGGTTCTACCATCACCATAGACAGGGGACATCCTCTACACCTAGAGGAGAGGAGGCTCTACCATCACCATAGACAGGGGACATCCTCTACACCTAGAGGAGAGGTGTTTCTACCATCACCATAGAAAGGGGACATCCTCTATACCTAGAGGAGAGGAGGTTCTACCATCACCATAGACAGGGGACATCCTCTACACCTAGAGAAGAGCAGGTTCTACCATCACTATAGACAAGGGACATCCTCTACACCTAGAGGAGAGGAGGTTCCACCATCAGCATAGACAGGGGACATCCTCTACACCTAGAGGAGAGGAGGCTCTACCAACACCATAGAGAGAAACATCCTCTACACCTAGAGGAGAGGAGGCTCTACTATCGCCATAGACAGGGGACATCCTCTACACCTAGGGGAGAGGTGGCTCTACCATCACCATAGACTGGGGGTATCCTCTACACCTAGAGGAGAGGAGGTTCTACCATCACCATAGACAGGGGGCATCCTCTACACATAGAGGAGAGGAGGTTCTACCATCACCCTAGACAGGGGGCATCCTCTACACCTAGAGGGGAGGTGGTTCTACCATCACCATAGACAGGGAACATCCTCTACACCTAGAGGAGAAGAGGTTCTACCATCACCATAGACAGAAGACATCCGCTACACCTAGAGGAGAGGAGGTTCTACCATCACCATAGACAGGGGCATCCTCTACACCTAGAGGAGAAGAGGTTCTACCATCACCATAGACAGGGGCATCCTCTACACCTAGAGGAGAAGAGGTTCTACCATCACCATAGACTGGGGGCATCCTCTACACCTAGAAAAGAAGAGATTATACCGTCACCATAGACGGGGGCATCCTCTACACCTAGAGGAGAAGAGGTTCTACCATCACCATAGACTAGGTGTACAGGATACCCCCTGAGGAGAGGAGGTTTTACCATCACCCTAGACAGGAGGCATCCTCTACACCTAGAGGAGAGGAGGTTCTACCATCACCATAGACAGGGGGGCATCCTCTACACCTAGAGGAGAGGAGGCCCTACCATCACCAAAGACAGGGAGCAACCTCTACACCTATAGGAGAGGAGGCTCTACCATCACCCTAGACAGGGGGCATCCTCTACACCTAGAGGAGAGGAGGTTCTACCATCACCCTAGACAGGGGGCATCCTCTACACCTAGAGGAGAGGAGGTTCTACCATCACCATAGACAGGGGGCATCCTCTACACCTAGAGGAGAGGAGGTTCTACCATCACCATAGACAGGGGGCATCCTCTACACCTATAGAAGATTAGGTTCTACCATCAGCATAGACAGGGGGCATCCTCTACACCTAGAGGAGAGGAGGTTCTACCATCACCATAGACAGGGGGCATCCTCTACACCTATAGAAGAGGAGGTTCTACCATCACCATAGACAGGAGGCATCCTCTACACCTAGAGGAGAGGAGGTTCTACCATCACCATAGACAGGGGGCATCCTCTACACCTATAGAAGAGGAGGTTCTACCATCCCCATAGACAGGATACATCCTCTACACCTAGAGGAGAGGAGGTATTACCATCACCATTGACAAGGGGCATCCTCTACACCTAGAGGAGAGATGGCGCTACCATCACCATAGACAGGGGGCATCCTCTACGCCTAGAGGAAAGGAGGTTCTACCATCACCATTGACAGGGGACATCCTCTACACCTAGAGCAGAGGAGGTTCTACCATCACCATAGACAGGGGCCATCCTCTAAACCTAGAGGAGGTTCTACCATCACCATAGACAAGTGACATCCTCTGCGCTTAGAGGGGAGGTGGTTCTACCATCACCATAGACAGGGAACATCCTCTACACCTAGAGGAGAAGAGGTTCTACCATCACCATAGACGGGGGCGTCCTCTACACCTAGAGGAGAAGAGATTATACCGTCACCATAGACGGGGGCATCCTCTACACCTAGAGGAGAAGAGGTTCTACCATCACCATAGACAGGGGGCATCCTCTACACCTAGAGGAGAGAAGGTTCTACTATCACCATAGACAGGGGGCATCCTCTACACCTAGAGGTGAGGAGGTTCTACCATCAGCATAGACAGGGGACATCCTCACCATAGACAGGGGGCATCCTCTACACCTAGAGGAGAGGAGATTATACCATAACCATAGACGCGGCCATCCTCTACACCTAGAGGAGAAGAGGTTCTACCATCACCATAGACAGGGGGCATCCTCTACACCTAGAGGAGAGGAGGTTCTACCATCACCATAGACAGGGGGCATCCTCTACACCTAGAGGAGAGGAGGTTCTACCATCACCATAGACAGGGGGCATGCTCTACACCTAGAGGAGAGGAGGTTCTACCATCACCATAGACAGGGGACATCCTCTACACCTAGAGGAGAGGAGGTTCTACCATCACCATAGACAGGGGACATCCTATACACCTAGAGGAGAAGAGGTTCTACCATCCCCATAGACAGGATACATCCTCTACACCTAGAGGAGAGGAGGTTCTGCCATAACCATTGACAAGGGGCATCCTCTACATCTAGAGGAGAGGAGGTTCTACCATCACCATAGACAGGGAGTCTTTACTGTAAGAGCAGTGAGACTTTGGACCTCCCTCCCGCAGGAGGTTGATATGGCGGATGCTTTGTACATGTTCAGGAGAGGCCTGGACGCCTTTCTTGAGAATAAAAGTATAATGGGTTATGGAGAAAAAACATTAGTTTACTCCAATAGGTTGGAATTGATGGACCTGCGTCTATTTCAACCTCATCTGCTTTTTTAGCTTTTCCCGGAAATTTTGGTGTAAAATCATTCGGTAACCTCAGAGGGGAGTTCATTATGTTATATTATTATTTCTTTTCCACAGGATAGGGCAGTGATGGCGAACCTTTTAGAGACCGAGTGCCCAAACTACAACCAAAAGCCACATATTTTTGCCAAAGTGCCAAATGCTAATTTAAAGTAACTTATTGATCCCTGCTGTGTCACAGATTCAAACGTATTTGCGTCCTGAAGACACCAATACAGTAGAAAGATGGAGAAATTCCATCTAAGGTAGCCTTAACAGGATGAATCACAGGAACTGAGGAGGGGCTTCAATGATAATCCAGCTCTGTCCACACCTCTACGCTCCTCCTTTACTTCAAGTCACTATAAAATAGTTCTGAACACGGCACTTTCTGGGCTTCCTGTGACTGCAGGAGGAGGAGTCCTGAATGGTGACCTCTATGCTGGGTGATGGCCTGGGTTCCCACAGAGAGGGCTCAGAGTGCCACCTCTGGCACCCGTGCCATAGGTTCGCCACCACTGGGATAGGGGATAACAGTGTGACTGGCGAGGCTCTGACTGATGGGATCCCTTCACCTATGAGAACAGTTTCCTTAGCAGAGTAGCAGGTTGAGTGAGTGTCCTGCTGCTCCATTTGTTGTCTATGAGAGAGTGAGAAGTTACTGGACATGGCTCGGCTATGTCTAGCACTCTAATAGACAGTGTACGAGAGCGTCAGAGATGCCTTAGTACTGCGCCCGGTAATTTCTCACATTCTCTTACTATATAAGCGCACGGGAGCCCCGACAGATACCGCACATACCTCCTCCCCGAGCAGTGCCATCACCGTATAATACACAGAGATGCCAAATTCTAGTGTGTAAAGGACCTGTGATGATGTCATGACCATGTGATCAGTCATGTGAGTGGGAGGAGTCATTCCTCACAATGTCTATACCGAAGAAGATTTACATAGCTTTATAGGGGAAAGAAGCCAAACTCTGTTATTCTGTAGATAGGGAATAACTTTACAACTTGAGCCGCCACCTTAAAGGGCAGATATCACAGTGATGCATTGCTTAAAGGGAACCCGTCACCAGGGACCTCATTATCACTAAAGACAGGTTACAGAAGCCCATTACAGCTGCATTACACATTCGCATTACACATCCGCATTACACAGCTGCATTACACATCCGCATTACACATCCGCATTACACATCCGCATTACACAGCTGCATTACACATCCGCATTACACATCTGCATTACACATCGGCATTACACATCGGCATTACACAGCTGCATTACACATCCGCATTACACATCCGCATTACACATCTGCATTACACATCGGCATTACACATCGGCATTACACAGCTGCATTACACATCGGCATTACACATCGGCATTACACAGCTGCATTACACATCCGCATTACACATCCGCATTACACAGCTGCATTACACATCCGCATTACACATCCGCATTAGACATCGGCATTACACATCGGCATTACACATCGGCATTACACATCCGCATTGCACATCCGCATTGCACATCCGCATTGCACATCCGCATTGCACATCCGCATTGCACATCCGCATTACACATCTACATTACACATCCGCGTTACACATCCGCGTTACACATCCGCATTACACATCTGCATTACACATCCGCATTACACATCCGCATTACACATCCGCATTACACATCCGCATTACACATCTGCATTACACATCCGCATTACACATCCGCATTACACATCCGCGTTACACATCCGCATTACACATCTGCATTACACATCCGCATTACACATCTGCATTACACATTTCTGCGCCACATTTATTATGCAGTATCCGACAGAAAGTTGTTGCACTCTGTCGGAGCACTGCAGGGGGCGCCATATTCATGGAGAACGTGAAACACATTTCGTGAATGGTTCGCACCCTGCACACTCCACAGGTACAATGCACATATAAAGCTCTTCATACCGGGCATAATAGAAGCGGATGGTCGTGTGCATGAGGACATATAAATAATAGCAGACTCCATGTACAGGGAGAGGCCATGGGATGAGATCAGTGATCGGCAGTGATGTGCTGATTATATCAGGATCAGGAGCCTCAGAGGTGACCAGTGATCACTGCAGGGTCACTACATAAGAAGGGGACAAACCCAACATGTGGGGCCCTGGGCAAAACTGAGACCCCAAAATAAGACACTTTATTGTACAAGGAGGTTACACTCCGAAATGTTACCACATCCACAATAACCTTCTCCTTCTGCTGAAACTTGGATCATAGAGCGCGGCCTGTGATTTCATTTTTCTACTATTTATGGTATTTTCCAAACTAATGGGAGCGCTGATCTTTCCAAAAAATGTATAGATAGATGATAGATATGAGATAGATAGATACATAGATAGAAAGGAGATAGATAGATAGGAGATAGATAGATAGATAGATAGGAGATAGATAGGAGATAGATAGATAGATGATAGATAGGAGATAGATAGATAGGAGATAGATAGATGATAGATATGAGATAGATAGATAGGAGATAGATAGATAGATATGAGATAGATAGATCGGAGATAGATAGATAGGAGATAGATAGATAGATAGATCGGAGATAGATAGATAGATAGGAGATAGATATGAGATAGATATGAGATAGATAGATAGGAGATATATAGATGATAGATAGGAGATAGATAGATAGATAGATAGATAGATAGGAGATAGATAGATAGATAGAAGATAGATAGATAGATAGATAGATAGATAGATAGATAGATAGATAGATAGGAGATAGATAGATAGGAGATAGATAGATACATAGATAGGAGATAGATAGATAGATAGATAGATAGATAGGAGATAGATAGATATGAGATAGATAGGAGATAGATAGATAGATAGGAGATAGATAGATAGATATGAGATAGATAGATAGATAGATAGGAGATATATAGATGATAGATAGGAGATAGATAGATAGGAGATAGATAGATAGAAGATAGATAGATAGATAGGAGATAGATAGATAGGAGATAGATAGATACATAGATAGGAGATAGATAGATAGATAGATAGATAGATAGGAGATAGATAGATATGAGATAGATAGGAGATAGATAGATATGAGATAGATAGGAGATAGATAGATAGATAGATAGATAGATAGATAGATAGATAGAAGATAGATAGAAGATTGTTAAGGAGGTCGCACTGGTTTCGGACGCCATCTTGGCTACTGTCCGCCATCTTAGATACAGCGGCCATGTTCCCTGACCACTGTCCAGTTAATGTCATGATCCAAACTTCATTTTATGTAACCAGTTTGCTCGCCTGTCAGCTAATACCCTGTGACATGTAATGAGAATCTAAGTGCCTTATCTCTTTTCATACAACACCCAAATGCTGATGTCTATGTGCTAAAATATAGCTGTGTCTGCATGAAATAAACATTGTGATGTGAGTGCATCGGAAGACCAGAGTGTGTTTTTCATTTACTCTGTCATCTCGCTGCCGGCAGCTATCTCATCCTCCCTCAAAGAGTTAATTAGGACTCACCTTACAAAAGTCAAGAGGGCTGTTGGGGCCCTGCATAAAATATCCCTATCAAGATATTAAAGGACAAGTATAGAGACAGATAGATGATGGTGGATGGTGATAGATATTATATAGAGAGAGATCCATCACTGGAGACCGGTGACAGATAGAAAAGCTTTACACATAAACACTTACTTGCAGGTTCTGTAGCCGCTTCCTCAGGAGACCCCATAGTATAACACTGCCCCCTACAGCAGTGAGGAGTAAGTGCAGGAGGAGGGAGACAGCACAGGACCTGACAGGGGAGACATATCCTCATGTCCCCGGCTTTCACCTGCTACAGGAAGTCATGAGGTAAGACTCCAGCCATATATACAGTGTGTGAGGTAATAATACCTCCATATAAGAATTATCAGCCATATATACAGTGTGTGAGGTAATAATATCCCCATATAAGATTTATCAGCCATATATACAGTGTGTGAGGTAATAATATCTCCATATAAGATTTATCAGCCATATATACAGTGTATGAGGTAATAATACCCCCATATAAGATTTATCAGCCATATATACAGTGTGTGATGTAATAATATCCCCATATAAGATTTATCAGCCATATATACAGTGTGTGAGGTAACAATACCCCCATATAAGATTTATCAGCCATATATACAGTGTGTGATGTAATAATATCCCCATATAAGATTTATCAGCCATATATACAGTGTGTGAGGTAATAATACCCTCATATAAGATTTATCAGCCATATATACAGTGTGTGAGGTAATAATACCCCCATATAAGATTTATCAGCCATATGTACAGTGTGTGAGGTAATAATACCCCCATATAAGATTTATCAGCCATATATACAGTGTGTGAGGTAATAATACCCCCATATAAGATTTATCAGCCATATGTACAGTGTGTGAGGTAATAATATCCCCATATAAGATTTATCAGCCATATATACAGTGTGTGAGGTAATAATACCCCCATATAAGATTTATCAGCCATATATACAGTGTGTGAGGTAATAATATCCCCATATAAGATTTATCAGCCATATACACAGTGTGTGAGGTAATAATATCCCCATATAAGATTTATCAGCCATATGTACAGCGTGTGATGTAATAATACCCCCATATAAGATTTATCAGCCATATACACAGTGTGTGAGGTAATAATATCCCCATATAAGATTTATCAGCCATATATACAGTGTGTGAGGTAAAAATACCCCCATATAAGATTTATCAGCCATATATACAGTGTGTGAGGTAATAATACCCCCATATAAGATTTATCAGCCATATGTACAGTGTGTGAGGTAATAATATCCCCATATAAGATTTATCAGCCATATATACAGTGTGTGAGGTAATAATATCTACATTTAAGATTTATCAGCCATATATACAGTGTGTGAGGTAATAATACCCCCATATAAGATTTATCAGCCATATATACAGTGTGTGAGGTAATAATACCCCCATATAAGATTTATCAGCCATATATACAGTGTGTGAGGTAATAATACCCCCATATAAGATTTATCAGCCATATATACAGTGTGTGAGGTAATAATACCCCCATATAAGATTTATCAGCTATGTCTACAGTGTGTGAGGTAATAATATCCCCATATAAGATTTATCAGCCATATATACAGTGTGTGAGGTAATAATACCCCCATATAAGATTTATTAGCCATGTCTACAGTGTGTGAGGTAATAATACCCCCATATAAGATTTATCAGCCATATATACAGTGTGTGAGGTAATAATACCCCCATATAAGATTTATCAGCCATATATACAGTGTGTGAGGTAATAATACCCCCATATAAGATTTATCAGCCATATATACAGTGTGTGAGGTAATAATACCCCCATATAAGATTTATCAGCCATATATACAGTGTGTGAGGTAATAATATCCCCATATAAGATTTATCAGCCATATATACAGTGTGTGAGGTAATAATACCCCCATATAAGATTTATCAGCCATATATACAGTGTGTGAGGTAATAATACCCCGATATAAAATTTATCAGCCATATGTACAGTGTGTGAGGTAATAATATCCCCATATAAGATTTATCAGCCATATATACAGTATGTGAGGTAATAATATCTACATTTAAGATTTATCAGCCATATATACAGTATGTGAGGTAATAATATCTACATTTAAGATTTATCAGCCATATATACAGTGTGTGAGGTAATAATACCCCCATATAAGATTTATCAGCCATATGTACAGTGTGTGAGGTAATAATATCCCCATATAAGATTTATCAGCCATATGTACAGTGTGTGAGGTAATAATATCCCCATATAAGATTTATCAGCCATATATACAGTGTGTGAGGTAATAATATCTACATTTAAGATTTATCAGCCATATATACAGTGTGTGAGGTAATAATACAGCCATATAAGATTTATCAGCCATATATACAGTGTGTGAGGTAATAATACCCCCATATAAGATTTATCAGCCATATATACAGTGTGTGAGGTAATAATACCTCCATATAAGATTTATCAGCCATATATACAGTGTGTGAGGTAATAATACCTCCATATAAGATTTATCAGCCATATATACATTGTGTGAGGTAATAATACCTCCATATAAGATTTATCAGCCATATATACAGTGTGTGAGGTAATAATACCTCCATATAAGATTTATCAGCCATATATACAGTGTGTGATGTAATAATATCCCCATATAAGATTTATCAGCCATATATACAGTGTGTGAGGTAATAATATCTACATTTAAGATTTATCAGCCATATATATAGTGTGTGAGGTAATAATACAGCCATATAAGATTTATCAGCCATATATACAGTGTGTGAGGTAATAATACCTCCATATAAGATTTATCAGCCATATATACATTGTGTGAGGTAATAATACCTCCATATAAGATTTATCAGCCATATATACAGTGTGTGAGGTAATAATACCTCCATATAAGATTTATCAGCCATATATACAGTGTGTGATGTAATAATATCCCCATATAAGATTTATCAGCCATATATACAGTGTGTGAGGTAATAATACCTCCATATAACATTTATCAGCCATATATACAGTGTGTGAGGTAATAATACAGCCATATAAGATTTATCAGCCATATATACAGTGTGTGAGGTAATAATACAGCCATATAAGATTTATCAGCCATATATACAGTGTGTGAGGTAATAATATCCCCATATACCGGTAATATTCCTCAGCCATATCTATAGTGTGTGAGGTAATAATACCCCCATACCTTGTAGCATAAGCTAGATTGACGGACGTCCCTTGCCTTGTGCATATGATGAACCTAATGCTGCAAAAGTTCCTGTAGGAGCTGCTGCTTAAAGGGAACCTGTCATCAGAAATTGGCCTAATAAATCACCAGCTGTATGTTGTTTAACATTGGTGTTAAGCTTTCCGTGCCTTAGAATGCCCCCCTCAATGATCAGAACCCCTGAAGTCCGGCGCATGATGTCAATCACATGGTAGATGTTCAGAGGCCGGGAGAGCATGTTACACTCTCTGCCTCCCTGACTTTATACATCTTTATACATTTCATCCCTCTATTCCTGCGTTTACAGCTATACAGTTATTGTGGGGTTTTAACATTTTGGGCCCTATTGATTTCAATGGAGTTTGTGTTTGGCTATAAGAGCGTGTAGAAGTCCCTTCCCAAAGCAAATTTTTTTCCCCAATATTGAGATAAACTCGTTGAACCTGAATTTCTCCCAACCCACTATATACCTGTCCATCTTTGGTGTCGGGGTGTATACTGTCATTATCTATATATATATATATATATATATATATATATATATGTTTCTAAATAAGCTCGCAACTACTCTCCAAAAATACTTCCCAGAATTCTCTAGTGGAGCATCTATGGTTTAAGTCTCCTTACTTGGCAAACTCTCCATAAGGAGAACTCTTATGACCCATCTCCAAAAATAAGACAGGGTGTTGTATTATTTTTGGCTTTAAAAAGTGGGTAAGGCTTATTTTCAAGTGATATCTTATTTATTTTTCCCATAAACACATTTATTCTTGAGCAAAAAAAGAAAATCAACATCTTTTGAAATAGCTTCATTTTAGGGACATCATCATCACTCACCAAATCCTGATTACATTGTGAATTTTTTGCTCCCTCCTCCTCCCTGCAGCTCCCTCCCCCTCCCTGCAGCTTCCTCCTCCTCCCTGCAGCTTCCTCCCCCTCCCTGCAGCTTCCTCCTCCTCCCTGCAGCTTCCTCCCCCTCCCTGCAGCTTCCTCCTCCTCCCTACAGCTTCCTCCTCCTCTCTGCAGCTCCCTCCTCCTCCCTGCAGCTCCCTCCTCCTCCTTTTCATGTTGCCTTCAGCTGACAGGTTGGAGGATCAGAATGCTAATAGCTATGTCTTCTGAACTGTGGCACCTAGAAATACAGTTCAGGAGTCAATTTATATAGGAAAATACTGTATTTAATCCTACATAAGGATTTTATTTCTAGGTGTTATAGATAAAAAGAAATCCATACTTAACCTCTTAACTACATATGCAAACCAGTGCAGTGACGAGACAGCGAAAAAAGGAAAAGTAACATCAACTTTCCTTTTCCTAGGAGTGATATAAAAACAATTATTCACGTAGTGAACCCCATTTTGGAAAAAGTGTCCAAATGTCAAAATATTAATTCCTTTATTTATATAGTTAAACAGTGCCACACAGAAGTTGCCAAATCGTCCCCTGTCCCCACGGGGTTCACAATCTAATCATCCTGTCAGTATGTTTTGGAGTGTGGGAGGAAACTGGAGGAAACCCACACAAACTATTTGCAGATGTTGACCCTGGGACTTAAACCCAAGTCCCCAGCGCTGCAAGGATGTAATGCGTGCCACTGAGCCACCATGCACCGCGGGGTAAATAACAATTCCACTGAAGGAAAAATAGCGATACATGAGTGAGGGTGCAATGTAAGTGTCCGTCTTAATGTATTACGTCATATTGGTCCTTAATGAGTTTTTGATTTAGTAAAAGGAACAATTTTGGGCCAAAGCATTTCCCAGATTCATAATGTATGTTCAGCTTTACCACTGTGTGATGACTTATGATGGTAAATAAGAGTAGACTTCCAAGCAAAACATTTCCCGCAATCTGAACACGAATATGGCTTCTCCCCTGTGTGACTTCTCTGATGTTGATCAACATGTTTTTTCTGGGTAAAACATTTTCCACAATCTCTACATGAAAATGGCTTCTCCCCTGTGTGAGTTCTCTGATGTCCAACAAGATTTGCGTTGGCTGCAAAACATTTCCCACATTCCGAACATGAAAATGGCTTCTCCCCCGTGTGACTTCTCTGATGTCTTACAAGAATTGATTTCTGGTTAAAACATTTTTCACATTCTGGGCATGAAAAAAGTTCCCCTGTGTGACTTCTCTGGTGTATTACAAGAGCCGGTTTGTTCTTAAAAGTTTTCCCACATTCCAAACAGGAAAACGGCCTCTCCCCTGTGTGAACTATCAGATGTAGATCAAGATGTGTTTTCTGCGTAAAACATTTTCCACAATCTCTGCATGAAAATGGCTTCTCCCCTGTGTGAGTTCTCCGATGTCTTACAAGATCTGATTTTTGGTAATAACATTTTCCGCATTCTGAACATGAATATTGCTTCTCCTCTGTGTGAGTTCTTTGATGCACAATAAGCGCTGATTTAGCACTATAACATTTCCCACAATCTCTACATGAAAATGGCTTCTCCCCCGTGTGATTTCGCAGATGTATCACAAGAGACGACTTGCGGTAAAAACATTTCCCACATTCGGGACATCGAAATTTCCTGTCCCCTGTGTGAATTTTAAGATGTCTAACAAGATAAGAACTTTGACTAAAACATTTCCCACATTCTAAACAAGAAAATGGCTTCTCTCCTGTGTGACTTCTCTGATGGACAAGAAGATCTTTAACACTAAAATTTTTTCCACTTTCTAAACCGGACTTCATGTTCTTATCTGTTCCTGATGATTCAGTAGAAAGGACCCATGTAACAGGATCAGATGACGGATCTTGTGTGTGAAGGTCTGAGGATACATCTGGGATATTGTCATGATCTTCAGATGTATCTGGTGTGATACAACCATCACCTGCTGTAACATGTGATGATATCAGATGTTCCTCTGAGCTCCTGGTGGTGTCATCTGTGAAGGATAAAACAGATTATAAAATATAACCTTATCATTGGTTGTGGTAAGAAAACTCTGAAGATGTATCACAGGACATTTGTGTGATATCAGCAATCCGGGTACATGCAGCATTTCTTGTCTGCCCATGGTGGCTATGACTTTCCTGCTTACCATAAGGTTCTGTATTATTACTGATGTAACATCTCAGTCTCCTCCTCCGAGGTCCTGGTGAGCAGTATTCCTGACCCTCATAGCTCCCACCTTCCAGCTTTTCTTACTCTATGTCTCCATGTTCTGTGTTGTGTTATCACTCGTCTCTGCTTTATCTAGTGGTTACAACTCACCTGGGCAGTTACCTGTAGGAATCTCCTCCTTACATCGCTCATCGCCCCTCACATATGTCTCTGGGGCAGGAATATTCTTCACATCTTCATCCTGATACACAAACTGAGAGACAAATATTGTAAGAAGTCACCAGAGTCCGGCACATAGACTAGACATGGGATTTTACAATACAACAGTTTTCGTGAAACTTTTATTACAATAAACCTCCACAGATCAGAGAAGATGTCATGGAGTCTCATCTCCATCTACCTGATGATCCTGTGGGACATATTTCTCCTCTGAACAATCCTGTGGTAGAAGAAGAGGACTGGGACATCTCTCCGGTGATGTTCTCATACTGGATCTACCTGTAGGAAACATCCAGAGACTGAATTCCTTCTTTCCATACAGATAATGAAAGGACGTGTGGATCTAGTCCTGTCTATTACCTGCTGATGTGAGGGGCTGGTGGTCCTCCATCATGACGTCCTTGTACACATCTTTGTGTCCTTCTAAATACTCCCACTCCTCCATGGAGAAATAGACAGCCACATCCTGACACCTTATAGGAACCTGACACACACAATGATCCCGTCATCACCCAGATCCCTTCATAGCGTTACTGTATAATGTCCCAGCATTCCCAGCAGTGTCACCTCTCCAGTCAGCAGCTCCATCATCTTGTGGGTGACTTCTAGGATCTTCTGCTCATTGATGTCATCATGTATCAGGGGGTGAGGTGGAGGAGCCGGGATTGGGCTCAGGGTTCTCCCCCGTCCTTCATACACAGGGGCCTGACAGCGCCCACTAGAGGTCTTCTTCACTACTGTGTAATCCTGGTTATGGAGAGACACATTGATAAATCTCCCTCCATACATTTCCAGAATCTCTCACCTCTCCAGTCCTATCATCTGTTATTCCCATAGATAATGATGTCATGTGACCTCATCACAATCTCTCACCTCTCCAGTAATATAGAAGAGAATCTCTAGGGTGAGCTGGAAGATTCTCTCCACCCTCGTGTCTCTCTCCATCCCTGAGGGACCAGTCAGTAAATGATGTTTTGGAGAAGAGATTAGCAGCGGGTCCTGTAATGTAGAAACCTTCTGGAAAGTAAAAGATCAATTTTGCTTTAATTCTTTTATTTTTGATTGATTTAATTAAAGTCATTTTGAAATGGTATATTACTAGTGATAGGAGGACATACTGCCCCCTGCTGGTGTGATTATGTGGGGAGCCATGGTTTAGGACAGTCAGTCACTCCTACTAGTGATAGGAGGACACACTGCCCCCTGCTGGTGTGATTATGTGGGGGGCCATGGTGTAGGACAGTCAGTTACCCCTAGAAGTGATAGGAGGACACACTGCCCCCTGCTGGTGTGATTATGTGGGGGGCCATGGTGTAGGACAGTCAGTCACTCCTAGAAGTGATAGGAGGACACACTGCCCCCTGCTGGTGTGATTATGTGGGGGGCCATGGTGTAGGACAGTCAGTTACCCCTAGAAGTGATAGGAGGACACACTGCCCCCTGCTGGTGTGATTATGTGGGGGGCCATGGTGTAGGACAGTCAGTCACTCCTAGAAGCAACATCTAATAAGTGAAATGCGATACATATATGTATGCCTACATGTTAAGGCGTAATATCCCATGGCACTGATGGTTGCTTTGAATATCTGCTGTCATATACTGTGTATGGCCATATTCACACTGACATGTACCCGCCATAACGTAGCACGGCGGCCACACGGGGGAGGAGGAGGGAGTGAGCGCCTCTTAGCCCCCGCCCCTCTCCTTAGCGCACCATGGGGCATGGCGCCGTATTCCGAGAAAAGCACAGAATAAAAATGCAAATGAGATATTTCTAAAAGACACTGATCAGAGTTAGAGACACTTTCTCTGCTGTTCTGGGCAAATTAAGTTTGTCCTGGACTGTGACAACATTTCTTACATAGAATCTGGTGTGGGGTCTACTCTCGTAGACATGACATCCCCCGCACATCACTTACTCCAGGCTCCAGCAGCACAGCTCCAGGATCCGAGCCCCCAATGTCCTGAGCCTTCAGTCAGGCTTCACACTGTGTTGCTGTAGTGGAAAGGACCTGTGATGATGTCATCGTCATGTGATCAGGGACTGGAGGAGGAGGTTCCCTTCTGTTTCTATAACAATATACTGAACCTTCGCATCATATACTACATACACACACAGCTCCTCACCGTACACTATATACACACACACAGCTCCTCACCGTACACTATATACACACACACAGCTCCTCACCATACACTATATACACACACAGCTCCTCACCATACACTATATACACACACACACAGCTCCTCACCGTACACTATATACACACACAGCTCCTCACCGTACACTATACACACACAGCTCCTCACCGTACACTATATACACACACAGCTCCTCACCATACACTATATACACACACAGCTCCTCACCATACACTATATACACACACAGCTCCTCACTGTACACTATATACACACACAGCTCCTCACCATACACTATATACACACACAGCTCCTCACTGTACACTATATACACACACAGCTCCTCACCATACACTATATACACACACAGCTCCTCACCGTGCACTATATACACACACAGCTCCTACCCGTACACTATATACACACAGAGCTCCTCACTGTACCCTATATACACACACAGCTCCTCACCGTGCACTATATACACACACAGCTCCTCACCGTACACTATATACACACACAGCTCCTCACCATACACTATATACACACACACTGCTCCTCACCATACACTATATACACACACACAGCTCCTCACCGTACACTATATACACACACACAGCTCCTCACCGTACACTATATACACACACACAGCTCCTCACTGTACACCATATACACACACACAGCTCCTCACTGTACACTATATACACACACTGCTCCTCACCATACACTATATACACACACTGCTCCTCACTGTACACTATACACACACACAGCTCCTCACCGTACACTATACACACACACTGCTCCTCACTGTACACTATACACACACACAGCTCCTCACTGTACACTATACACACACACACAGCTCCTCACCGTACACTATATACACACACAGCTCCTCACCATACACTATATACACACACAGCTTCTCACTGTACACTATATACACACACAGCTCCTCACCATACACTATATACACACACAGCTCCTCACCGTGCACTATATACACACACAGCTCCTCACCGTACACTATATACACACACAGCTCCTCACTGTACACTATATACACACACAGCTCCTCACCGTACACTATATACACACACAGCTCCTCACCGTACACTATATACACACACACACAGCTCCTCACCGTACACTATATACACACACAGCTCCTCACCGTACACTACATACACACACAGCTCCTCACCGTACACCATATACACACACACAGCTCCTCACCGTACACTACATACACACACAGCTCCTCACCGTACACTACATACACACACAGCTCCTCACCGTACACCATATACACACACACAGCTCCTCACCGTACACTATATACACACACAGCTCCTCACCGTACACTATATACACACACACAGCTCCTCACCGTACACCATATACACACACACAGCTCCTCACCGTACACCATATACACACACACAGCTCCTCACCGTACACTATATACACACACAGCTCCTCACCGTACACTATACACACACACAGCTCCTCACCGTACAATATATACACACAGAGCTCCTCACCGTACACTATATACACACACAGCTCCTCACTGTACACTATATACACACACACAGCTCCTCACTGTACACTATACACACACACACACAGCTCCTCACCGTACAGTATATATACACACACAGCTCCTCACCGTACAGTATATACACACACACAGCTCCTCACCGTACAGTATATACACACACAGCTCGTCACCGTACACTACATATACACACACAGCTCCTCACCGTACACTATATACACACACACAGCTCCTCACCGTACACTATATACACACACACACACACAGCTCCTCGACGTACACATGTTCAACACCCCTGCCAATACATAAAAAGGCTGCCAGGCTGCCAGGCTGTAGGACAGCCCTCCGGTCCCCATACAATGACACCGTGACTTCAGCACGCCCTAGGCTGCAATCGCCAGCCAGTATGGTTTTCTGGGCCCCTCTGCCTCCAGGCTAAAAAAGAAAAGGCTAGGCCCCGGTGGGGGATGTTGCAAGTGGCGTCACAAATAGGATATATACTTCTGTGCCTTATATTGAGACTATAGACTGTCCTTTTACTAAAGACTTGACCTACTGCCATCCGGGTTAAGGCCCAAGTGATAGTGATCTACAACATAAACTGTGTTATTTCATCACCACGTGCTGTCGAGCGCTGCACCAGCACCCAAGAGGTTAATCCCTGTAAAAGTACACTGTAGCTCTGCTACACTCGGCGCTGCATCGCCCAAAGTGTTGACCTTTGGAAGAGTGTATGGCACAGCAAGAAATTTCAGCCCGCCAAAATCCGCACTGGCCAGGAACCCGGGCTGCTGGCTAAGCTCCGCCCCATGCGCAAATGGTGTGAATCCTGCATGACAACTTGGCGAAGGAGACAATTGAGCCCCTCACAGCCCCTGCCAGAAAGTACCCAAGCTCCACCCCCTGGTGGGAGGACTTCTTGCTCTACATCAATATAGGAGAGGAGCTCCAGCATGCCACGTGCAGTGACCAGGAAGTTGGCACCATGGCTAGATCACGTCTGCTCCCCCTGGAAGACACTCCTGGAAGCTTTTGAAACGGTCATCGTGCTGGTTGCCCAGCCCATCCACATCCCATTGTTTCCAACGAGGAACTATCTCGTGCCTCCGTCCTGAACACTTATCTATGATCAGTGACGGAACGAGGCTCCCTGCCTAGGCGGTTCCTGCTACCTCTCCCGGCAACCGCACTGGTGACGAGTGTCTGGGCTGGAGTACTCCCGTTGGCCCTCCCAGAAACCATCGTGGAGGTGGTCGTTCCTCTAGCTGTAGAGCCGGAAGCTACCAGTGTTACCAGATCCCAGGGGTCCTTCGTGGCGGGAGATGGTCCGGCAGATGAGCCCCCTCCGGTTTCCCCAATGAAAGATCTTCTCTGGCTGTCTACCAGTGGGGTGATGACCCATCCCTGGAAGACTTGGCGGAGGAGGGAGTTGTGGTGCTGCTGCAGGTTCCCATTAACTTATTCTTAGACTCAGCTATAGTCTCGAGGCTTGCAGAACAACTGGCTGGAGAGGTCCACACTCTGGAGGCCATTGTCCCTGCTCCTCGGGAGACCAGTGATAACATTGAGGTGCCTGCAGTTCCTGGAACTGCCACCGGTGTCCCCAGTCGGCTTCAGCCTCATCACGGGATTCAGAACTGGACAAGGATCCTTATTTCTACCTAGACAGTGAGCAGTTCCCTGATGGGCTGAAGCCCACAATCAGGTACTTTTCTACTTTGTATATAGGACTCTTTGATTTCTCCCAGTTGGGCTGCAACCACCTACCCTTGCTATAGAGCCAGAGACTCTCCTGGACTCTCATCTAATTTATCAGAAACTTTCCTAAACTTTCCCACAGTTGTGCTATGAAAGCACCCATCTCTGCTTCTACCTCACATCACTACCATATCAAAGGACTGTGTCCCTCATCTGAAGAGGAGACCCTTTGTATTATTGCTCTACTTTTTCCTGCATCAAGGACTGTACCCAGACTCCTACAGGAACTCTAAGAGTAGCCATCAGGTTAAGTAATGTTCTGTAACGTTTCAAGCTGTCTACCCATTGGGCTGTATAAGCCAATGCGATTAATGATGTTTGCACAACTATGGTGTTTATGCCGTATGTTAGTTTGCATGTAACCTTTTATTTAGGCTTTGCAGGTATATAGCCAAGACTGAGTCAGACCATCTTTGTAGCTGTCAAATCCTGACCGCAGGCTTATGTCTCAAATCAGAGCTCTGTAATTATGTGGCCTCTGTAAACCGAAACTGTGGGATTTTAGGGGACGGGGGTGTTTGAATACAGACACCTAGACGTCATACACTAGGGTAATACTGTCAGACGGCAGGTATATCGTATGTACCGTACATATCATTTATGAGTATGCCACCTTGGTGTCGTGTCTTCGGACAAATTTGCAGGCCTTGGTGCAAGGAGTGGATTACAGGACATGACATCACACCTTGATGAAAACAGTATTTGAGTCTTCCCACCCACATTGAATGTGAAGTTTTAGAGCAGGTTCTCTTCTCCTGATTCCACATGATCCATCTTGTTTTGCTCCCTTCATTGTCCTCCATTCAACAAACCTTTTGGCCTTTATGTGTGGCCAATGATTTTCCGTCAGTGCTGAGATTTGTAGCAGCAGCTATTACTCCTATGGCACCTACAGTTCGGGATGTTGATTGAAGCCATAATTTCTTTCAGGTCCATGTAATAAATATAAGATACAAATCAAAAAAGAAAGAGGAGAGGACGGCGCCTCGTGTGATACCATCAAGAAATAGTGATTTCAAGGTGAGTAATTAGAACTGTTCACCTGGTACCCAACAAACCCAATCCGGGGTAAGGTGTCCTTAGTAGGTGGTTATTTCAGCAGCTCCCAAAGCTCCAGATGTGGTAACCCATAAAAGGAACTGGTATATTGGTAAACAAAAAAAGAATTGGGCACTTTTTTACTTGTGTAAGTTCTTTTTATTGTAAATGGACATTTGTCCAACGTTTTATTATCAATAAATTCACTTTGTGTATTGGTTGGAGAGTAATCAGTGTACTGCTGACGCTCCTCCATACTACTTATAAGCGCCCCATGATAGCCCCTTTTTATTTTCCTCTTTTCGTTTCGCTGGAGTTCATTCACTAAGATCGTGCACCCGATATCCTGCATGTGTCGCTTCCCCGCTCAGGTCCCCGGAGTTCACCTTCTTCTTCCTGGTGCATGTAAGTGCATTGTCCGTGTATAATGCGCTGTGCGGGGAGTCACTAAGATCGTGTGCCTGATATCCTGCATGTGTCGCTTCACCGCTCAGGTCCCCGGAGTTCACCTTCTTCTTCCTGGTGCATGTAAGTGCATTGTCCGTGTATAATGCGCTGTGCTGGGAGTCACTAAGATCGTGCACCCGATATCCTGCATGTGTCGCTTCCCCGCTCAGGTCCCCGGAGTTCACCTTCTTCTTCTTGGTGCATGTAAGTGCATTGTCCGTGTATAATGCGCTGTGCGAGGAGTCACTAAGATCCTGCGCCCGATATCCTGCATGTGTCGCTTCCCCGCTCAGGTCCCCGGAGTTCACCTTCTTCTTCCTGGTGCATGTAAGTGCATTGTCCGTGTATATTGCGCTGTGTGGGGAGTCACTAAGATCGTGCACCCGATATCCTGCATGTGTTGCTTCCCCTCTCAAGTCCGCCGGAGTTCACCTTCTTTTTCGTGGTGCATGTAAGTGCATTGTATTGTGACACAATTTGAAATTTAAATCCTGCGCTCAGTCCAAATCCGTCGGATCGTCTGACAGCCCGGCCCCCAATTTGTTTCGCATGGAAGCAGCGCAGATGCGCCAAAAACCGATCGCGTGCGACACAATCCCAACGAAGACATCTGCACATCGGTGCAATCCCCGAAAACGGCGAGCCTTCCGACAAAAGTACAATCCGTGACCCTTAGTAAATGAGCCCCACATTGTCTACCAGGATGATGTATTAGGGAGTAGCCAAAATCCTTTTGTAAATTTTTTTCTCGCTACCTCCCTCTGTGAGTTCTTAAATGTTTAAGAAGACTTGATTTAAAAGTAAAACATCTCCCACAGTCCGAACACAAATATGGCTTCTCCCCTGTGTGAATTTTGTGATGTCTAACCAGATCTGATTTAACCTTGTAACATTTCCCACATTCTGAACATGGAAATGGCTTCTCCCCTGTGTGAATTCTCTGATGTCTAATCAGTTTGGATTTAGAGATATGATCCTTTCCACATTCTAAACATGAGAACGACTTTTTCCCTGTGTGAATTCGCTGATGTATAACAAGAGCCGACTTGTAGCTGTAACTTTGCCCACACTCTGAACAGGAGTATGGCTGCTCCCCCGTGTGATGTCGTGGACGTAGGACTTCTCTTCTGAGGCTTTCACTTTGCTTTTCAGTCTGTGATGCATCTGATGATGGAACAAATATGGAATAATCAGATGATAGAACTGTGAGAAGTGCGGAGGGTAGAGCTTGTGTCATGGCTTGTTCTTCATGTATAACTTGTGTGATCTCATCATCTTCAGCTTTAAAACTTGAAGATATCAGATGTCCATCTGAGCACCCGTTACAGTTATCTGCCAAAAACAAAATTGGTTTAATTACTTTTTTTAAAATAAAAATTCTATAATCCATGTACTTTGTTATGCTGAAAAATTCTCCCTCTGCAAAAACGCAGCGAAAAACTTTTCCTTGAAGGACCTTAAAGGAAATCAAACATACCTTGAGAATGCTGTAGGTACACTGATGCAGAAACATTTCTTTTTTAATCCCTGATCCGAGTGGTTTTGCTGGAAAAATAATTATACAATCATGATAATGAGGCTCTGTCACTACTGTGGCTGGCTGAGCACTTTTCTTCTTACCTTAATTATGCTCCAGCCTTGTCCATAAGCTGAGAATATGTCATCACTGTGTTGTCCCTGAGAGGCAGAAGGAATCAATTGCTGCACCACCCTCCAGCTGCTGAGTATGAGTGATCTAGCTCAGGTTGATTAGTCTTGTCTGGACAGCGCAAGAAGCTCCGTGTGTAATGTGTTTATGTAGACTTCCAGCTTTACCAAGGTCCTGAATGTTATAATTGTATTTTGTTTTTTTGTTGCAGTACCACTCAGCTTAGGGATTATCAAGATATGTTTCTGCATCAGTGTAGCTATAGCAGTCTCAAGGTATGTTTGATTCACAAATGGTAGATTTCCTTTAAATGACATCATGATGGCAGGTCCTGTAGCCCCAGGAGGATATTAATTCCTGAAGGCTAAATGACCTTGGCAGCAGAAGATGACAGGAGATGACATTGAGGTGAGGCCGGAAAGGTGGAAACACGAAGGGTCTAAATGAATGAACAGTATGGGAGGCCAACTGAATGGTGAGGGGTTTCTCACCCTAGGCTTATACGCAAATAAATAAGTTTGCCCAGTTTTATGTGGTAAAATTAGGTTCCTCAGCTTATATTTCAGTTGGCTTATGCTGCAGTAGATAAGATGTCCAAATAAATTATAAATCATGTAGCATTCAAGTATCAGCCTACGACAGTGGTGAAGAAACAGATCAGGATCTAACAGAGGATCTCAGACAAGGGACCTGAAGATCATAGTGTTAGGACACCAGGAGGTTCAAACCTACATCTCCTTAAGTTCACCAGCATATTGTGAACCCATTGAGTCACCTAATCGTTTTAGTTTGGGGCTTATCCCAAGGCTTATCCCAGGGCAGGTGTCAGACAGAAGAATTCCAAGGTACTGAGGTCAGGGCAGGTGTCAGACAGACAAAATCCAAGGTACTGAGGTCAGGGCAGGTGTCAGACAAACAAAATCCAAGGTACTGAGGTCAGGGCAGGTGTCAGACAGACAAAATCCAAGGTACTGAAGTCAGGGCAGGTGTCAGACAAACAAAATCCAAGGTACGGAGGACAGGGCAGGTGTCAGACAGACAAAATCCAAGGTACTGAGGTCAGGGCAGGTGTCAGACAGACAAAATCCAAGGTACTGAGGTCAGGGCAGGTGTCAGACAGACAAAATCCAAGGTACTGAGGTCAGGGCAGGTGTCAGACAGAAGAAATCCAAGGTACGGAGGACAGGGCAGGTGTCAGACAGACAAAATCCAAGGTACTGAGGTCAGGGCAGGTGTCAGACAGACAAAATCCAAGGTACTGAGGTCAGGGCAGGTGTCAGACAGAAGAAATCCAAGGTACGGAGGACAGGGCAGGTGTCAGACAGACAAAATCCAAGGTACTGAGGTCAGGGCAGGTGTCAGACAGACAAAATCCAAGGTACTGAGGTCAGGGCAGGTGTCAGACAAACAAAATCCAAGGTACTGAGGTCAGGGACGACGTTGTCTTCAGCAGAATTGAAGACGACAATGAGGAGAGGAGGTAAAGAAGATGACGGTGATGGGCACGGTCTATAACTCTCTTCTAGTGATATGTTCTCTTGTGCTGCAGACCATTTCATTCATAATCCGATTACTGTGACTTTCCCCTGCTTTATCCAGTGGTTACTACTCACCTGGACAGTTACCTGTAGGAATCTCCTCCTTACATCGCTCATCGCCCCTCACATATGTCTCTGGGGCAGGAATATTCTTCACATCTTCATCCTGATACAAAAACTGAGAGACAAATATTGTAAGAAGATGAATTGATATACCAAGTAATAATCACAAAGACCAAATATGACCTGACCGGAGGCGTTATCCAAGACAAATACCAATCTCCTGTACAAAACCACCACAATTTTATTATTACAACCAACAGCCTCAACGGCCACAGACAGCGAGAAGATCCAAACCTAACGTCTAGAAGATGTAATTTTCCAATCTCTGTCACTCCACATTGTTATGACCAACCCGGTATCTGATAAGTCTACAATGTCCTGTACTGGCTTTCAATAATTGCAAAGTTAATAAGGTCCATCAAGTCCTATAACCTATGCCAAACCTGACAGATGTCTTCGGTTCAAGGTTTTGGGTATTCGAGATGAGTTAGAGACCTGGTTACAGTAAACAGATCTCTATATCTCTCTGTGATAAGACATAACCTCTACTGTAGATCAGATCCTACCTGTTCAGGGATGTTTCATGTGAAAAATTATGATAGAACTCATAGAAAATACTGATGGACTGATCCCAAGACTTCCACAGACCAGAGAAGATGCCATTACTTCTTATCTCCATCTACCTGATGATCCTGTGGGACATATTTCTCCTCTGAACAATCCTGTGGTAGAAGAAGAGGACTGGGACATCTCTCCGGTGATGTTCTCTTACTGGATCTACCTGTAGGAAACATCCAGAGACTGAATTCCTTCTTTCCATACAGATAATGAAAGGACGTGTGGATTTAGTCCTGTCTATTACCTGCTGATGTGAGGGGCTGGTGGTCCTCCATCATGACGTCCTTGTACACATCTTTGTGTCCTTCTAAATACTCCCACTCCTCCATGGAGAAATAGACAGCCACATCCTGACACCTTATAGGAACCTGACACACACAATGATCCCGTCATCACCCAGATCCCTTCATAGCGTTACTGTATAATGTCCCAGCATTCCCAGCAGTGTCACCTCTCCAGTCAGCAGCTCCATCATCTTGTGGGTGACTTCTAGGATCTTCTGCTCATTGATGTCATCATGTATCAGGGGGTGAGGTGGAGGAGCCGGGATTGGGCTCAGGGTTCTCCCCCGTCCTTCATACACAGGGGCCTGACAGCGCCCACTAGAGGTCTTCTTCACTACTGTGTAATCCTGGTTATGGAGAGACACATTGATAAATCTCCCTCCATACATTTCCAGAATCTCTCACCTCTCCAGTCCTATCATCTGTTATTCCCATAGATAATGATGTCATGTGACCTCATCACAATCTCTCACCTCTCCAGTAATATAGAAGAGAATCTCTAGGGTGAGCTGGAAGATTCTCTCCACCCTCGTGTCCTTATCGCTGTCCATCAGTCAGTTCCAGAGAAAACATTAGCACTTGTTTGTGTTATGTAGAAACCTAAATAAAAAGTCGATCAGACAATGTAAAATCATACAAAATCCAAAAACATTCAACAGGTTTTCCCACAAGTTAGGCGCTATCCAGTGATGAGACCCCCACAGATCACGAGAAACCTCCTTCTCCTGCTGTTGGAAAGAGCAGATACATGAAGGCGAATACACAAACAATAGAGAGAAAATTAGATAAAGGAGAAGCTTGGGAGAAGGGGGGTGGGGTGGGGGTGGGTGCAGAACCCAAAATCTTTCTGACCCGATCCAGGATGGTTGGGAGGTAAACACAGACACACGTACACAATATACACACACGTATAGATACACACATACATACCTCCCAACTTTTCACAAATAGAAAGAGGGACATTAACCACGCCCTTGGCCACACCCCCTAGCCACACCCCCTTCTCGCTGTTCAGTGATTGTTTTCTTTCAAAGCTGAATTTTACAAAGGTGATCACATAATTTTTGAAAGACTCAGAGTGCGGTTACATGTACCACTAGCGCTACATTTACAAATGCAACGCTAGTGTATTGGGCGCGTCTTGGCTCAATCGCATTTGCGTTTCCAATGAAAGCATGTGATCGCTAAGCAATCACATGGAAATGCAAATGAGATGGGGCCGAGGCATTCGCTCATGCGCTAGTGTTACGTGTGTAAACACTACCCTAGTGGTGCGTGTGACCGCACCTCGATGTGTATACATGCAATATGCAATAGTGTCCTCAAGAATGCCCACACGTGCCCATCTGCTTCTTGGCACCATCTGAATGGTGAGCAATAAGCTACATTCACACGATGTATGCCCGCTGTAACGTAGTACGGCGGGCATACACAGGTGCAGGGGAGAGGAGCAGGGGATGAGCACAGCACCGCCCCCCCCCCCCCTCCACAGGGATATACAGCGCCCGGCGCCGTATCACATAGAAAGATAGGACATGTCCTACCTTTCTATGGGCTACGGAACAGTATGGTGCCGCACGTGTGCTGTACCGTAACGCTCCCGTACAGGGCCGTGAGCCCATAGAACTGTATGGGGGACGTATATCGGCCGTATATATGTCCCCCATACGTTCATGTGAATGCAGCCTCAGTCTGGTGCGGAGTTAGAGACATTAGTTTAATCCTGCATCATTAATGGCCCGTTTAATTTTTGCATTTTTCAATCCTGAGCTTTTTATATTTCTCCATGTACAGAGCTGTGTGATGGGATACCAAATTTGTAGGTTTTATAATGTTTTCATACATTTACAAAAATGAATCTTCTGGCGCTAAGAACTTTTTCATACTTCAGTGCACGTGGTTGTGGTTGGGGTCATTTTTTGCGAGATGAGATGCCATTTTCAATGCTACCATTTTTAGGACTGTAAGACCTTTTGATCACTTTTTATTACATCTTTAATATTTTGCAAAATGGCAAAAAAGTGGCATTTTTTGACTTGGACGCTATTTTCCGTTACGGAGTTAAACTCTGGGAATAACTGTTATTATATTTTGATAGATTGGACATTTTCGGACGCGGCGATACCTAATGTGTTCATGATTTTTACTGTTTATTTATATTTATATCTGTTCTAGGGAAAGAGGTGATTTGAATATTTATGGGATTTGTTTATTTTATTTTTTTTTACAATTTTTCAGATCATCAAGGGTACTTTAACCCTAGGTTGTCTGATTAATCCTACCATATACTGCCATACTACAGTATACTACAGTATGGCAGTATATGGGGATTTTCCACATCATCTATTACAATGTGTAAATCGCACATTGTAATAGATCGGTTACAATCAGACAGGTGTGGAAATGCTTAGTAACCTGTGAACTTTCTGTCATGAAAAATCACAGGTTATAGCGAGGGCGTAGGCGCCGCTGTCCACATCTCCCTCATGCCCTCTTGGCATGGAGAAGGTGTGAGGAGCAAAATAATCGCAATGTCTGGCGATTTGCAAGGTGTTGCGATTATTTCAGGGCTTGTACGTCACAAAACTGACACACAAGCCCTGATAAATGTCTTCTATCATACAGTCACTGACCTTACTCACTGATGGGAGTAGTTGTCCTCCCTGGTCCCTGCAGTGGAGATGGTCAGTGTAGAGGTGGCAGCGATGTGGCCTCTGTCTGTGCTGCCACCCTCCCCCTCCACAGCTATCAGGAGCTGCAGGGGAGTCTCCTATGGCCGGGTCACCTCTCCTGCTGTGCCCTGTGATGACTGGAGACACAGGAAAAGCTCACACAGGGGAAAGAGGAGGAGGGGGAACAAGCAGGAGCTGCAGGGAGTCTCCTATGGCCGGGTCCTGCACTGACTCCAGACAGCTCTCACAGGGGGGAGGGGCCGGCCCGGGGAAGGAGGAGGAGGGGGGAGTGCTGGGAGCTGTCCGCTGCTCCAGAGCCTGTGTCTCTGCATCTACAGCAGTGTGTCCCGGGACCAGGAGACGGGACTTCGTCTCTCGGTCCGGGACAATGGCAGGAAAAGCGTGATTATCTCTCAACCGCCCGGGGCAGCGGGACAGAGGTGTAAAACCGTGAATGTCACGCTGAAACCGGGACGGTTGGGAGGTATGCACATATATACACAGTAAGGACACAGTACATTATACAGTATCTGGTGTGGGGTCTCCGCTTGAGGACATCTCATCCCCCGCACATCACTTGCTCCAGGCTCGAAAGAAGAGCTCCAGGATCTGAGCCTCCAATGTCCTGAGTCTTCTGTCTGACTTCGGTAGATGCTATTTCTGTGTTGTTGTAGTGTAAAGGACCTGAGATGATGTCATGGTCATGTGATCAGGGGCTGGAGGAGAGTCATGTGGTTCCCTCCGGTTTCTATGACAATAGCCTGATACTCCGGAACGTACACTATATACACACACACAGCTCCTCACAATACACTATATATACACACACACACAGCTCCTCACCGTACACTATATACGCACACACAGCTCCTCACCGTACACTATATACACACACAGCTCCTCACCGTACACTATATACACACACAAAGCTCCTCACCGTACACTATATACACACACACAGCTCCTCACCATACACTATATACACACACAGCTCCTCACCGTACACTATACACACACACAGCTCCTCACCGTACACTATATACACACACACAGCTCCTCACCATACACCATATACACACACAGCTCCTCACTGTACACTATATACACACACAGCTCCTCACCGTACACTATATACACACACACACAGCTCCTCACCGTACACCATATACACACACACAGCTCCTCACCGTACACCACATACACACACACAGCTCCTCACCGTACACCATATACACACACACAGCTCCTCACCGTACACTATATACACACATACAGCTCCTCACCATACACTATATATACACACACAGCTCCTCACCGTACACTATACACACACACAGCTCCTCACCGTACACTATATACACACACACAGCTCCTCACCATACACCATATACACACAGAGCTCCTCACCGTACACTATATACACACACAGCTCCTCACCGTACACTATATACACACAGCTCCTCACCGTACACTATATACACACACACAGCTCCTCACCGTACACTATATACACACACAGCTCCTCACCGTACACTATATACACACACACAGCTCCTCACCGTACACTATATACACACACACAGCTCCTCACCGTACACTATATACACACACACACAGCTCCTCACCGTACACTATATACACACACACACAGCTCCTCACAATATACTATATATACACACACAGCTCCTCACAATATACTATATATACACACACACACACACACAGCTCCTCACCGTACACTATACACACAGCTCCTCACCGTACACTATATATACACACAGCTCCTCACCGTACACTATATACACACACAGCTCCTCACCGTACACTATATACACACACACAGCTCCTCACCGTACACTATATACACACACACAGCTCCTCACCGTACACTATATACACACACACAGCTCCTCACCGTACACTATATACACACACACAGCTCCTCACCGTACACTATTTACACACACACAGCTCCTCACCGTACACTATTTACACACACACAGCTCCTCACCGTACACTATTTACACACACACACAGCTCCTCACCATACACTATATACACACACACAGCTCCTCACAATACACTATATACACACACACAGCTCCTCCCCGTACACTATATACACACACACAGCTCCTCCCCGTACACTATATACACACACACAGCTCCTCACCGTACACTATATACACACACACAGCTCCTCCCCGTACACTATATACACACACACACAGCTCCTCCCCGTACACTATATACACACACACACAGCTCCTCACCGTACACTATATACACACACACACAGCTCCTCACCGTACACTATATACACACACACAGCTCCTCACAATACACTATATATACACACACATCTCCTCACCGTACACTTTACACACACAGCTCCTCACCGTACACTATATACACACACAGCTCCTCCCCGTACACAATATATACACACACAGCTCCTCCCCGTACACAATATACACACACACAGCTCCTCACCGTACACTATATACACACAGCTCCTCACCGTACACTATATACACACACACAGCTCCTCACCGTACACTATATACACACACAGCTCCTCACCGTACACTATATACACACACACAGCTCCTCACCGTACACTATATACACACACACAGCTCCTCACCGTACACTATATACACACACACAGCTCCTCACCGTACACTATATACACACACACCTCCTCACCGTACACTATATACACACACACACAGCTCCTCACCGTACACTATATACACACACACACAGCTCCTCACCGTACACTATATACACACACACACAGCTCCTCACAATATACTATATATACACACACAGCTCCTCACAATATACTATATATACACACACACACACACACAGCTCCTCACCGTACACTATACACACAGCTCCTCACCGTACACTATATATACACACAGCTCCTCACCGTACACTATATACACACACAGCTCCTCACCGTACACTATATACACACACACAGCTCCTCACCGTACACTATATACACACACACAGCTCCTCACCGTACACTATATACACACACACAGCTCCTCACCGTACACTATATACACACACACAGCTCCTGACCGTACACTATTTACACACACACAGCTCCTCACCGTACACTATTTACACACACACACAGCTCCTCACCATACACTATATACACACACACAGCTCCTCACAATACACTATATACACACACACAGCTCCTCCCCGTACACTATATACACACACACAGCTCCTCCCCGTACACTATATACACACACACAGCTCCTCACCGTACACTATATACACACACACAGCTCCTCCCCGTACACTATATACACACACACACAGCTCCTCCCCGTACACTATATACACACACACACAGCTCCTCACCGTACACTATATACACACACACACAGCTCCTCACCGTACACTATATACACACACACAGCTCCTCACAATACACTATATATACACACACATCTCCTCACCGTACACTATACACACACAGCTCCTCACCGTACACTATATACACACACAGCTCCTCCCCGTACACAATATATACACACACAGCTCCTCCCCGTACACAATATATACACACACAGCTCCTCCCCGTACACAATATACACACACACAGCTCCTCACCGTACACTATATACACACACACAGCTCCTCACCGTACACTATATACACACACACAGCTCCTCACCGTACAGTATATACACACACACAGCTCCTCACCGTACACTATATACACACACACAGCTCCTCACCGTACACTATATACACACACACAGCTCCTCACCGTACACTATATACACACACACACAGCTCCTCACCGTACACTATATACACACACACAGCTCCTCACCGTACACTATATACACACAGCTCCTCACCGTACACTATATACACACACACAGCTCCTCCCCGTACACTATATACACACACACAGCTCCTCCCCGTACACAATATACACACACACAGCTCCTCACCGTACACAATATACACACACGCACAGCTCCTCACCACACACCATTTGATCAGTGATGTGCCAAATCGGTGGATTTTGACACTACACATGCTAGAGCGACTATATGAGCAGTGGTTGATAAGTAAGAGTTCTCCTTATGGAGACTTTGCCTGTTACGGCCACCTTTGAGGAGTGTGTTGACTTACAGCCATTGATGCTCAACTGGAGAATTATGGAAATATGCAAATATGATTTCTAGGATGGGATAAGAAAAATGTTGCCTCTTTTGGCTACCTTGTAAGGCAGCTCCCTTACCATCAAGCATAACTTTCAACATAAATAAGCTGTGGACAACCCTGCCAGGCAGCCAGAGTGGTCAAAATATGAGAAGGGTGCATGAGTAATTTAGACATCCAGAAGTGGAGGCTGGTCTAAGATGCCTGTAGGGTGCTGAAGCACAGTGCAACATTTTTGCTTTTTCCTGGCTCAAAGCTTTTAAAAACTGTTCCTTATCAGAGACAGGTGGAATTTAAAGCTTAAAGGACATCTACCATCAGGATGAAGGATTGTAAACCAAGCATTCTGACATGCCTGTGCGTGCCCCCTCTGGCAGTATCTTCTTATGCCCTGGCTTTTATAATTTATGCAAATTATTCCCGAGGGGCCTCAGGCTCATTTGCATAAATTCAAAACCTTTTTTTGAATTTAAAAAAAAAAGGGGCATAAGGAGTTTAAAGAAAAGCAGATCCTGCCAGAGGGGGCACACACCATGTCAGTGTGCTTGGTTTTCTATTCTTCATCCTGGTGGTAGATTTCCATTAACTGTAAAGTTACAGGCAAAAAAAATAGTTTTAGCACAGCTGGAAAGAGTCTTTGGCAACAATTCCAACAATACCTGTATCATGTCGTATCAAGCCTTCTCTCGTCTTCATCTGTGCTACACGGTTTCCCATGGTGACTAGAAAGCATGGCAAATGGAGATTAGGGGCAAGGTAAAACCTCTGCTAGCAGCTAAATACCTGCTAATTAGAGTAAATTAGAGAATTGCTTGTTTTTGATTAGTGCAGAGTTAGGCAAAAGTTTTTATACTTTACTTCTGTACTTTAAACATACAGTGTTATTTGAAAGAAATAACACTTGGTGAGGGACCAAACCTCCAAATATTAGACCTTAGTGTGGCCTGACTGCACGCAGACAAAAGCTAAAAGAAATTACGTCTAATAATGATCCATACCAAGTTTCGAGATGTAGTCTTTTATATCAATATGAAATATTCTATACACATAGTTCATAGATTTGTATGTGGGTTCTGGTTGATTTTTTGGAAAATTGAAATTAATTGTTAATTGTATTTGTTTTTTTTAAATAATCATTTACAGTAGTGGTTCTTTTAGAAAGATTGATTTGTGGCTAAAATATTTCCTAAATTCATCACAAATGTGGATTCATCACTGTGTGAGAATTTCTGGTGGTCAATAAGATTTGATTTCCGAGTAAAACGTTTCCCACAATCAGAGCATGAAAATGGCTTCTCCCCTGTGTGAGTTCTCTGATGTCTAACAAGATCTGATTTGACACTATAGCGTTTCCCGCATTCTGGACAGGTATACGGCTTCTCCCCCGTGTGACTTCTCAGATGTACCAGAAGGTCTGATTTTTGGTAAAAACATTTCCCACATTCTGAGCACGAAAATGGCTTCTCCCCTGTGTGAATTTTCTGATGTCTTACAAGATCTGATTTTTGGCCAAAACATTTGCCACATTCTGAACATGAAAACGGCTTCTCCCCTGTGTGAAGTCTCTGATGCATAACCAGAGCCGATTTAACGCTATATTTTTTTCCGCATTCTGAACAGGAAAAGGGTTTCTCTCCGGAGTGAACTCTCTGATGTTTGACGAGGTTTGATTTCTGGTTAAAATAACGTCCACAATCTGAACATGAAAATGGCTTCTCCCCTGAATGAATTTTCTCATGTCTAACGAGGTCTGATTTAACAACATATCTTTTCCCACACTGTGAACATGCAAATGGCTTCTCCCCTGTGTGACTTCTCTTATGTTTGATAAGATTTGATTTGTCTGTAAAACATTTCCCACATTCTGAACATGAAAACCGAATATCCTCCCCGTGAGTTCTCTCATGTTTCACAAGAACTGACTTATCAATAAAACATTTCCCACATTCAGAACATGAAAATGGCTTCTCCCCCGTGTGAATTCTCACATGTTTAAAAAGATCACATTTCTGATTAAAACATTTTCCACATTCAGAACATAAAAATGGCTTCTCCCCAGTGTGGGTTCTCTCATGCTTAACAAGATGTGCTTTCTGATTAAAACATTTCCCACATTCTGAACAAGAAAATGGTTTCTCTCCCGTGTGAGTTCTTCCATGTTTTATAAGCCCCGATCTCTGGTTAAAACATTTCCCACATTGTGAACAAGTGAATGGCTTCTCCCCTGTGTGAATTCTCTGATGTTTAACAAGATTTGATTTTTGAGTAAAACACCTCCCACATTCCAAACATGAGAATGGCTTCTCTCCTGTGTCATCTATCTGCTCAACAGTCCATGATGATTCAGTCGCTAGGAACCACTTAATAGGATCAGATGATAGATCTTCGTTGTGCAGGGCTAAGGGTAGATCTTGCATATTGTCATGTCCTTCATATGCATCTTGTTTGATATAATGATCTTCGGATTTAAAATCTAAAGATATGAGATGTCCGTCTGAGTCTCTGGTACAGTTATCTGCCAAGACAATATGGATTGTATTAGTTTTGAATAACTTAACAATCAGAATATCTACAATAGCTACAAACCTCCAAAAATTTGTAATATATGTTCATGTCTCCAGTGTTCAAAAGTTTAGGTTTTATCTCCGCATGGTGTTCATTCTGAACATGAAAATTGTTTCTCTTCCGTATGTTTAAAAAAAATATGGAATAATGGAGCTTCATTTCTATACTTATAGGCTGCTATATTGCAGGGCCATTGACAGGACTAATTCTATGTATATCCTACTACGGTAGGCACAGAGCTAGGGGGAGGATGCTGCTGGAGATAGGGTCAAATGTGATCCAATAACATCTGCAAAGACTACCTCATGTATATATCAGATCACATGAAATAATAGCAGCCTCCATGGTCTTCTACTTCTCCCCATCCTCCATGGAGGCTGCTGTGATTTCATGTGATCAGATATATACATGGGGTAGAATTTACAAATGTTACTGGGTAAAGAACCTTAGATGAGATCACCCTGGTCACATGACATGACGAGAAGAGGCATGGGACACACATGGGAGGGGCCCACCGAACAGGATATGCCCCCTTCAATGCCAGGTTGGATAACAAAGTTGATTAATGGGGACGTGAGGGAAACAATTTTTAGCTAAAATAAGTCATTTAGTTAATAGGACTCTATGGGAACCTGTTGCTAGCTGTATGTGTGATTTGCATGGGAACAAAACTTTTTTCAAATTTTTCTATTTTTAAAAATAGTTTATGTTTTTTGTAAACACTTTTTGTTTTTCGACTTTCTGTCGATTCAGGGAGATACTTTCTCCCAGACAGATGAGGGTCACCATGGCCTTCTTCTGTATTCTCAGGTCTGTGTGTAAACTGGTGGTGCAGATGCTGCAATGACTGGATGAGGAGGCAGGAGAAGAAGGAGTAGAGGAGGCAACTGGAGGCAAGAAGTGATGTCCGGCAATCCTCAGTGGTGGAATTATCTGCGCCAAGAGCTTCCTGCCTCAGCACCAGCTGCTACTACATTATTTGGGCCGGTAAGGAGATGTAACAGTTGGGAGGTCCACCTTGTGATGAATAGTACACACCTTATTTTCTTGACAACCTGTTGGTGCAGGGAGTGGATGACCGGCTGGTGGAAAGTAATGACGGCTATGATTAATGTATTGTGGGAGCAGCCGCCATAAGATCTTCACCTGCCTGAATGGTGGCTTTTTGAAGGCCAAACATTTGGAAATACTCCCAGTCAGGACCAGATCTTGTGGATGAGATGGGCTTAAGTTCTGTTTTTTTCTCAATTGTTTGGGGGAATGATAGCTGAACGGATGGTGTGGACAGGCTTGGTGATGATGATGATGTTGTTTTAGTCCTCAATATCTAAGATCTACCAGTCACCCATCTCCTTCTCAACAAGGACCACATTTACTCTTCCAAGGACGTATGTTGGTGCTTTTCAGATTTCTTCAGAAGTGGCATTGGCCCAATAATAAAGCTCTCTGGAATTTTTTTTATATACCATATATACTCGAGTATAAGCCTAGTTTTTCAGCACAAAAAAATGTGTTGAAAACCCAAACTCGGCTTATACTCAAGTAAAAAAAATATAGGTTTTACCAGGTTTTTGTGGTAAAATTAGGGGCCTCAGCTTATACTTGGGTCGGCTTATACTCAAGTATATACGGTAATAGCAAAATAGTCACAAGAAGAGTGAAAGAATCACAACAGCCCATACACCAGGAGGGGAAGGGAGTGGTCTGGCGACTTTTTTGGAATAATTTAGAAAAGTTGCAAATCATAAAACTGGCCTTGCACAGCGCCGCACTAGAAGTAGTTCTATGTTTAAGCCTCGAAAAAGGCCCTTGTGATTTTTTGGCCAAAAAGTCAGTGATAAATCTCCCCCATATCTCCATGTTCTGTATTGTGTTATCACTCGTCTCTGCTTTATCTAGTGGTTACTACTCACCTGGGCAGTTACCTGTAGGAATCTCCTCCTTACATCGCTCATCGCCCCTCACATATGTCTCTGGAGCAGTAATATTCTTCACATCTTCATCCTGATACACAAACTGAGAGACAAATATTGTAAGACGTCACCAGACGATGGAGAAGTTACATGGAAGGGCTTTGGTGATGAGAAAAAAATGACAACCATTTGATGAGAAAGAAGAGGTTATCTGAGACACAAAGCTGCAGGTCTCCTCAATATCGGTTCCTTTTTCCAACCACCATCCCTAAGCACTATAACTATAAACCATCATCTCCAGCTTTCTCCATGAACAATTATAAAATATTTATACTGAGGTATAAAACCAGACTGAGACTTTCACAGCCTCAAGGTATATATCATGAAGTCTCATCTCCATCTACCTGATGATCCTGTGGGACATATTTCTCCTCTGAACAATCCTGTGGTAGAAGAAGAGGACTGGGACATCTCTCCGGTGATGTTCTCTTACTGGATCTACCTGTAGGAAACATCCAGAGACTGAATTCCTTCTTTCCATACAGATAATGAAAGGACGTGTGGATTTAGTCCTGTCTATTACCTGCTGATGTGAGGGGCTGGTGGTCCTCCATCATGACGTCCTTGTACACATCTTTGTGTCCTTCTAAATACTCCCACTCCTCCATGGAGAAATAGACAGCCACATCCTGACACCTTATAGGAACCTGACACACACAATGATCCCGTCATCACCCAGATCCCTTCATAGCGTTACTGTATAATGTCCCAGCATTCCCAGCAGTGTCACCTCTCCAGTCAGCAGCTCCATCATCTTGTGGGTGACTTCTAGGATCTTCTGCTCATTGATGTCATCATGTATCAGGGGGTGAGGTGGAGGAGCCGGGATTGGGCTCAGGGTTCTCCCCCGCCCTTCATACACAGGGGCCTGACAGCGCCCACTAGAGGTCTTCTTCACTACTGTGTAATCCTGGTTATGGAGAGACACATTGATAAATCTCCCTCCATACATTTCCAGAATCTCTCACCTCTCCAGTCCTATCATCTGTTATTCCCATAGATAATGATGTCATGTGACCTCATCACAATCTCTCACCTCTCCAGTAATATAGAAGAGAATCTCTAGGGTGAGCTGGAAGATTCTCTCCACCCTCGTGTCTCTCTCCATTGTCTGATCCTGAATAGAAAGAAGATCAGCCCATGTTAAATTAGACAAAGTCCCATGTAAAAAGCCACAATTACTGAAATGAATAAGTGAAAAAAAAATTGATGTTTCCATGGGAAATGTTGTGTAATAATGAATAGATTGTCAGAGAAATGTCTCTATGTCTGTGTATCCGCGTAGTGTTACGATGAGTTCTATAGTTAGTAGTAAAGATTCCTGGAGTCTGTGGAGACAAACATTTGGGCACATTTACTAAGGGTCGTGCTCCAGTTTTCTGTTGGACTTTGCACGTTCTTTCTAGTGTAAACTCCTCGCACAGGTATTTAGGAAGTGTCCGCGCCACATGTGTCGCACTTAACCCTTTTGTGTCGCGGCTGCACTATTCTTCATGCAACACAACCTTCTGCACTGAAGGGGGCGCTCCAGTGCTCAGTCGGAACTTTACATGCAAAGTTCCATGTTAAAGGTGCACCAAAAAATAGTGGTGCCCTCTGTCAGGGCAGTGCAGGGGGCGGCAGATTCATGAAGAACGTGCGGCAGAAATCCTGAAGATTTCTTCAGTCTTGTATTAGTCCATATATACATGACACCCACACGTATGTCACTGTATCCGTACCGTCTCTGTATAAAATACAGTCTGATCGATGGCTGACTATTCGCTGGCTGCCTGGATACTACACATATATACGGCAGCATAGGGTGCACAAGGACTAACTAGAGGGAACATTTACCCTCTTCTGTATTTGTGGTAGGGTTGTCCCAACATCTACAGAAGAAGCAATAACCACCAGGAGGTGTCTGACAATGGAAAAACAAAGCAGAAGAGACAAGGAACTTCCGTACCTCAACACAGAGGTATAAAACAGAACAGACATGTAGTCGATCTGATATGATCATCTCATCATATCAGAACATGTGATAGAGAACTTCTGAAATATGATATGGACATTACTGAGACTGAAGAACATTACTAGAAGCTCAGTCCACCAGGAGTATCAACGCTTGTTTTCCCTTTGATTTGGTGAAGATCTGTATCGTGAACACACGGACACAGTGAGACGTCCTTATTCTCAACATAGAAGAATCCCGGTCCAGTTGGATTAATACATAACCATTTCCAGGGCCTCCAGCCGGTGGCTGAGGAACACATAACCTGGCCAAAGTACGAAATGTCTATTCATACGTATATACTAACCTTGTACTCACACGTATTGAATGAGGTGTAATTTGTGGAGGCTCCTAATCACTAGTAATAAAATGTAACATGATAATAAAGAATGCAATAATAATGCAAACATAGTCTCCATAAGGTAATTTACAGTATGGTCTCTCGGGGTGCTTAAAATAGGTTGTTGTACCTTCCAAACGTCGCTAGTGAACTACTAGGTCTGTGCCTGGAGGTGAATTCTCTGTAACATGTTTTGATGTGTGAATAGACTTTATTATAAGGGACTATATTGGAAATTAAAGTATACTTATACCACCCCAACCATCCCGGATCCAGTGGGACAGTCCCGGATTCTCTGCCCCGCGGTCTCGGGATGGATTGCTATGGCTGTAAGCAGCAGCCTGGCAGGTGCATTGACGTCATCACAACGCGCCTATTGGTCACTGCTGCAGTGCAGAATTGGTGGAGGATGAGGGATGACAGCAGCGGGGGAATGAGATAAGTCGAGTTTACTTTATTTATTATTATGCAACTAAAAAGGTGCCATAAGATGGGGAGCAGAGAAAAGGCTCAATGAAGGGGAGCAGAGAAAAGGCTCAATGAAGGGGAGCAGAGAAAGATGCACAATTAGATGAGGACAGAGAATGGGCAAAATAAGATGAGAAAGCAAAAAAAACTATGTGGCGTGCCATCCCTTTAATCCCTCTTTCTTCATCCTAGAGGTTGGTAGGTATATACTGAGACTATATGTGTATTGTTACTGCTGGTACAAAGAGGAAATATATAAAGACTTAAACAAATTTTGGCGTACAGTGCATTTTATTATTATGGACAACAAATTTCTGTAGCACAAATCATCATTGCTGGCACTGACGTTCTGTTGAATGTTGACCAGGAGAGAAACCCAGTTATATGAAAATGAAACGGCAATGAGTTAAGTATTCTGACAATAACGGTGACAGCAAACGTACCTCCTCCTTCTCCCGCAGCGCTGTGCTCTGTATATGACTGATGCCGAATCCTGGGCTGTAAAGGACCTGTGATGATGTCATGACCGTGTGACCAGCCTCATATGTGGGAGGAGTAAGGCTTCAGGCTATGCTCTTGAAGGAGATAGGACCTTGGATGACATCATGATCATGTGACCTACTTTATGTGTGGGAAGAGTTCAGCCCCAGGCCATGCTCTCAGAGCGGCAGAGTTGAATTCGTCGGAGAAGAGGATTATCGTGATGCTACGTGTCAGACTGTTGTGCGGTGCTGGTGGGGACCCGGGCCTGGAGCCATGGGGGCTATGCCTGCCAGTACGGGTGCTGGGGGGCAACCAGGTCTTGGTCCCTGCCGGCGCTGTGCTGCAGCGGTGGTGGACGCCATGTGGTGCCGCACACTATAGCGTAGGGACCCACCAAAAAGAGGTCACCTTGAAGTGGTTGGTGGCTTATACAATTTGATCAAAATGTAACTAAGAGCCTCGAGTTCGTTATTTTATTAGCCGAGCGGCAGGAGATCATTGTGTGATGTGTGGATGCGCGGTCCAGTTCTTTTTCTCTCCCCATGTTGGTATAACCTGAACCTGAACCTACAACAGTCGCCCCATTAGTTTTGTGTCTTTCGTCCTTCTATTTGTTGACGTCTTATGTAATGTATGTGAACCCCTTATACAATGTACATAGAATTAACCACATAATGACGAGCCGTAGAAAGAGCTTAAAGACCGGACATTTCAAGTATATTTGCAGGTCTGGTCGGTTTCAGGACCATAACTGATTTTGGTGTACTAGCTTAAAAAAAACAGCAGAATCTTAGCAAATAATTGACATTTTGGAGTTTTACGGGTTTTTAACATTTTTCTTTAATCGGGCTAAAGTTACAAAAAGTATAGAAATGAATAGTGTGTGATTTTAAAAAAAAAATATCCAACTATAACCAAAATAAAAGTTTCAGCAGTAGATATTGGGGCACATTTACTAAGGGCCAGTTTTCTGTCGGACTTTCTAGTGAAAACGTCTTCCACGGGTATATAGGAAGTGTATGAGACACATTTATGTCACACGTGGCCCTTTTGTGGTGCGGCTGCACTAGGCACCACGCGACACAAATTAGGGGGGGGGCGTTCCGGTTCTCAGTTGGATCGTGCGCCAGATTTATCAAGTCTGACTGAAGTGTGTCGCATGCCCTATGTTAAAGGTGCACCAAAAAAAATTTGGTGATCATTGTTGGGACAGAACAGGGGGATTATAATTTAAATCGATGTAGATTAGGAAGATTGTTACTGTAATGTAATACTGTATGATGCAAAAATTACTAAGACCCTGCGACCTAGGAGAAGCACCATGCAGTTATTCAGAGTGCCCTAAAAAGAGCAATTATTACAGATTTATCCCTGTCCCCTCCTTTCCATACCCAAATGCTCTGAAAGGGGCAATCGTTCATTTTTACTTAGTCTTTACCTGCATGACTGACCCTATCTCCATCACCAGCCTGTCCCCTTTCTGTAATATTACCGGGACCTGCGACCCTGCCTTTTAACCCCTTCAGGACGCAGCCATTTTGTAGCTTAAGGCTCAGCCCCATTTTTTGGATTCTGACTTGCGTCGCTTTATATGGTTATAACTTTTGAACACTTTTACTTATCAAAGCGATTATCAGACTGTTTTTTTCGTCACATGTGGTCAATTTTGGCTGATAAGTTTTCTATTTTTTTATAAAAAAAAAAAAAACTGATGATTTTTTTTTTAAATTAGCGATCATCTTGTTTTCAGGCCGATAGTTTTACCACCTAAATCAGTTGCTGAATAACGTTTCCATTATGTCTGCTTTACATTTTCATTATTTTTGAATTGTCTGGATAATTTATTTTGATGTCACGCGACATACGGTTTTCCATATTTTCAAGGAGATGTTAGAATTGACCATTTTGGGGATAAATACTGTTTTCTGTTTTTAATGAAATTTTAAAAATATAACATTAGAAACCCCCTATATATATCAACCTATTTTCGAATCTGCACCCCTCAAACTATCAGAAACAGCTTTTAGGAAGATCGTTAACCCCTTGAAATCTTCATAGTAATGAAATCAAAATGGAGGTGAAATTTAGAAGGGTCCAATTTTGTCGGTTATACGTTCATTTAACCCTAAAATTTACACATTTCCAAAAGATAAAAAGAGAAAACCCAACCAAAAATTTGTAATGCAATTTCTCCCGAGTACAGAGACCCCCCACATGTGGCCTTACGTGTTTTATGGGCGCACAGCGAGGCGCAGGAGGGAAGGAGCGCCTGCAGGATGAGATGCCTTTTCCAGTGTTACCATTTTGGGGTTGGTATCTCCCAGGAGTAGAAAATAATCAATTCTATACTGAATTTTTTAAAATTTTTCCCAGGTCGTCATCCATGACGGCTTACTTGGATGATACCCCTTCACCTCTGTGGGGACAGGAAGAAGAGAGGTTCCCAGTATCCACCCTCCAGTGTCTTCCTATCCCCACAACGGGTCAGATGAGGAGAAGTTGCTCTCCCTCTGATCCTCTAATTAAGCTGGGGTATGAAGATTCCTAAGATGGACATGCGGACTTTCTGACGCCAATTCCCATCTGGGCAGGGCTTGGTCAGGCTGTGATCCCTCCCTGATCTCCATTTTGCCCAGTACAGGCAGTCCCCGGGTTACATACAAGATAGGGACTGTAGGTTTGTTCTTAAGTTGAATTTGTATGTAAGTCGGAACTGTATACTTTATCATTGTAATCCCAGCCAGAACTTTTTTGGTCTCTGTGACAATTGGATTTTAAAAATGTTGGGTTGTCATAAGAATCAATATTAACACTAAAGCTTCATTACAGGCCCCTGTGATAACTGTTACAGCTGATCATTGTGGCCTAGGACTAAAGTACAGCAAATTATCAATATCCAGTGGTCCGTTTGTAACTATGGGTCGTATGTAAGTCGAGTGTTCTTAAGTAGGGGACCGCCTGTATTGGTTATTCCTGTGGTCCAAGCGGGAACGCATCATAGAACGCATGCGTTCCATCCAGGGCATGTGGAATGACCACTTTCGTTTGCTACCGGAAGTGATGCGTAGGGACTCGGAGCGATGCCCAGACGACTCCGCCAGCCCTGCACATGGGGATAGTCTCCCCATAAGGTATTTAAATCGGATCACGTTGATCTGAGATCTGAGGTAATAGCATCTGCATTCTGTCATCCCAGTGATGGCTACTGATGAGGCAGACTTGGCTCCCCCAGGTATGTTAGGTGCTGTGGGCAATATGTGTATGAATTCCACTGCTGCCAAGTAAGCTTTCCTACTTGCTTTTCCCAGGATAAAGATGGGTCTGAGAAAGGGAAAGGCAATGAGGAGAAGCAAGAGAAAAGCAAGGCAAAAACTTCGGAGGGTATGCCAACGAGAAGATGTAACATGTGTTCTTATAAATTGCCAGGCAAATATAAAAAACTATTTGCAAACCATGTATCGATGGGTTTGTGAGAGACGTAAATAATTCCTTTATAGATGAATTGTAAACATTTACTGAAGACAAAGTCTCGTCCATAGCTACTCGTCCACAACCTCTTTGGCTCTAATTCCTAAAAAGCCTCTCCTAGAGATGTCTCAGATGAAGATTCCAATAATGATTCCGATGCTTCCTCATGTTCCACCAGAGATTCTTCACGGAAACCTGATAAATAGTGTCCTCAACTTATGGAGGCAAAATACCCGTTTCCTGTCGAAGAAATTGATAAGCTACTAAAAGCAGTCAGAGAGACATTGGGGGTCATTTACTAAGGGCCCGATTCGCGTTTTCCCGACGTGTTACCCGAATATTTCCGATTTGCGTCGATTGTACCTGAATTGCCCCGGGATTTTGGCGCACGCAATTGGATTGTGGCGCATCGGCACCGGCATGCACGCGTCGGAATTCGGGGGGGGCGTGGCCGAACAAAAACCCGACGGATTCGGAAAAAACGCCGCATTTAAAAAAGGAAATTGTGTCGCGGAGCTTGCACTTACCTTCATTCAGGATAGGATCGTGAACTTCAGTGCATTTCAGGGAACTTCAGCGCAGCAGCGCCTCCTGGTGGACGTCGGAGGAACTGGCTTGATGAATCCCGGCCTGACCCGAATCCAGCGCAGAGAACGCGCCGCTGGATCGCGAACGGACCGGGTAAGTAAATCTGCCCCATTAAATGTTGAAGATATTATTTCTCCTAGTTCCATTCAGGAAGATTTGTTTGGAAACGTGTGTTTCCCATTAATGAATCATTAAAAGAGCTAATTCCAGATGACTGCCAAGATCCAGAAAGGATAATAGCCGTCTCAAAGAACTTCAGAAGCCGCCTGCTTATCGATACCCAGGAGACAAAAAATTGGGATACATGTCCAAAAGTAAACGTGCAAGTAGCTAAGGTAGTAAAGAAAACAAATCTCCCCTCTGAGGACTCTGCGCAACTCCGGGATCCTATGGATAGGAAATCAGATGTTTTACTTAAGAAATCATGGGAAACAGCTATGTGAAATATGAAGACTAATATCTCAGCTACATCTGTAGCTAAAACCCTTCTGTTTTGGCTCGGGAATTTGACACACATATAAAACAGATAATAAATATTATTATATCTAGTGGGGCATCATCAACAAGTAAAGGGATGTTAGCAGGTGTGCAAAAACCACGGTCCTGGGTACAGTAGGATGTGTACAAATGTGACAAAAATTGCAAAAATTGCAGTGTGCACCACTCGCTCTTATCCCAATCAAGGCCGTTTCCTCAATTTTATAACTATTTATTAGAGTAAAAAACACAGTTATAACGAAGCACAATATGGCATGTAAACATCTACATTAGTAGCAGATGCACATATAGTACAACTAATTAATCTAGTGCCTAATTATTATAGTGGGCCCAAGCACTTAAAATAGTAATCTCTACAAACAAGAATGTACGATATGATAAAATAAGTTGTCCTAAAGTCCACCAAAAATTTCACTTCATGTGAACAGTGTCCTGTTAATTTGCCACTTGGTCTGCACATATCATATGGCTACCGCTTTATATAAAACTTTTTGGGTAAAGGTTTTAAAATAAAACGTAAGGTGCCTTCTTCAGATATGGATCATATTTCAACATCCAACATGTGAGATCTAGCTATTACATAATTTTATAACTATGAAATATCTTGCTTGGGATAAGAGCGAGTGGTGCACACTGCAATTTTTGTAATTTTTTGTCATATATAAAACAGCACACACCAAGAGAGACTCTTTTAGAGAATCTACCTCTTCTGCAGTTGGCCACTAGATTTTGGCCGGATCTAAACGGTTTTCAGCGAATGAAGGAGCTTTGTCAAACTCGTTGTGCGTTATGGTTAAAGCCATAAAACGGGCACATACGCTCAAAGACCAAGCGTTACAGGACTACCATTCGCAGAGAATTCCTGTTTGGTCCAGGAACGCTATACGCTATACTAGAAAAGGCTACGGACAAGAAAAAAGGTTTTCCAGAAAATAAACCTATGTAAAAAAAATAGACCTTTTTTTCCAAACTACTAAGAGCAGAAGGATTCCTTCAACGGAAAGGGAAAACAATGAATATGGAGCCACCCTAAGGGAGGTAAAAATCAAGCTTTCCTTTTTTCCTCATCCAGCAACTCCAGTAAAACCAAGAAGCAATGACGCCATGGTAGGGCGGAGACTTTTAAGATTTCAGGACAGTTGGTCTCAGACCTCGGGGATTCCATGGGTCCTAAACATTGTAAAAAAAAAAACAGCTACAGAATAGAATTCCATCACCTTCCCCCGATAAGATACGTCATAACTCCTTGTTCCTCGAAATCCCTCCTTCCTTCATGGCAAGAAGTACAATCTCTACTATCCCTAGAGGTGATCATTCCAGTATCCCAGGATCAACTAGCAGTTGGATTTTATTCACCGCTGTTCCTGATAAAGAAGCCAAGTGGGACATATCGTCCAATCTTCAATTTAAGAAGCCCCAACCGATTTGTCTCGGAGAGACAAAATGGAATCGGTAAGGTCAGCCACCACAATAATTGCAAGACAGTCTTAAGTGTGTACAAGTGTGTACCATAGATCTCAAAGACGCTTATTATCATGTACCAAATCATCTGTTCCCTTATTGACTTCAACGTAAGGACCATAAACACCAACATGATGATAGTGGAAGAAACGGTGTCTGGCTTTGTAAGATGATGAGTAGAGCATCACATCACAATGTCATAGGCCCGAGGGGGCGATTTTATTCACCCGTTACAGTTCTTTTTTTCTTAAAAAAAAAAGACATCTTTATTTTTACATTTCCACGTTTTTTTCCTTTTCTCTCAGTTGCCATCAACCCCATGATGCCTCAGCACAGCTTTACAGGACGAACCAGAATCAACTTGCTCTTCCTCATGTAAGGAGGAACTAGAATGAATATTATTAGTAAAATTGACGAGTTATTGTCCCGCCCGTGTGGTACGATCTATTCTAGAGGAAGAGCTGATGCTCGAGCTTGATGACTCAGGTAGAGGAAGAATCACACAGCTGCCAAGCCACAATCTCAATGTGATATATATATAAAAAAAAAAAAATCAAGGCAGACGACAGGTGACGGACACATACAATAGTAGAATACAACACGTAGAATCTCCGCCCCAAAAATATATATTAGAAAAAAAAAAGTGCTGAGAAATTCTAACAAGTTCATAGATTTACTTACAATATACAACACCTTAAGGTCCGTAAGTTTAGAGCAGTAATTCCTGTATGACATCCTATGATTTATATAACAATTGTATTGGATCTAAAACATTTCCTGCATTATGACGAGAAAGTGGATTCTCCCCCTGTGTGAATTCTCTGATATATAACAGATCTAATTTAAAGGGTTTTCCAACAAATCTAAGTTAGGCCCGATCCACAGGATAGATTCTAATTTGATGAACGATGGGGGTCTCAGTGATAAGACCCCCACAGATCACAAAAACGAGGGGTTCGATGGGGTCGCAGGTACGGTAATGGGACGCCTTGTCGCTTCGGGAGATTAATGGAGAAGACCGCCGGGCATGACCGTTCTGCTTTATTCTTCTCTATGGAGCTGACCGAGATCGGCAACTTTGTCACTTGGCAAATTCCGTTGGCTCCATTGAGATATATGGAGCAGGACGATAATGCTCAGCCGCGTGCTCCATTACTCTCATGGAGCAACAAAGGGTCCGACTAAGGTACCTGGGACCCCATGGAACCCCTCATCACTGAGACCCCCACCAATCAGCAAGCTAGGCCCGATCCTATGGATAGGGCCTAACTTACACATTTCTTACATTCTGTACAAGGAAATAGTTTCTCCTCGGAGTTTATTCTCTCATATCTATAACATGATCTGATTCATCTTTAGAGCATTCCCCACATTATGAAACAGAATTTTCCGCCGTGTGCTGACTCGCATGCTGAAAAAGTTGATGTTTATCCCGGAAACATTTCCCACAATCCGAACACAAGTATTGCTTCTCTGTGTGTAGTCTTTGATGTCTAACAAGATCGGATTTAGCTCTAAAAGATTTCCCGCATAGTAAACAGGTAAATGGCTTCTCCCCCGTGTGGCTTCTCTAATGTACGACAAGATGTGATTTACTTATATAACTTTTCTCACATTCAGAACATGGAAACGGCCTCTCCCCTGTGTGAAGTCTCATATGTCTAGTAACATCCGATTTAATGGTGTAACATTTCCCACATTCGGGACATGAAAACGGCTTCGCCCCTGTGTGAGTTTTTAGATGTCTAGTAAGATTTGCCCTTGAGCTAAAATGTTTGCCACATGGCGCACATGAAAAAGACTCCTCCGAGAAACTTCTCTCATGTTTCACATAATTTGCTGGAACTGTAGAACATTTCTCGTATTCTAGATGTGATAATGGTTTATCCACCGTGTGAATTCTCTGTTTTACCAGATCTTTTGGTTCATCGCTATAACTTTGCCCACAATCAGAACCTTTGACATTTGGATTCTCTCCTTTTTGATGGCTCCGAAATACAACAATATGACCTTTATTTTGCTTCACAGTCCATACTGATTCGTTAGTTAGGACCCATTTAATAGGATCAGACGACGGATTGTTGCCTTGTGGGCCTGAGGACGTGTCTGGGATAAGTTCATATTCTTCCTTTACTTTAAAATCAGATATCAGATGTTCCTCTGAGCCATTGGCAAAGAATAAAACAGTTTATATAATATAAAAAAAGAAAATTAGTTGTGGTTAGAAAACTCTTTCCTGCTTACCATAAGGTTCTGTATTATTACTGATGTAACATCTCAGTCTCCTCCTCCGAGGTCCTGGTGAGCAGTATTCCTGACCCACATTCCAGTTTTTCTACCCTGTTCAGGTTCGGACTGGCCCATGTTGCACTGGGTAATGCACCGTTGGTCCAGGGGCATAAATACAGTGGTAGCAGCCATAGGCGAGCACACGTCAGGCTCAGCGCTGCTCACCCTTCCCTCTCCATAGGAGACCACGCCGCACATCTGTTCTTATGGCCGAAGACAAAGCAGGCTCTGTCTTTTTTGCTGCGACGGGACGACGAGCACACGTTGTGGCCAGGCGCCATAAGCGGCAATGGGGATGTCTATATGGATATATGAATGTATGAATGTGTAGTATACACATGTGTATGAAAGTATACAAATATACTTTGTATATGTAGGGAGGCCCCATTCAGAAGTCTGCTTAGTCCTCTCCTGCATTGGGCCCTGGCTCCTGGTGCAGCTGTATCTATCCCCATAGGAGGCCTGTGCCTGTAATAGCAATAGTACTCGATACAGCCAGAGTCGGCTGCTTGAATACTCTTACAGAAGGTAACAGTGAAAGCTAACAGAGTATGATGCGGCCAGGAGATTTACCATGCTCATGTTACTCTTAGACCCAGGATGTGCATCAGGACATCATCAAGCGCCGTGCACCCCATTTCCATCCATCCTGACTACCACTATGCCAAGATTCCCGCCAAAGGCAGGAAGAGGAGCTATGAGATAACTGTGACTACTATACTAGCTTCTAGGGGGGACCTGTGACTATATTAGCTTCTAGGGGGACCTGTGACTATATTAGCTTCTAGGGGGACCTGTGACTATATTAGCTTCTAGGGGAGCCCTGTGACTATATTAGCTTCTAGGGGAGCCCTGTGACTATATTAGCTTCTAGGGGAGCCCTGTGACTATATTGGCTACTGTAGGAGCCCTTGTGACTATAATGGCTACTGTGGGAGCCCTTGTGACTATAATGGCTACTGTGGGAGCCCTTGTGACTATAATGGCTACTGTGGGAGCCCTTGTGACTATATTGGCTACCGGGGGAGCCCTTGTGACTATATTGGCTACCGTGGGAGCCCTTGTGACTATATTGGCTACCGTGGGAGCCCTGTGACTATATTGGCTACCGTGGGAGCCCTGTGACTATATTGGCTACCGTGGGAGCCCTGTGACTATATTGGCTACCGTGGGAGCCCTGTGACTATATTGGCTACCGTGGGAGCCCTGTGACTATATTGGCTACCGTGGGAGCCCTGTGACTATATTAGCTACCGTGGGAGCCCTGTGAATATATTGGCTACTGTGGGAGCCCTGTGACTATATTGGCTACTGTGGGAGCCCTGTGACTATATTAGTTTCTAGGGGGGACCTGTGACTATATTGGCTACTGTGGGAGCCCTGTGACTATATTAGTTTCTAGGGGGGACCTGTGACTATATTGGCTACTGTGGGAGCCCTGTGACTATATTAGTTTCTAGGGGGGACCTGTGACTATATTGGCTACTGTGGGAGCACTGTGACTGTATTGGCTACTGTGGGAACACATTGGCTACACATTGGCTACTGGGGGTAGTAATGCTACTATATAACTAGAATTATCACCCGTTACCTGTAGGAATCTCCTCCTTACATCGCTCATCACCCCTCACATATGTCTCTGGAGCAGGAATATTCTTCACATCTTCACCCTGATACAAAAACTGAGAGACAAATATTGTAAGAAGTCACCATGATGAGAAAATATTACTTAAAATCAGGAAGTATCTGAGCTCTACAGCTGCAAGGCTCCATCATAAATTATTACTGTAACCAGCGGCCTCCAGAGACAGAAACTGGGAGAAGATCCAGACACCATCCAATGTATTTACTTGAAACCGAAGTATTATGGAGAGACATGGAGTTCTACAATATATAGTTATGTAGTTTTTATGAATTAATTTAAGAGAAGATGTCACAAAGTCTCATCTCCATCTACCTGATGATCCTGTGGGACATATTTCTCCTCTGAACAATCCTGTGGTAGAAGAAGAGGACTGGGACATCTCTCCGGTGAAGTTCTCTTACTGGATCTACCTGTAGGAAACATCCAGAGACTGAATTCCTTCTTTCCATACAGATAATGAAAGGACGTGTGGATTTAGTCCTGTCTATTACCTGCTGATGTGAGGGGCTGGTGGTCCTCCATCATGACGTCCTTGTACACATCTTTGTGTCCTTCTAAATACTCCCACTCCTCCATGGAGAAATAGACAGCCACATCCTGACACCTTATAGGAACCTGACACACACAATGATCCCGTCATCACCCAGATCCCTTCATAGCGTTACTGTATAATGTCCCAGCATTCCCAGCAGTGTCACCTCTCCAGTCAGCAGCTCCATCATCTTGTGGGTGACTTCTAGGATCTTCTGCTCATTGATGTCATCATGTATCAGGGGGTGAGGTGGAGGAGCCGGGATTGGGCTCAGGGTTCTCCCCCGTCCTTCATACACAGGGGCCTGACAGCGCCCACTAGAGGTCTTCTTCACTACTGTGTAATCCTGGTTATGGAGAGACACATTGATAAATCTCCCTCCATACATTTCCAGAATCTCTCACCTCTCCAGTCCTATCATCTGTTATTCCCATAGATAATGATGTCATGTGACCTCATCACAATCTCTCACCTCTCCAGTAATATAGAAGAGAATCTCTAGGGTGAGCTGGAAGATTCTCTCCATTATCTTGTCCCTGTCTCTGTCCATTGTCTGATCCTAAATGAAAAGCAGAATCAGCCCTTGTTACATGATATAAAATCCCATGAATAAAATTATTGAAATTAATTAGAATAACAATAGAGGATAACCTGTGGTCTATGGGTTGAATATTCCTTGAATAACTTTATAGAATTTCTCTATGTCTGAGATAAAAGCTTGTGACGACCTAGTGATGAATCCGCAATGGTGAGACCAGTATAATACTGTTGTCTAGTAGGATACTTCATACATCGACAACTAAGGGCTCACTCAGATGCTCATACTCTGGCAGAGACGCACGGTCCAGGGGTCGGTCGTGCCGGAATTAAATGGGTATTCCCATCGGGGTATTGGCATTTCCTTTGATTACCGTAAAGACATGTTTCTTCATCTTATTAAAAAATATATCTGTATAAATATAATTTCCCATAAATGTCGCCATGTTGCCCCTTAGAAACAAGATAGTTGCCCTTGGATACAACCACCACAGCACTCAGGAAGTGGTGGCCACTCAGATACAGCGTTTATTAGCACAGCACAGATGTGGGACATGCAGAAACATCCAGATATTTCATATGTAAAAACTATTTGTTTCTTTGAACAATCGCTCCAGCAGCAGAGGTCGTATCCAAGGACAGCTGTAATGTGTTTCTAAGGGACAACATGGCTACTTTTATTAAAAATTATTTTCTCTCGGGTACTTTTGTCTTTATCATCATCCGTTTGAAGAAATGTATGCATAAGGCAGATATATAAGTTGGATTGTCCAGTGATAGCAAGTCAGGCCTTATACACAGGATACGGGATAACTTGCTGATTGGTGGGGGTCTGAGTGATGGGACCCCATGGATCGCCAGAATGGGTGTCTATTGTAGTTCCATCATACTCTATGGCGCTGATGGATATAGCCGAGTGTTGTACTCTGCCATCTCTGACAGCGCTATAGAGATGAATAGAGCAGTTGCTGCATGTGTGACCGCTGTTCTCCTCCGCACGTGATATGACAGGTAAAACGGACCCCTGTTGTAGTGATCCATGGGGCTAATTTTGTTCTGGCTGCTCAATTTCCGGGTCAGACATTCTGCTGGGCAAGACATGCGAGTTTGATTGATCCAACCCGTTCATGTGAAGAGACTACTGGAGGTGTGAAGTGGGCCCAAGTAAAGCAGAGGTAGTCCTCATCCAGGTAGAACCAGGTTCTCATGCAGGTTATGTCCATCTCTATAAGGCCAACAATACACACAATTGTGAAAATGGACCCGTGTACTGGTCCGATCATACGGACTGAAAAGTGCAGTGGATGGGAGTCCTGGCATCATATAGAAATATGATGTAAGGATCCCCTGTCTGCAGCGCCAATAGCGTAACAACGTTTATCCTCCTCACACATGTCAACAAAATTGTAAGACCCTCTAATTTATAATGCGGTGAAGAAATGTGCCTAAAATCTTTCTTTGATACCTACCTTCTCCTCCTCCCAGAGCGTTGTGCTCTGTATATACAGGAGATGCCAAATCCTAGAGGATAAAGGACCTGTGATGATGTCATGATCATGTGATAAGTCACATGTGTGGGAGGAGTCCACCTGTAGTGCTGGAGAAGGTGGTACCTGTAATGATGTCATGATCATGTGATCAGTCACATGTGTGGGAGGAGTCCACTTGTGCTGCTGGAGGAGATAGAACCTGTGATGATGTCATGATCATGTGATCCATATATTAGTACTGTTGTGTATCGGTGCACGTTAGTCGGGGTTTCGGCAGCGTTTACACTTCATCTGCGTTTCAGTCATGCGACTTTTTGTCTGACGCCAGCCTGTAACCGGAATTCAGGAATATTAGTGTTTAACCCTTTCACGTTGGGCCTGAATGTTCAGGTCAATTTTTTCTGTTCTGCTCTTCTTTAAAGGAGGAAATCTTTCAGAACAATTATTACTTTGTTTTTTTTCATGACATGTGAAACTTTAACTTTAATTTTTATTATTATTTATTATATTTTTTATAGAATCACCAAATAACCTAAATATGTACAGGGTGAATCCATCACCATTTTCCCGGGTCAGAGGCAGAGGGTGCATGTACTTTTGCTCCGTTCCTTATGCCTCGGCTGACTTATTTTAAAAAATGTTTTTTCTGGTATTTTAGCAGTGTCCTTCTCCGGTTCCTGTTCTGTTTCACCTAGAAATATAATCCTAATATTATATTTAAGGAGTCTCTTCTTTCAAAGGACATCAGGATGGGTGCCACAGTTCAGGAGATATGACAGTGTAAGGATGCTACTACACGTCTCGTTCTTGGACTGTTTTAAAGCATGTGTTTTCAGTCCGTTTAAAAACACATGTTTTTGACTGTTTACCATGCATTTGGCTGGTTTGAACATGTTTATCTTCATTTCTAGCTGTGAAACATAAAAACCAGCCGAATGCACGGTAAGCTTACAAAAACGCATCAATTTTTAAACGGACTAAATACATATGTGTTTTTAAACGGTCCGAGAACGCGACGTGTGGCGGCACCCTTAGGTGTGAAACCTTCCTTGCATTCTGGTACACACCTGCATTCACTCTGCCATGTAGCTGTATGAGAGATCAGGCTCCTGCTGCAGAAAACATTCCCCAACCATCTACCACCTTTTACTAACTTCTTTACCAGTGCCGGATCTTTGTTCCTTGTGCCTCTGAGAAAGCTTTTACCCTGTGATTACCTGTTGTGACCTCGATTCCTGTTCCTGACTTTGATTCTCCGTCGGCTGTGTCGGCTTTTGCTTTGTCCCCGACTCCGATCCTATGCCGCCTGTCCTGGTCTTCTTACTGACCACGACTCAGTCTCAGCCTGCCGACTTTGTACTTTGCCTTGGTGACCACCGCAAGCAAAGTCTGCGGAGCGTCCTGGTGGTATGTCGCCGCAGCAAGTCTAACCTGCTTTGCGTCAGGCTCTGGTGAATACCGAGTTCCACTTAGACTCTGCTCCCAGGTGTCGGCTTAAGTCATCGCCCGTGGTGGTTAAGTGGGTCCATTACCTCTGACCCTGATAGTAAGATCCAGCCATAGATCCCGTCAAGGTTCCGCTACATGAACTGGCTGATCTCACCACCATCATGGCAGCTTCTGCAGAACCCAGATTGTGGCTATCCATTGTCTCCAAGCATGACGGATATGCCAAGCTGTGCAGGGCTCCTTGCAAATTGAATTGATGTCTTCGCAGTTTGACATAGAACGGTTTAAGGTGGCTATCATGATCAGTCTTCTCTCCGGGAAAGCCCTGGCATGGGGTTAGGGTTAGGGTTCTCTGGGACAGGAATGACCCGGTCACGACTAATACCACCAATTCCTCGCTGAATTCCAGTCTGTCTTCAAGAAACCAGCCTGGGCGACATCTCCTGAAACCGCCCTGCTGAACTTGCACCAAGGCGACTTTTCTGTTCGTTACTACCTGGTTCAATCGCGAACTCTAGCTTCTGAGCTTTCTTGCAATGAAGCGGCCTTGGTCGCCACCTATAAAAAGAGACTGCCTAGTTGATTCAAAAACACTGTCTCTATGAGACCTGCCGTCATGCAAGTGGCTAAAGCTCGTCTGACTCCCCAAGAATGCTCCAGGCGATAACAGGAGAATTTGTGTCGCTATTGTGCCACCCCGGAGCACTTTCTTGGGACTTGTCCACTCCGTCCACAGCATTCGGGAAATGCATGCACCTAGGGTTTCTGGGGGAGGCGTCCCTAGGTGAAAATAAAGCTGCTCCATGCCTGAATATTCCAGTACTACTTAGCTCTGGAACAAGCAGGCAGTTTTGTGCTTCTGCCTTCCTGGATTCCGGCTCTGCAGGAAACTTTTTGGATGCTGCCCTGGTCTCCCACAATTACCTTCCTGTGATCCATCTTGAGAAGCTGCTGGTTATGTCGTCTGTCAGTGAGCAGATTCTGTGTGAACCGGTTCGGAACCTCACCGAGCCTTTATGTCCGAGCCCTTATTTGGGCATTACACAAAGAGACATTGTCTTTGTCTGTCCTACCAAGGTCTACGTCTTCTCTCCTGCTGGGTCTCCCGTGGTTGCACGTCATGCTCCTGTGCTCAACTGGCAGACTGGGAAGGTTCTTCACTGGGGACCGGAATGCCGGTCACGCTGTTTGGTGGTACATCATCCCATATCCACCACGACTTAACCAGTGTCCTCCAAGCCTCTGGTGGGTCTTCCAGCTTCTTACTTGGACTTTGCTGATGTCTTCTCGGAGAAGCAAGTGGAAACTCTGCAACCGCACCGTCCCTACGACTTTCCTATAGACCTGTTGCCGGGCAGGTCTCCTCCATGGGGTCGGGTGTACCCACTGTCAGTGCCTGAAACCGTGGCTATTTCAGCCTTTGTGAAGGAGAATCTGCAGAAGGGGTTCATATGCAAGTCCTCTTCCCCTGGCGGCCTGAATATTCCCGTGCTCCTCAGTTACGGCCCCCTTAGCCAGATTCAGATGACCGCTTTTCTGGACACTGCAGGGAACTTCGTTGATGCTGCCCTGGTCTCCCAACATAACATCCCTATAGTCCTTCTCAAGAAACCTCTGGTCATCTCCTCAGTCATCGTCCAAATTCTCTCAGATCTGGTCCGGTACAGTACTGAGCTCTTCATAAGGAGAGACTGTCCTCTTAAGTGTTGGCATACTCCACCTCATCTCTCCTGCTGGGTCTTCCTTGGCTGAAACTCCAAGCACAGGTCCTTAGCTGGCTGACAGGGGAGATCCTTCATTGGGGACCAGAGCGTCAGTCCCGCTGCATGGTGGCATCTTTACCAGTACCTGTTTTGGCCTCCTCTGTATCTACCAAGCCTTTGGAGGGCCTACCTATGCGGTACCAGGACTTTGCAGATGTTTTCTCCAAGAAACAACCAGAGTCCCTACGACTGCCCTGTGGATCTCCTGCCGGGTGCCTCTCTCTGTTCTCGAGACTGCAGCAATGTCGGAGTATATTAAAGAGAACCTGCAGAGAGGCTTTATAGTCCTCCTCTCAGGCTGGTGCAGGATTTTTTATCATGACCAAGAAGGATGGCTCACTCCATTCTTGCATTGACTATCGCGGTCTTAACAAGATCACGGTTAAGAACCGCTATCTGTTGCCGTTGATCACAGAGCTCTTTGACCGCCTGTGTGGTTCCAGGGTCTTCTCCAAGCTGGACCTTCGTAGGGCCTACAACCTCATCTGAATCCGCAAGGGTGACGAATGGAAGACAGCTTTTAAAACTCTTGATGGGCATTTCATGTACCTGGTGATGCCATTCGGACTGTGTAATGCCCTAGCTGTTTTTCAAGAATCTGTCAATGACATCTTCAGAGATCTGCTGTATACGTGTGTCATAGTCTATCTAGATGACATTTTGGTGTTGTCTCCAGACCTTGAGACCCACCAGTCCCACGTACGGCAAGTTCTTGGTCACCTTTGGGCCAATTGTCTCTACGCCAAGCTCGAGAAATGTCTGTTTCACCAACGGAGCCTTCCTTTCCTCAGCTATATATCTCCGACAGAGGTCTCCAGATCTCCTAAACTGTCATTTGCACTACAGTGGCCGCATCCGGAAGGTCTACGTGCCATACAGAGATTCCTGGGTTATGCGAACTATTATCAGCAGTTTATCCCGCATTTCTCCACTCTGGTGTCTCCCATCGTGGCACTCACCAAGAACCAATCCCCACCTCTGGTCCTCGGTGGCTGAAGAAGCCATCTCTCACTTGCGGCTTTTTCTCTATGACTTTTTCCTCCGCAGAGAGGAATTACTCCATAGGAGAACTATTGGCCATCAAACTTGCCCTAAAAGAATGGCGATATCTTCTAGATGGAGCCCACCATCCGGTTTGTGTTTATACAGATCATAAAAATGTCCTGTATTTCCAGACAATCCAGCGTCTTAATGCCAGGCAAGCCTGTTGGTCGCTCTTCTTTTCATGTTTCAATCTGTTGTTCCAGAAGAATATCAAGGCGGATGCCCTTTCCCGTGCTTCTGATGTCATTGGAGAAGAGCCGGTACCTCGGCATATCATCTCTCCTGAACAACTGGTTGTTGCCACTCCGGTGGATCTTCAGCATCTTCCCCTGACAAGAAGTATATCCGACCTGCACTGCGGAAGAGGATTTTGTCTTGGGGACATTCTTCGCGTCTGGCTGGGCAACCTGGGATGCAACGCTCCGTGGCCCTTATCTTCCGCTAGTACTGGTGGCCTGACCTGGTCAAAGATGTTCGGGATTTTGTGGGGTCCTGCACTTCCTATGCCCGTAATAAGCCTTCTCGCCTCAAACCGGCTGGCCTGTTGCTTCCGTTACCAATACCCAGTCGCCCGTGGTTGCACATGGCTATGGACTTTGTCACAGATCTTCCACCTTCCTCTGGCAATACCGTCATCTGGGTGGCGACTGACTGGTTTTCCTAGGTATCCCATTTTGTTTTTCTTCCAGGTCTTCCACTTGCTCCACGTCTTGCCAATTTGTTCTTTCAACACATCTTCTGGCTTCATGGACTTCCTCAACACATTGGGGCACATTTACATACCGGGCTGCTGGAGTTCCCCAAAAGTGTATTGTCTAGCGATCATGCACTTTTCCACCGTCCGGCGATCATGCCACAATTGACTAATATCGTGCATCCAATATCGTGCATGTGTCGCTTTCCCACTTAGGTCCACCGGAGTTCATCCGCTTTTTCCTGGTACAGTTAAGTCCTGCGCTCAGTCAGAATCAGTCCGATCGTCCCGCCCACAATCCCCTTTTTATGTTGCATGAAAGCCGGCGCCACAAACCCCTGTTACAGGACCTCAAATCAATTTGGGAACAGACTCATCAATCTCTCCTTCGGGCCAATGCCCGCACCAAGACTCAGGCTGATAAGAAATGTAGGACTCCTCCTGTCTTCTCTCCGGGTGACAAGGCGTGGTTGTCTTCGCGGTCCTTTTGAGGTGATAAAACGCATACATCCTGTGGCGTATAAGCTCCAAACTCCTTACATGTCTCCCTCCTGAAACCTGTCATCTTGAACCGCTTCTCTCAGCAATCTCACAAGACTGTGAGAGGTAAGCGCACCCGTCCCCCTCTCCGTGGTGGTGACCGCTGCTCCCACCATCCTCACTCACCTCGCCTCTGTCCCGGCTTCCCAGCACATGCGTCTCCGTCTCCTAAGGTGCGTGTGCAACGGCGCTCGCAGATTTAAAGGGCCAGAGCATTGCTGATTGGCGCTGGTCACTTCCCCTAATCAGCTGAATATCGCCCCCTTTCCAGCATTCCCTGACGGATCTTTGAGCTTAATGCCAATGAAAAAGCTTGGCTGTCACTGGAGACAAGTCGCACCTGTGGAACGACCTAGTGGCACCATGCTGCAGCAAGACCAACCCACTTTGCGGCGGGCTCTGGTGAAATTCGGGTGCCATTTAGATTCCAGCCCCAGGTGTCCCCTGTCCAATATAGAGGGAGATCTGAGTTCTGTCAATTATGCTTGTACTTTGTCAGTAATTATTTTTTGGGGACTAAACTAATTTCCTTCCTGTGCCTAAAACATTTCCTTCTCCAAAAACGGTTTCTCTTCCGTGTGAATTCTCTGATTAGACACTATAACATTTCCCACACTTTGAACACAACAATGGCCCACATTTATCAAAAATAGTGCAAACTGTAGTATGTGCAGTGTCCTGTGTTGTTGGCAGGGGGTGCCGGATTCATGAATTGTGTCACACAGTATTCATAAATCTGGCGACACCTGCTCTGCTCCGGCAGAATGTAACATTTTTTTTTTTTGGTGCAGAACAGAATTGTGGGGCCCGGTCCGACTAAACGGTAACAGCCCCTTTTAAATGCACATTTTTTCGAATAATAATTCCTTTTATTTATATAGCGCTCACAGATTATGCAGCACAGCACATTGCTTACCAAATCAGTCCCTGTCCCCAAGGGGGCTAACAATCTAATCTAATCTACCAGTATGTTTTGGAGTGTGGGAGGAAACCGGGGGACCTGGAAGGAACCCACGCAAACACGGAGAGAACATACAAACTCTTTGCAGATGTTGACCTGGATGGGACTTGAATGCAGGGCCCCAGCGCTGCAAGGCTGTAATGCTAACCACTGAGCCACTGTGCTGCCCATTTCTGTCTTGTCTGACACAAAACTGGTGAGTTTCCAGTTTCTTTCTAGTGCAAAGCCAGACAGAAAACTGGTGCAAACACTTTCCCACATGTATTACAAGATACATGTAACAACAACTCTTACATTCAGGACCTGAAACTTTTTTCAGCTCAAATTCTCTTCCATCTACTAAGGTCTGATTTATCTCTCAATCACTTCCCGCATTATGACCAGGAAAATGGTTTCTTTCCCCGGTGTGATTTCTCTCAGGATTAATAAGATTGAGTTCATCTCTCCTCCATGTGAGTTCTTCGATGTCTAACAAGATCTGATTTACTTCTAAAAGATTTCCCACACTCTGAACATGAATATGGCTTCTCTCCTGTGTGAATTCTCAGATGTACAACAAGGGCGGATTTTTGTTTGAAACATTTTTCACATTCTGAACATGAAAATGGCTTCTCCCCTGTGTGAGTTCTCTGATGTGTAAAAAGCTTTGATTGAAAATTAAAACCTTTCCCACATTCAGAACACGAGTATGGCTTCTCCCCTGTGTGACTTTTCAGATGTCTGATTACATCGGATTTAATGGTGCAACATTTCCCACATTCTGTACATGAAAACGGCACCACTGTGTGACTCCTTAGATGTCTTTTAAGATCCGATTTATCACGGAAGCTTTTCCCACATTCTGAACACGAATACGGCTTCTCCTCCGTGTGTATGCGTCGATGTCTAACAAGATCCGATTTCGCCCTAAAACATTTCCCACATTCTGAACATGAAAATGGCCTTTCTCCTGTATGAATTCTGTGATGTATGGCGAGATTTGATCGATCTTTAAAAACTTTCCCACATTCTGAACAGGTAAACGGCTTCTCCCCCGTGTGACTTCTCTCATTTCCTTTGCCTGTAAAACATGTGTCACTTTCCATTTGTGATAATGGTTTATCCTCTGTGTGAATTCTCTGTTGTCTTTCCACGTCTGGTTTATTGCTATAACTTTCCTCACATTCTGAACCTTGATGTGACTTTTCCTCCTTGGGATTACTTCGGAATACAACAATATGACCTTTATTCTGCCTAACGGTCCACACTGATTCTGTTGATAGGACCCATTTCATAGGATTAGATGATCGATCGTTGCTGTGAAGGCCTGAGGATTCTCCTGGGATACTGTTATGCACGTCTGATGGGTCTTGTTTGATATAAGGATCCTCTACTTTAAAATTTGATATCAGACGTCCCTCAGAGCTCTTGGCATTGTCACCTGCAAAGAATAAAACAGATTATATAAACATAATGCTGGTTGGGGTTAGAAATCTTTCCTGCTTACCATAAGGTTCTGTATTATTACTGATGTAACATCTCAGTCTCTTCCTCCGAGGTCCTGGTGAGCAGTATTCCTGACCCTCATAGCTCCCACCTTCCAGCTTTTCTCAGTCTATTGATGGGATATATGAAGATAATCTCCCACCCATATAAAGTTGTGATAAAAATTAGTGTCAGTCTATAGGTCCTGTTATGTGAAATTAGAGTGGAACCAACTACCTCGGAGGATGTTTCTGGGGGGACACTTATTGCGGTGCACACCAGGTTGCTAGGAGAAGAAGGTTCCAGTGTCCATGTCGGAGACAAAAGTCATGAAGCAGTCACTCATGCTGTATGATGATTCTCCTAGCGAATATTGTATGGTCCATCTACCTGCCCCTGCTCCAGACATAGAGTTGCAAGATTCCAGAGTACTTGTGTTGGACGGACCATCATAACACCTATGGTAATGATGAAACCCAACTGCTGTGGATTTCTGTAGTTTTCAGACTCGGGAGGAGGGCAGCGGTGATGGCTTATTGGTATAAGATGCCAGGTGTGATTATGAGGTCCTAGATCCACCATTATGAGGTAGTGATAGTTCGGACAAAGATGTGGTGGTCTGGAAGGTCATACAAAAGGGTGCCAAGGTGCAAAGGTCAACCTGTAGCCACGACATTGCCTGTTACTGCCCTATATGCCACAGGGTGTCAACGCCGTGCGGAGGACAGAACACTTTGCACGCTGTGCCACCACTCTATAAAGCGCGGCCAAAGTCTCAACAACCTGAAAACCTCTTGTATGAACTGTTGTTCGTAGCATTTCCAAATTGTTGGCCTTTGCTCCACCATTCGGACTGGTGGAGATGGACAGCTTTAAAGATCCTATGACAGCGGCTGTCCCACAGTATGAAGTTCCTAGCCACCACTACTTTTCTCGGCAGGCTGTTCCCACACAGGTTATAGACCAAATTATGTGTGTGCCATGCTATTAGTTCCAAGGTGCACTGACACAAGGACCAGTAAAAAAGGGAGGGAACATTACATCTCCTTTACTGCCAACTGGGTTATGTAGGAGCAGCTGGGCCCGGGGCAGGAACCACTTTGGTTTGCTTTCTGTCACCACCCAGGATTGATAAACATTACTCCGTGCCCTCAGTTGTCTCCTCCTTCTGCTCGTTTGCCGTTTCTTCATACAGACAGCACCAACAGTCTAAACAAATGGGAAAGTCCATACGACACCCAGGATCTGCGGACTGGGATCCAGGAGCAGACAGACGAGTGGTTGCTGCCGCTGACCCCAAAGTCCAGCAAGGTGGTGTGTGACAATGGTCGGAACCTTGTAACAGCCTTTGGGCCCATCTAGGTTATTGAACATCCTTTGCCAGAACTGCTGCATAAAGTGGATGCCTTATGTTTTATCAGCATTTACACACCATGCTGCAGCGTTCACACTATCTGCTCTGCACACCCACTGCCTAATATGTGATGTACCAACTAGGTGAACGTCAACTGTACAAGTGCTCGAAGGGTGTTTGTTTGTCCAGCAGCAGGAAATAGTTCAATTCCAGCTTAGGAACGCCCGGGTGTATAAAAGTAGTGATCCGCAGCACTTCATTACCAATCACAATCCATTCTCTCTCAAGGGATAACAAATTATATCTACTGGGTGGCCAGCCGCTGGACCCTCACCACAAGGATAGCATAGCTTCCTTCATTTCACCAGTAGAGCGTGAAAAATGAGTACAAGAGCACTGTGGTGACATTTAGGGCTCAATGGCAGAAGAAGGAGGAGAAGGAGGAAGTCTCCAATGCAGCAGCACCACCTTGAGAGGGAGCGTTAGCAAAACCAAAAAATGGGATGACATGTTCAATTCTCCTCAACCTCCTCCACCATCAGTTACAGCACGTAGTACCAGGATGCAAACTGTGATTCACATGATGGAAGACAATCTTGTCCACTCGTCTCCTGTTATTGAAGGAATTGGTGTCAATTTCTAGGTGGGATAATTGGAAATACGACCAGAGCTTGCACTCTATGCCCTGCAGGTGCTGTCGTGCCCTGCGACTAGTGTGCTGTTATAGCAAGTGTTCTGCACCGCCGGTGGTGTCATCACCAACAAGAGGATCCGCCTATCCACAGCCAACAGGGGAATCCTCACATTCGTTATGATGCATTAGACGTGGATCCCACGCAGCTTGGCTGGGCCAGCGCCTGAGCGAGTGGTTAGAAAGTCGAACTACTGGGTCTAAACACCCAGAGCGCCTTTAACCTCAATGACATTAACATCATTTTTATTTTGTTTTAATTAATTTTTATTCCAACTTCTTTATTTAATTTTTTTAAAATTATTTTAAGTACTTTCCCATTTTTGTCAGGGTTATTAATCCTATTTTTCAGCCCCTTAACCTTTGTGTGTGCAGGTTTAAGTTTCTGATTTGCTCCTGACAAATTTTGACAAACTCACCACTGGTGACCACTTACCTGTACAATCATCTGTGGAAGGCTCCTCCTTACATCGCACATTCCCCCACCCATATGTCTCTGGGGCAGTAATATTCTTCACATCTTCATTCCGATACACAAACTAGGAACCAAAGAAGTTCACAGTGAAATTGGTGTGAGGAGATATACGAATATGGGATTTTTACAATGTACCTAGTTTTATCTAATTTTAATGACTAAAACTTCAGAGATCAAAGAATAAAAAGTCTTATCTCCATCTACCTGATGATCCTGTGGGACATATTTCTCCTCTGAACAATCCTGTGGTAGAAGAAGAGGACTGGGACATCTCTCCGGTGATGTTCTCTTACTGGATCTACCTGTAGGAAACATCCAGAGACTGAATTCCTTCTTTCCATACAGATAATGAAAGGACGTGTGGATTTAGTCCTGTCTATTACCTGCTGATGTGAGGGGCTGGTGGTCCTCCATCATGACGTCCTTGTACACATCTTTGTGTCCTTCTAAATACTCCCACTCCTCCATGGAGAAATAGACAGCCACATCCTGACACCTTATAGGAACCTGACACACACAATGATCCCGTCATCACCCAGATCCCTTCATAGCGTTACTGTATAATGTCCCAGCATTCCCAGCAGTGTCACCTCTCCAGTCAGCAGCTCCATCATCTTGTGGGTGACTTCTAGGATCTTCTGCTCATTGATGTCATCATGTATCAGGGGGTGAGGTGGAGGAGCCGGGATTGGGCTCAGGGTTCTCCCCCGTCCTTCATACACAGGGGCCTGACAGCGCCCACTAGAGGTCTTCCTCACTACTGTGTAATCCTGGTTATGGAGAGACACATTGATAAATCTCCCTCCATACATTTCCAGAATCTCTCACCTCTCCAGTCCTATCATCTGTTATTCCCATAGATAATGATGTCATGTGACCTCATCACAATCTCTCACCTCTCCAGTAATATAGAAGAGAATCTCTAGGGTGAGCTGGAAGATTCTCTCCACCCTCGTGTCTCTATCGTTCTCCATCCTTGAGGAGTCGGTTAGTACAATGTCCTATTATGTAGGAGCCTAAATGGAAAGACAATAAGACAATAACCATTATCCCTTCAGATAATGCATGAGATTTCAAAAATTGTATATATGGCTGGTGGGGGGATATAAAAATAACAAATCACTTACACTCCCCTCCTCTGGTGCTCCCGTTCACTTGTGATGCCCGTCCATCACTGCAGGTCTCTATTTGTTTACGTAGGTCGTCAGTTCTGTCCCGATCTAAGCAGAACACATGATACAACCAGGAGCGCAGCAGTGATTGGGACGGCAAAACAGATAAACAGGATCGCCGGAGGAGAAGAGTTTGATTGGTTCATGATATTTCCGGAGCCACTCCCTCCAGCCATTAAAGCCCCATTACATATCTGATAATACATTTCTGAATCCACCAGTGTTGACGAGGGACGGCGTCCACACGAGGTTTGTTTGTCCATGTGCAGTCCATTAGTGTCACATGAATTACCATGGGCTCATGCTTATGATTTCGTATTTGTGGAAACCAGTCACATGACCCTTCAAGTGGTCGGGACGGAAAATACATTTGGGGCATTTTCTTAGAATCCGATTTTCTATGATGCCTGCTCGTTATTATTTGGGTCAGTACCATCACAGAGATAGCAAATGTGTATAAAGGTTTGTTTAGGTTTTAGTACATGCTGAATATCCCTCTCCATACATCCGGAACGCTCCGTGGTGAACTATTAGATCACGTGAAGCTGTTCTCCCTTTATTCCACTCCCAACTTTTTCCAAAATTGTAAAACTTAACATAAACTTGGGGAAAAATCCTTCACCTACAAATGCACCATACCTCCTCCTCCTCCTCCTGTAGCGCTCTGCTCTGTATTTATGAGAGGTGCCGAATCTGAGAGGGTAAAGGACCTCTGATTATGTCATGATCATGTGATCAGTGTGTGGGAGGAGTCTCAGGCAGTGATGATGTCAGGATTATGTGATCAGTGTGTGGGAGGAGATAGGACCTGTGATGATGTCATGATCATGTGATCAGTGTGTGGGAGGAGTCTCAGGCAGTGATGATGTCATGATCATGTGATCAGTGTGTGGGAGGACATAGGACCTGTGATGATGTCATGATCATGTGATCCTTATAGAAAATAAACAGAAATCTCAGGTGTTGTTTTAGTACAGAAATATATGACCGCACATTATTTGGGGTCATGAAGGGAACAACATCCCAACATCTGTCAAAAGATGGAAATTATGAAGCCCTCAGCCCCTGTTAGTATTTTCACACACACCCACCTTGATGCCCCCCACATTGTACAACACCCACCTCAATACCCCCCACACAGTATAACACACACCTCCCAACATTTGTGGAAGGGAAAGAAGGACAAAATGGCAGCACGTGTAGCGTGCCCTGGCGATCCCCCAAGCCACACCCCCAATCACTCCCTGGTCACGCCCCAAATTTTTACCATATTATAATAAGAAGAATCATCTTCTCAATAATATTAATTTTTTTTTAGCCAGGATGAACCTAGAACCTGCACAGTTCATGTACCATAATAGCACAGAGCCTCTATCCACTAGACTACAGGCTTAGTGGTTAGCAATTAGATGATTTTTGGTAATGAAGAGCTGGTAACTGCTACTGTTAGGGCTCATTCACATGGCCATGTACTTCCCCATAGACGGCAATAGCGCCGCGGCGCAGATATGGTGCCACACATGTGTGGCACTGATCCGAGCCGCACACCGCAAAAAGATAGAGCTTTCTCTATGGAGGGGTCACCTCCTCCTCCTCTCCAGCACACGGCGGGCATACCGCGTGTGAATGAACCCTTACAGTGTGACACAGACTTAATGCACTGATATATAGAGAGGGATCTTCTCAGAGATTATTATTGTAATTATTCAGACAATTATTATTTTTATTATTATTATGGAGATGATTATTATTATTTTTACTATTAATAATAATTTTCTCCATAATAATAAAAAATAATAAAATTTATAATAATAATAGTCTGAATAATTACAATAATAATCTCTGAGAAGATCCATCTCTATATATCAGTGCATTAAGTCTGTGTCACAGTGTAACAGTAACAGGTAACAGCTCTTAGTTACCAAAAATCTCGATGATGACGTGGTCCCTGCTCTGCGCTAACTGGACACATCTCTCAAAAGGATTCCCTGCTCGATGTCTGTAGAAGCCATTCAGAAACACAAGTTCAGAACTTGAAAGTATATACTAGCCGGGACACAGAGCCGTGACAACCCCAGCCAGTGCGAGACCTGGAGGGAATATCCAGGACAATCTCCCAGCTGCCCGTGACAGCGGGTCAGAGGCGCAAAACTATTATAACCACCTCAATGCCCCACACACAGTATAACACCCACCTCAATGCCCCCCGCACAGTATATCACCCACATCAATGCCCCCCCACACACAGTATAACACCCACCTCAATGCCCCCACACAGTATGATACACACCTCAATGCCCCCCCACACAGTATTACACCCACCTCAATGCCCCCACACAGTATAATACACACCTCAGTGCCCGCCCCCACACAGTATTACACCCACCTCAATGCCCCCACACAGTATAACACCCACCTCAATGCCCACACACACAGTATGGGCGCGTTCACACTTTGCATTTTTAATAGATTTTTGAAGACATCCAGAATGCAAGTGGGAGGAGCAACAGATGTTTTACATTACTGACATTGGTGAATGGTGGGAGTATGCTAAAGTTCAAATCCGTTGTTTCTTTCAGGCAACCGAGGCAAAGTGGAACTTCAGAGGGCTGCAGTGTCAGCTGCGATCCCTACAAAGACCTTCAGTGCTGCAGCTGGGACATGAGAGATGAGCTGGAGGAGACCAAGGAGGGTCTGAAAAGGCACTTTGAGGAGGAATCCAGATGCGTCATCTTCCATGCTAAGGTGGACAACCTGGAAGAGGGTGAGAAATGTAACTTTTTCAGGAAAGTCCATGCTGGCCACACGCCTCTGAACTACCTACACAACGAGAACATTAGATTGCAGAGGGGAAAATAACCCGTCGTGGGAGTCGTCACGGATTTCTACAGCGTCCTCTACTCCCCAAAGCCCACAGATGAAGCCGCCAAGAGGTTCTTATAAGTTATCACTAACACCCCGAATCCTGCAGGTGCCGAAGCCATGGTCGCCCCTCAGAGGAGCTGCTCTCTGCCGATAAATCCTTCAGACCTGGCAGGACTTCGAGCAGTGAAGGACTCTTGGCTGAGCTCTACGCAGAGCTGCGGCAACGCATCTGCTCGGACCTGTTGGAGCTTGCTCTTCGAGGAGATGGTGGTGGAGGGCAGGATGCCACCGTCCCTGTGGCAGTGCATGATCACCATCTTGTACTAGTGGAAAGGGGAGAATTAAGACCTAAAGAACTGGTAGTCTATCTCTCTCCTCAACACGGACTACAAGATCCTGATAGTGTTGGCGAACAGGCTCTGAAGGCAGTCATCGGCCAGATCACCCATCTGGAACAGACCTGTGGCATCCTCGGCCTCAGAATAGCAGACAGCCTGGCCCTCGTAGGGTTTTGTTCTGAAGTTATGGGCCTGTTTGGCATAGTCCATTATACAGGAAGATCTGATGACTGTATTGGGTGACCAGATCAGCAGAATCACCAGAAAAAGCAGCCAAGAAACCATCCCAGTGTGATATATAGAGATAGAAACCTCAAGAAAAACAGGTAAGAGACTGACAAGTAGAATAGTTGAATGGGCTCATGCTAAATTCATTAAAATGGATAACATGTTCTGATTTGACTGTAAATGCCCAATATGATTTTTTGCGTTTAACACAAATTTATTTGAGCTTAGAACATTTCCTTTCATTCTGATGAGAAACACAATTCTATTGTCAAGTTCTGCCCCTGTTCACACAACCTCAGGTTCTCTAATTACTAATAAAATCCACAAAGTGAGCTCAAAGGAATCACACCAAGACAAAATATGGTATAATATCTCAATCTTTGTGGAGCACTGATGCGATGCAAGGCTAGGCAGATGTGAGATGCTTTATATGCGTCACAAAGGATTATACAGAACTTTAAGTGGGGAAGGACCTGGGCTTGGTTAGTTAAAGATAAGAAGTAATTTCCGTAGTTCATTGGTAAGTAAATTATAACTTTGGCATCACAGAAACAAAGGCTCTGTTTTCCTTGGAGTGGGTAGTATCGTAAATCAGTCCAGGGAGCCTCACATTCTTTTGCTGCACAGCAGAATGTTATCACACTGTTATCAATCGTCATCCACTGTTGAGCGTTTTAACAAGCATATAAAAATAAAAGCATTTCATAAATTATACAGCAATACTTCACACTATCATATCTAACAACATCTAATTTATCTCTAAAACATTTCTCACGTTATGAACATGAAAATGGCTTCTCCCCAGTGTGACTTTTCTGATGTCTTCTTAGATGTGGTTTCTGGTTGAAAGCTTTTCCACATTCTGTACATGAGAACGGCTTCACCCCTGTGTGGGTTCTTAAATGTCTAATAAGATCTGATTTAGCTCCATAACATTTCCCACACTCTGAACATGAAAATGGTTTCTCCCCCATCTCTGATGAACAACAAGGTCTGATTTTTGGTTAAAACTTCTTCCGCATTCAGAACATGAAAATGGCTTCTCCGTTGTGTTTTTAGATGTCTGATAACATCTGATTGGATGGCGTAACATTTCCCACATTCCGTACATGAAAAGGGCTTCACCCCTGTGTGAGTTCTTAGATGTCTAATGAGATTGAATTTATCCCGGAATAACTTTCCACATTCTGAACATGAATTTGGGTTCTCCTCCGTGTGCATGCGCTGATGTCTCACAAGATCTGATTTGGCTCTATAACATTTCCCACATTCTGAACAAGAAAATGGCTTCTCCCCCGTGTGAATTCTCTGATGTACGACAAGATCTGATTTATAGGTAAAACACTTTTTACATTCAGAGCATGAAAATGGCTTCTCCCCTGTGTGACTTCTCTCACGGCTAATAAGATTTGCCATTCGGCGCAAACACTTGCCACATTGTAAACATGGAGATAACTTCACCCCTGTGTGATCAGTCGCACAGCTGGTTTAACCACCATTGGTCTTCAGAACCTCGGTATACGTTGGTAATTCAGTGTGTGAAGGGATAATTGTCTCTAATCATGGGCCATAGTGCCGCGTCGCTGAAGTGTAAAGCAGTGAAGACCCACGCCGTGAGCTGACACAAAACACTTGCTAAATCCCTCTGTCCCCTCGATTCTCCTCTCTGCCAGTCTCTCCACTGGTGACCTATTGTACAACAAATTGGGTTTATGATACTTACCATGACATACAAAGCCGTCTACAGCCTGTCCCCTCAATATATCTCTGAACTCATCAGCCAATAATGTTCCACACATAGGGGCACATTTACTTATCCGGGCCAATCGCGATCCAGCGGCGCATTGTACGATGTGGATTTGCGTCTGCCGAGATTCACTAAGGTCGTGCGCCCGATATCCTGCAGGTGTCGCTACTACACCAGGGTCCGCCGGAGTTCACTTTCTTCATCTTGGTGCTTGTAAGTGCGTGTCAAGCGACACAAATTCTTTTTTAAATTCCGTGGTTTTTCAGAATCCGTCAGGTTTTCCGGCGGCCATGCCCCCCGATTTCCGTCACGTGCAAGCCAACGGCGATGCGAAACAATCCGATCGCGTGCGCCAAAAACCTGGGGCAATTTAAGGAAAAAAACTACGCAAATCGGTAATATTCAGGAAACCCGGCGATTTGGCCTCTTAGTAAATGAGCCTCATAATCTAAGGGTCCTCCCACCACTTGTTCCCGATACCTGTAGTTTTAATATTTGTATAAATTGTTACAAAATCCCTAAATAGGTAGAGCTCTTACATGACATTATAATAGGCCCCAAGACTAATATGCAGCCTTATGGAATCCCTTTGGAATGCTGCATAATATGTATATAACATGCTGTATGCTGTATAATAAGCATGTATGCTGTATATATGTGTATATTTTGTATGTGTGTATGTTGTGTATATAATGTATGTGTGTATGTTGTGTATATAATCTATGTGTGTGTATAAAAGCTGTTCATCTGTATATGGCACTGTTTGTGTGTGTATATGTGATGTATACATGCTCTATATGTGTGTAAGAGTGTATAAATGTGCGTATACAGAACTGTATGTTTATGTATAAAGGTTTATAGGTATATAAATGTGTGTGTGTGTATGTATAGTGTGAGTGTGTGTAATATGTATATTTGAAAGTGGGAAGGCGTGCCCCATTCAGAAGTCTCTTACGTCTCTTACGACTCTGGTCCCATGAAGGGCTGGATTTGGAATTGTACTCAAACTCAAATTTCAGGCTGATCCAACTTCAGCGAAAATGCTTCAAAACAAGGACATGAGTCTTAGTGGTGTGTAACCTCCACGTGCCTGTATGACCTCCAAATAATGCCTGGGCATGCTCCTGATGAGGCTCAATGGTGTGTGTAACCTCCACACACCTGTATGACTTCCCTACAATACCTGGGTATTCTCCTGATGAGGCGCAGTGGTGTGTGATCTCCACATGGCTGTACGACCTCCTTACAAAGCTTCGACATGCTCCTGATGAGGCTCAGTAGTGTGTAACCTCCACGTGCCTGTATGACCTCCCTACAATATCTGGGCATGCTCCTGATGAGGCTCAGTGGTGTATGACCTCCAAGTGCCTGTATGACCTCCCTACAATACCTGAGCATACTCCTGATGAGGCTCAGTGGTGTGTGGCCTCCACGCACCTGCATGACCTCCCTATAGCACCTGGGTATGCTCCTGATGAGGCTCAGTGGTGTGTGGCCTCCACGCGCCTGTATGACCTCCCTATAACACCTGGGTATGCTCCTGATGAGGCGCAGTGGTGTGTGATCTCCACATGCCTGTACGACCTCCCTACAATGCTTCGGCACGCTCCTGATGGGGCTCAGTAGTGTGTAACCTCCACGCGCCTGTATGACCTCCCTACAATACCTGGGTATGCTCCTAATGAGGCACAGTGGTGTGTGATCTCCACGTGCCTGTACGACCTCCCTACAATGCTTCGGCATGCTCCTGATGAGGCTCAGTAGTGTGTAACCTCCACGTGCCTGTATGACCTCCCTACAATACCTGGGCATGCTCCTGATGAGGCTCAGTGGTGTGTGGCCTCCATGCGCCTGTATGACCTCCCTATAACACCTGGGTATGCTCCTGATGAGGCTCAGTGGTGTGTGGCCTCCACGCACCTGTATAACCTCCCTATAACACCTGGGTATACTCCTGATGAGGCTCAGTGGTGTGTGGCCTCCACACGCCTGTATGACCTCCCTATAACACCTGGGTACGCTCCTGATAAGGCTCAGTGGTGTGTGGCCTCCACGCGCCTGTATGACCTCCCTATAACACCTGGGTATGCTCCTGATGAGGCTCAGTGGTGTGTGGCCTCCACGCGCCTGTATGACCTCCCTATAACACCTGGGTACGCTCCTGATAAGGCTCAGTGGTGTGTGGCCTCCACACGCCTGTATGACCTCCCTATAACACCTGGGTACGCTCCTGATAAGGCTCAGTGGTGTGTGTCCTCCACGCGCCTGTATGACCTCCCTATAACACCTGGGTATGCTCCTGATGAGGCTCAGTGGTGTGTGGCCTCCACACGCCTGTATGACCTCCCTATAACACCTGGGTATGCTCCTGATAAGGCTCAGTGGTGTGTGGCCTCCACACGCCTGTATGACCTCCCTATAACACCTGGGTATGCTCCTGATGAGGCTCAGTGGTGTGTGGCCTCCACACGCCTGTATGATTTCCCTACAATACCTGGGCATGCTTATGATATGGTGAGGAATTTTCTCCTGAGGGATCTCCTGGATAGTCTGTGGTGCAACATGGTGTTGATGGATGGAATGAGAAATGATGTCCAAAATGTGTCTGGGGAATGGGTAGGCTGCTCCATTGCAGGAACTGCTGACACACTACAGCCACACGAGACCTAGCATTGTCCTGCATCACCAGGGCCCACTACACCTGCATAAGGTCTCACAATGTGTCTGAGAACCTTATCCTAGTACCTAATGGCAGTCAGGGTTCCTCTCTTTAGCACATCAAGGGCTGTGCGGCCCTCCAGAAAAATGCCTCCTCACAACATTACTGACCCATCACTTTAGCAGTCAGAGGTAATAGACGCCGCCTGGAGAGAGAAGAAATGTCCCCTTCACACGAAGCTTCTCCTGGTCACGAGAGAATTATAAATGATACTGTCCGCCATTTCCTGGGTTCTTTCTTCTTGACCTAAATTCTTTCATTTAACGCCATTCACCTGTTTTTCTTCTTGCCTTATCTTCCCAAACAAGTTTTTAAAAAAATTGTAACACCCTCACATACAACTCGGTGCTCTGTATATATAGGGGGATCCTATATGGTGATGTGATGATCATGTGATCAGTGAGTGGGAGGAGTCAGTTTCCAGGCCGTGCTGCTGGAGTAGATAGGACCTGTGATGATGTCATGACCTTGTGATCCTTATAGAAAATGCACAGAAATCTCAGATGTTGTTTTTTAATGTATCCAGTAGCACAAATTTAGGTTGCGTTTAGGATTTGACAGAGAGATTCCGCACACGTGGGTATCAATCAACAAGAGCATCCCTTCTCTCTTCCACAAAGAAACAACATGAATCTCAACCTCCAAGATTTATTACACCATACCATTAAAGATAGGAATGAAAGATATTTTGCAAAAATTCGGCCGAATTTGCAGACGGATTCCATTTTGAAACAAAATCTTCCTCCTCGACCAACAATTACCAGCAGACGCGGACGGAATTTGAAAGATTTACTTGTACATAGCCATCCAGCACCGCAAGTAGGTCAACATATTTTTGGTGCATCCAAACCAAAGTGTGGTTGCACATCATGTGGGAGGTGCATTGAGTGTCAAATGTAATAATGTGTAATACATTCACGAATTCAAGTGGTGAGCGTACTTTCAAGATCACATGGCCAATTGACTGTAACACCAAAGGGCGATCTATTATGCTACTTGTCCCTGTTCCCTCATTTATGTTGGAACGACCACCAGAAAATTAAAAACATGTGTACGAGAACATGTACAGTATTTTTCGGACTATAAGGCGCACCGGATTATAAGGCGCACCATCAATAAATGCCTGCTAAAACATCTAGGTTCATATATAAGGTGCACCGGATTATAAGGCGCACCTATTTATAAGGATGTATGACCAGCAGGTGGCAGACCTGTGCAGAGCTCAAGGCAGCTGTAGCCTGTAAGTACGGTTCATATATAAGGCGCACCATCAATAAATGCCTGCTAAAACATCTAGGTTCATATATAAGGTGCACCGGATTATAAGACGCACCTATTTATAAGGATGAATGACCAGCAGGTGGCAGACCTGTGCAGAGCTCAAGGCAGCTGTAGTCAGTAAGTACGGTTCATATATAAGGCGCACCTTTGATTTCTGAGAAAATAAAAGGATTTTTTGTGCGCCTTATAGTCTGAAAAATACGGTATTCGGGTTGCAGCGGATGTACAAGAATCAGATGCCGCCCAATTGAAACCGATCCCTCGCCACTTTTGGCAATTTCATGGATGCAATCCCGCGGGCTTCGGATGAGAGGAATAGATCATGTGATTGCTGACTGAGAGGAGGAGCAACAAAGAAGAAATTGTTACAATTGGAATCCAAATGGATTTGGAGGCTCAACACTGTTAAACCAAATGATCATTTAGATTCTCATCTTTTCTATAATCATCAGTTCTTGTCCTGTGTTTCATCTGTGGTGGGCGGAGAATATGCCGGGATCCACAGCATCATATCAAGGTGCAACGGGGCACAGTTATCCCTATAGCTTAGTATGTCTTCCCCCCAAGTGGTTGTTGCCCAACACCACTTTGGTTTTTCTTTGATTTTAATGTTTTTTATCTTTTTTTTCAGTTTAGGTTGGGTCGGTATAGGTGGATATAAGTGAATATCTCTTCATCGCTCTAACCCGTGCGGTTATTACCATGGATCCGCAGGCTTACCTGCCTTATCATGGCGCATCTGCTGACATCCTTATAGGTCTGGGTTACAGCCAGTCCCAGATGTGTTGGGGAACTGCCGGCTCCTTGTGTTTCAGCATTGGAGTAACTTCAGTAGCTTTTTCACTTCTATTATATTTATTTTAATTTCACTAGCATCTCACTTTTTTTTCTTCACGTGTTATTATTGTTGGTACAACACCATTGTCTATAGCGGCATTTACACCTCGACCACATTCACACAGTTTTGTAACTCATTCATTCAACTTTAACATTTCATTCCATCACATGCACTCATTTCTTACAGATTTTTGCACAATTTTTCCTTCGCATTTTTTCATATATTTTTGTCATTAAGTTTATTTTTCACATCCCTTTTTAATGTGTCCTCTTCTCACTTCATATCACTATTTTTTTGGTTATACAGGCGGTCCCCTTCTTAAGAACACTCGACTTAAATACGACCCCTAGTTACAAACGGACCTCTGGATATTGGTAATTTATTGTACTTTAGTCCTAGGCTACAATAATCAGCTGTAACAGTTATCACAGGCGTCTGTAATGAAGCTTTAGTGTTAATATTGATTCTTATGACAACCCAACATTTTTAAAATCCAATTGTCACAGAGACCAAAAAAGTTCTGTCTGGGATTACAATGATAAAATATACAGTTCCGACTTACATGCAAACTCAACTTAAGAACAAACCTACAGTTCCTATCTTGTATGTAACCCGGGGGCTGCCTGTATAACCAACTTGTCCACCACGTATCGTCAGATGGGCGTGCGCCTGGCCATTTACACCTGCGAGTCGGATGAACTTTATAGAGAAATCCGAAAAGGAATCCTGCATCCAGGCAAAAATTGAAAATATAAAATGATGAACTTTATGCCTACATCTCCTTGGCATACTCTCAGGGTGTGTTAGGGTCATCAACATCACCCACGACACCAATCGCTTGGGTTGATAACCATCTCTACTTGATCATGACGCTGCATTTGTTGATGTAGGGTCGTATTTAACATTAGCTCCCTGTCCGTGCCGGTTTCGGACCAAAAATTCTACATAATAATATCCACAAATATTCATGGCTGTATACTATATCAAACAAACCCCTACACTAGTATATTCTGGACCATTATCATGTATGAATAAATGCCATATAGTCAGAGAATAGATCAATCTTTATTAAACACAATAACGTTAAATATGCACAGTCACCCGGAACTAAAAACAAACATAAAATACCACATGGTGGTGGCCGGCGTGTAATACAAGCACAAGAAATCACTGCAGCAAACCTAATATTTATACACATTACTTCAATGGAGGTACCAACAATATTACAATTATGAAGACGTAAATCTACACGGCAACACCACAAAGCTGAACACTATATTCAAAAGCTCGACCAATCATAGCCCTGGCTAGTTGTTGAAGGTGTCCATTTGCCGGATTGGCTTTTCGGCTGCCAATCCCGAAACAGATCTGGGTCGTACGGTTAAACCCGAACCGAAATGTTGGGTCCACTCATCTCTATTTACCTACATAAGAGGGCGGTTATTAATGTAGAAGGGGCCCTGCAGCTCATAACACCACTACATAGGATGTGATGTGGCGCATGGTGAGGCGACCAGTGCCCTTGCCGAAACAGCACACGCGTCATCACACTTGTGCTATCCCCACTCAACCATCTTGGAATTCTAATGGATAGTGATAGAATACACAATGTATCCATATTGGAAAGTGCATGGAACATGTGCCGAAGTTACCAAGATATCAATACAGGAATTCCCAATGATCCAATCCAAAATATGACTATTTTTTATAAGTTAATACTAAAAACACATAAATAATATGATACACTTAAAAACACATATTCGAAGAATTCACTGTAGGGCAGGAGAGAGTCATCAGTGGCAGCCAAATGTGATATATGGAGATAGAAATAACATTCAAAAATGCAGATAATAAGATAATGACACAAACAATAGTAGAACTCATGGAGTGTTTCTTTAAACAATTATTTTCACTGCCTCATACATGTGGCAGGGGCCACAAGGGGCTTCTACATAGATTCTGAAGCACTTTGAATTTTCTTTCTAGCTCCCTGTGGTTGCTGAGGTATCAGCCCCAGTATCTGATCATTATAATCCTCTCCACTGTCAGAGAGGAGTTGCTGGAGCAGAGAAGAGGCGTGTGCTTTGATAATCTTCTCAGTGTCGCAGTGTTTAACACAACACACGCCCTCCGCACTAGCACCTCCTATCAGACAGTGGAGAGAATAACAATGGTCAGATACTGGGACTGATATCTCTGCAACCGGTGGGCCTAAAAAGAAGCATCTCTCCTGTGCGAATTATCTGGTGTGAAGCAAGATCAGTTTTAACACTATAACATTTTTCACATTCTGAAAACAAAAATAACAACAGAATAGGATCTTCTGTAAAAACATTTCTAACACTCAGTACACGGATATTGCTTCTGTCCCTAAATTCATACTTAACAACATCTAATTTATCTCTAAAACCCATCTCATGTATTATGGACATGAAAATGGCTTCTCCCCAGTGTGACTTTTCTGATGTCTTCTTAGATGTGTTTTCTGGGTAAAACATTTCCCGCATTCTGTACATGAAAATGGCTTCACCCCCGCGTGTGTCCTGGAATGGCGAACAAGATCGTTTTTAGCAACATAACTTTTCCCACATTCTGTACAGGAATATGGCTTCTCCCCTGTGTGAATTCTCTGATGTACAACAAGATCTGATGTGGAGTTAAATCTTTTCTCACATACAGAACATGGATAGGGCCTCACCCCCGTGTGAATCCTTAGATGTCTAATGAGATTGTATTTATCGCGGAATAATTTCCCGCATTCTGAACAGACATATGGGTTCTCATCCGTGTGAATGCGCTCATGTCTAACAAGATTGGATTTCTGGTTATAACCTTTCTCACAATACGCACAAGGAAATGGCTTCGCTGCTGTGTGACTTCTCTGATAGTTAACAAAATTCCCTTTCCCTGGGCAAAATTGCTCAGAATCAATTCGCGATAATGATTTGTCCCCTGTGTGAATTCTCTGTTGTCCTACCGGTTCTGGTTTATCACTGTAACTTTCCTCACATTCTGAACCGTTATTCGAATTCTCTTCATTGTGATCACTTTCAAATACAACGATACGAGGCATATTCTGCTCATCACTCCATAGTGATTGTGAAGAGAGGACACACGTCATGGGATCAGATGAAGGATTGTTGCTGTACAGGCCTGAGGATTCATCTGGGATGTTGTCCTGCTCTTCTGATATATAATGTGTGATATAAGGTTCCTCTTCTTTAATATCTGATATCAGATGCTCCTCTAAGCTCCGGGTGTAGTCATCTGAAAAGGAATACGATAGATACAACAGAAACATTGGTGGTTAAAAAAAACTTTAAAAAAAACCTGTAATAAACCGTGACCAGTATGTTGGGACATTTTTCATATCAACTTTCGTGTGAGATGAAATTTGGTTGTATGAAGTCACAGAGGCATATAGTTAAGCACTGAAGTCCAGCTCTCCCCACAGCCCCTCCACTTTGGTTGACATCACAGACCAGACTTCAGGAGAGCCGGTTAGTGTTAAGCATGGACATAAAAGGCATAAAAAACTTTTAAGGAGGCATTTAAAGGGAAGGGGAGAGAGCTTCATTGACTTCATTGTTAACCTCTTGCCCCATTGGGGCTTATTTACCAAGGGTCCACGTGCGCACTTTCGGCAGACTTTACGACGTTTTCGAGGATTGCACAGCTTTGACAGGTGTCTGCGCTGGAATTGTGTCGTACACGATTGGATTTTGGCGCAGCCGCGCTGCTTTCACGCAACAGAAATTAGGGGGCCGTGCCGTCGGACGTTCTGACAAATTCAGACTGAGCGTGGGATTTAACTTTCAAATTGTGTTGCAAGGCAATGCATCATGAAGAATAAGGAGAACTCCATCGGACCTGAGCGGGGAAGTGTGAAATGCCGGATATAGGGCGCACAATCTTAGTGAATCGCAGCACAGTGAGTTCTCGTTGGACAATGCAATTTCGGGAAATTTCGTCGGACAGGTAAGTAAATGTGCCCCATTGACACTGTCCAAAGAATAGTTGAATAGAGAACATTTATTACTGATCTAGTAACTGTAGTAGCCTCTTCCTCCGAGGTCCTGGTGAGCAGTATTCCTGACCCTCATAGCTCCCACCTTCCAGCTTTTCTTAGTCTATGTCTCCATGTTCTGTATTGTGTTATCACTCGTCTCTGCTTTATCTAGTGGTTACTACTCACCTGGGCAGTTACCTGTAGGAATCTCCTCCTTACATCGCTCATCGCCCCTCACATATGTCTCTGGGGCAGGAATATTCTTCACAGCTTCACCCTGATACACAAACTGAGGAACAAATATTGTAAGAAGTCACCAGACGATGGAGAAGTCACAGAGGAGGATTTAGAAGATAAGAAAAGATCAGTAATTTATAACTACAGGAGGACAGGAGAAGTTATCTGAGACACATAGCTACAGGTCTCCACCATAAATCCAACATATTGAGAACATACGGAACATAAAGGATGACATAAAATTTACATTGATGTCAATGAGATTTTTAAGTGAAACGTTAAAACTCTGTTAAACCTCAGTTCTTTACTTTTTCGAAGGAGGGAAGGAACGGAAAGAAGGAACAGTAGTGGGAAATGAGCCGAACAAAGAATTACTGTTTCAGAAAAAGCAAATGGTAAAGCTGGAGTCCAGCACATAGAGACTATATATGGCCAGGGGATTTTACAAGAAGACAATTTAATGACTGTAATAAATCTCCACAGATCAGAGAAGATGTCATGAAGTCTTATCTCCATCTACCTGATGATCCTGTGGGACATATTTCTCCTCTGAACAATCCTGTGGTAGAAGAAGAGGACTGGGACATCTCTCCAGTGATGTTCTCTTACTGGATCTACCTGTAGGAAACATCCAGAGACGGAATTCCTTCTTTCCATACAGATAATGAAAGGACGTGTGGATTTAGTCCTGTCTATTACCTGCTGATGTGAGGGGCTGGTGGTCCTCCATCATGACGTCCTTGTACACATCTTTGTGTCCTTCTAAATACTCCCACTCCTCCATGGAGAAATAGACAGCCACATCCTGACACCTTATAGGAACCTGACACACACAATGATCCCGTCATCACCCAGATCCCTTCATAGCGTTACTGTATAATGTCCCAGCATTCCCAGCAGTGTCACCTCTCCAGTCAGCAGCTCCATCATCTTGTGGGTGACTTCTAGGATCTTCTGCTCATTGATGTCATCATGTATCAGGGGGTGAGGTGGAGGAGCCGGGATTGGGCTCAGGGTTCTCCCCGGTCCTTCATACACAGGGGCCTGACAGCGCCCACTAGAGGTCCTCTTCACTACTGTGTAATCCTGGTTATGGAGAGACACATTGATAAATCTCCCTCCATACATTTCCAGAATCTCTCACCTCTCCAGTCCTATCATCTGTTATTCCCATACATAATGATGTCATGTGACCTCATCACAATCTCTCACCTCTCCAGTAATATAGAAGAGAATCTCTAGGGTGAGCTGGAAGATTCTCTCCACCCTCCTGTCTCTCTCCATTGTCTGATCCTGAAGAGAAAGAAGATGAGACAAAGTTTCATGATATAAAATCCAGTTTTTAAAATTATATTTAAAGAAAATAAAAAGGGAAAACATTATCCTAATGTCTGTCGATTGAATAACCTGTCAGGAAACAGTCTCCAGGTGAATACCATAGGCATTACCACTGATGGTAGAATATTAATATTTTAGAAAATGTTTCATAAATCCAGAATCGAGGAACCATTCTGGAAGATAAACGAGGTCCATGGGACACAACATGCTAGTGACTTGTGTAGCAGGGAGGTCCAGACTGACCTGTTATCTATTGTCCTGTATTCACATGATGCTGCCTGTGCAGTAAGTAGACCTGAGGTAGTTCTGGAACTTACAGACAAACGTTTGCTTTATATCTATGCATTTTTCGTTAGTTTAACAGGTCATGCAGGTCGCATGTGTTAATATGGGCGCATCCAGATGGTTGCGTCTTCCTCGGACCTTCCTAAAGAAGCCCATGAGAACACAAAAATAACAAAATGTGTATGCGGATCTGTTACCAAGTAACAATCACACGATCCTTCAAGTGTTTGGGACAAGTGACATCATTGGTTTTTTCGCGGATTTGCCAAAATGGGTGACAAACATTTGATTAAACATACAAATGTACTTCAACTGGAAGTGAGACGTTATGTGCAATATTAGAAGATCGCTCAATCTTCATTCACGCATCCTGTGAGTATGTGCACACCTTACTATTTGATCCGTTTATATCGTCTAACTCAATACACATGGACAACACGTTCAACAGGCATAGTTGTCACATTTCATAAAGTCCTTATGCCACGTTTCGAAGGTGTGGCTCCTGCCTGTCTGAGACAGACTGCAATATATTATCAATATATCTACAGTAGTGCTGCAGTAAATTGTATGAGTGATCAGACCCCCTAGGGTTAAAGTACCCTAGGGGGAATGAAATAATAGGTAAAAAAAAAATAAAATATACCTTATATACTCGAGTATAAGCCTAGTTTTTCAGCAGAAAATATGTGCTGAAAAACCCAAACTCGGCTTATACTCGAGTCAAAAAAATAAATATATCTAAACTCACCTTTCCGGCGACCCCTGTATATCTTCTGTGCGATCTGTCCGGCAGCGGCCGAAGGCTATATACACTGGGGCAGGGGCTGGCAGGCTATATACATTGTGGTAGGGGCTGGCTGGCTATATACTGGGGAGGCTGTGACCAATGCATTTCCCACCCACGGCTTATACTCGAGTCAATAGGTTTTTCCAGTATTTTGTGGTAAAATTAGGGGCCTCGGCTTATACTCGGGTCGGCTTACACTCGAGTATATACGGTATATATTTAGTGAAAAAATATAAAATTTTGAATCACTTCTGGTCCCTAAAACGCATATAAAAATAAACTAGCAAAATTGTAAACATGTTACGTATCTCCATATCCCAAAATGTCCGATCTGTCAAAATATGAAAAGGATTATTCAGGGCAATGAAGGTAGTGCCCAAATGTCCAAAATGCCACATTTTGCAACACATAAACATTTGAATTATATAAATGAAAATGTCATCTCGTACAGCTTTTTTCTCTGTAATCACGCTGAGCCAATTAATAAAGTGGAAGTGTTATTTTTTTAAAGCAGAGAAAAATATATTAACCCCCTTCACATGGGCTCAGCCATCTTCAAATAGAGGTGGGGTTTGCTGCATAATGCCAGTGGCACATTGTAAGGAGTACTGTGTAAAAATGGCATACAGGAGTATTGCAATATATGGTAGAAACGATCAGACAATCTAGGGTTAAAGTACCCTAGAGGGTCTAAAAAAATAGTAAAAATAAAGTTTCAAAAAAGTTTCAAAATTAATCAAAGAATTGAAAAACCTAAAAGTTCAAATCACCCCCCCCCCCTTTCCTTAGAACTAATAGAAAAATCATGAACATGTTAGGTATTACCTAATGCCAAAAATATCAAAATATATAAACGTTTTTTTTGGCCGTGCTGAACCCCATAACAGAAAATAGCGCGCAAATACAAACGCAACATTTTAAATCACATAAAAAATTTACAAAGTGATCATAATGTCGCACCGTCCTCAAAATGGTAGCAATAAAAACTCAATTTGACATTGCACACAGCTTTTTTAAAGCGAAGTATGAAAAAGTTAAGATGGCGAAAAAAAATTTCGGACACAATTTTTTAAAATTGGATTATAATCCGAAAAAAAGTTCTAAATTTGGTATCACTTTGATTGCACCAAACCTAAGTATAAAGTAGAGGTGTCATTTGGAGCGCACAGTGAAAGTCGGAAAACTGAGCCTAGATGAAAGAGACGCAAATGCAGGTTTTTTTTCCCCAATTTTCCAGCTTCCAAGAACACAGCATGGAATAACTTCACTGAGAAGTAAAATTCGTTACGCAAAAAATAAGCCCTCACTCAGCGCCGTACATGGAAAAATGAACAAGTTATGGATTTTTTTTTAAGTTAGAGAGCAAAAAAAAAAAAAAACCCTGCGTCCTTAAGGGGCTAAAAGAAATTGCGTAGGAAAATATCGCGCAACTGTGTTATTTTTACAATTATCCACATTCGGAATTTTTTCTTTCCCAGCTCATCGTACAATGAACAAAATCTAAAGATGGTGCCAGTAGAAAGTACAGTTTGTCCTGCAGAAAATTAGACCTCATATTTTTCTGTAAATTTAAAATTTAAAAAAAAAATACAACTTGTGGAAAGGGGGTTAAAAAAAAAAAAAAAAAATGGAAAAAGGCCTGCTAGGGAAAGGGTTAAGAAGAGTTCGAGGTAATAGACGTAGACCGGAGACTAAATGTCCCCTTCACGTTAAGCCTTTTCTTCTGGTCACGATAAAATTATTAATGAGATTCGGAGCCTCGATATTGTCTGCAGGTTCCCGGGTTTTTTCCTCTGGACCAAAATTCCTCCATTTCTCACGTTCACCAGCCTGAGACCATTCATAAGACTGTATTCCCTTTATCGACCACATTGTAAGACCCTCTACGTGCGTCCGATAAGGTCAAGATCCTTCACCTACAAATTCCATCAAGAAGTTCCAAAATTGACGTACGTTATCCTCGTCCACTGACCGGGCGACAACCCCCCACAGGAACCCTGCAGGCACCGCACCTCCTCCCGCCGGGGCTCTGCTTTGTATATGTGGGAGGTGGCAAATGCTATAAGGATAAAGGACCTGTGATGATGTCATGATCATGTGATCAATGTGTGGGAGGAGTCAGGGTGAAGGCTGTGCTGCTGGAGGAGGTAGGACCTGTGATGATGTAATGACCATGTGATCAACCAGTCTGGCTCTTCTTAGTGAGCCAGATCATTGGTCAGCAGTCTCAGGCCACATGTTGTGATTTTCAGATGCAGTTTTTGAAGCTACGAGCAGGTGTGGGTCATAATGCATAACTCCCAACTTATATCAAAGAGAAAGAGAGACAGCAGACATTTTTTGGCCTGAGCCGTGCCTTTAGCTCCTCCCCTTACTCCACAGTATTATTTCCCCCTTAGTGCCCCCCATCTCCCCCTCACATTGTGTCCCCACCAGATCCCTTTCACATTGTAGCCCCACTTATTGTGCCCCTAGTAGGTCCCCCTCACATTGTGCTCCCCGCAGCAGCTCCCGTTTTTTTGCCCCCTTTATTGTGCCCAACCCCAGTTGCTTGCCCTGTTATTGCGGACCCTGTCCAAGCAGCCCTACCATCTTATTGTGCTCCCCTCCTCAGCAGCTACCTCGGTTATTGAACCCCCGACAGTAAAATAAAAAACACACCTTTCCACATTCCCCCAGAGCAGCTTCTCCCTCCTCGGCTTCAGCTGTATGTAGCAGTGACGCTGACAGGCAGAGATGACATCATCACATGATGTCATCACCTGTGGACCCTGGTACATACAGCAGAAGCAGAGAGGAGCCGTTGCGAGGAAATTTTAAAAGGTGAGTATGTGTTTTTAGCAGAGGAACAGTGATAGTGCACTGTCCCGGCACGGTAATCAGCTCGGGTCGGTTAGGAGGTATGATAATGGGTGATAACAATCATTGAGCCGCCCACTCCATTTTTTCATTTCATCTGGAGAACCGAACTTGTGAATGCTTTTTAAGGCAGCCAGTCACCTATCACACTCCACCTTTAACCTGATTTTTTAGATTTCAATAGGAGTGGTTATCCCAGGAGTGGCAGAGTTACACAATCATTGGCATGGTTGAGTGATTGATCAGCTCCTTACCAAAGCCATATTCACATATTGTTGCCCTGCATGAGCCGGCTCCTTTATAACCCATCACTAAGGTGCTCCTGTAGTTTGGAAGTTGCTTATCTTCAGTAAAGACTGGCATTACTGTTACAATCTACATTGCCTCCATGTGTCTGTCTAAGCAACTGCACCAACTACTACCAAATTGTCATCTGTTGAGATAATGAACGTGGGCATAAGTCTTTAATTTAGACCGGGGCCCTTAAACCCCGGGCACACAAGGCTGGTGCCAACACTGGGCATACCTGGGCAAGTGCCGGGGTCCAGGGCTGATGGGGCCCCACATAAGGCTGTATACAAGAAAACCATTGGTCCGTAGTGTAATACATCAGAATTATTTCCTGAATCAAAATGTTTCCAAGCAAATTGTCAGGCTCCAGGGGTAGTGGACCCACTGGACCACCACAGACGATGACATAAGCCGACACCTGGGACCAGAATCTAAGTGGTACCCAGGAACACAGGATGACAGCCCCCCCCCCCCCTTCAGCCTACACCTCTTCTTTGGCTGGAGAAATCTCCACAGGCGATCATTGTCCAGGATATTGTCCTCAGGCTCCAAGGACCTCTCCTCCAGACCGAACCACTTCCGGTCGACAAAAAAGAACCGCTTTCCTCTGACCAACCTCATATCCAGGACCTCCTTTACCTCATAGACAACAGTTGCATCAGCCTCTGAAGCAGGGGGAGGTACCTGTCGAGAGAAGCTTGTCACGATGACTGGCTTCAGGAGGGAGACATGGAAGGAGTTCGGGATGCGCATGGTGGGAGGAAGGCGCAGCTTGTATGCCACAGGATTGATGCGCTTAAGTACCTCGAAGAGACCCAGGAAACGTGGTCCCAGTTTATAGCTTGGAATCCTCCATTTCTGGAGGAGAGCCACACTTTATCACCTGGAGAAAAAACTGGGGGAGGTCTGCATTTCTTATCAGCCTGAGTTTTGGTGCAGGTGGATGCCTGAAGTAGAGATTGTCTGTTCCCAGATGGACTTAAGGTCTTCCACCAACTCTTCCACAGCAGAAACATCAGCAGACATGGAGAGAGGAAGAGGTGGGTGTGGATGTGGTCCATAAACAACAAAGAAAGGAGTGGCACCAGCAGACTCAGACTCGAGACACTTGTAGGAGAATTCAGCCCATGGCAGTAGAGTGGACTAGTCATCCTGTCGGGCGGAGACTGATTAACCCTCTCAACTTGTCCATTGGACTGCAGATGGTATGCAGTTGAGAAGTCCAGCTTCACTTGAAGTTGACCCCACAGGGATCGCCAGAAACAGGAAACAAACTGGACCCCAGGGTCCCAGACAATGTGCAGGGGAAGTCCATGAAGCCAGGAGATGTGCAGGAAGAACAGACTGGCAAGACATGGAGCTGACAGCAGACCTGGCAGAGAAAAAAAATGGGAATCTTGGAAAGCCGATCCGTTACTACCCAGAGGACTGTAGTACCGTAAGAAGATGGGAGATAAGTGATAAAGTCCAGGCCATATCAGGCCGTGTAAGAACTGGGGCCGAGGCAAAGGCTGACTTAATTCTAGAGAAGGCTTCTTCAGCTGCAGGGGGCCAGAGTCTGGGATTGGTGTTCTCTTTGGTCAGCGTCACAATGGGAGTTACAAGAGAGGAGAAGTGCAGAATAAACTGTCGGTAGTAATTGGCAAAGCCCAGGAATCTCTGTATTGTGTGCAGTCCTAAATGGTGAGGCCAGTGAAGAATCGCAGACAACTTAGCGGCATGCATCTGTAGACCTTTGTCAGAGATGATATAGCCTAGAAAGGGAAACCTCTTCTGGTGGAACTGGCACTTCTCGAGTTTGGCTGAAAGGCGATGGGCTCTTAAACAACTGAGGACTTGCCACACGTGGGACTGTTGGGACTCAAGGTTCGTAGAGAACACCAGGATATCGTCAAGATAGACCACGACACAGGTATATAGCAAGTCTCTGAGAATGTTGACAAACTCCTGAAACACCGAGTTCAAATGGCATAACCAGGTACTCAAAGTGCCCATCACGAGTATTGAAGGCGGTCTTCCATTCATCATCTTTGCAGATCCGGATGAGGTTATACGCCCCATGGAGGTCTAGTTTGGTGAAGACCTTGGCTCCACGTATGCGATCAAAGAATTCAGACAGCAGGTCAATGGAGCAATTGTAGAGGCAGTGCGGTGGAAAAGTCTCTGCTTGTTTCTCCGAAAAAACATCAGCAAAGTCTACATATGGAGTGGGAGACCCACCAGAGACTTCGGAAGCGAGACGGTGGAGACGGGACAAGGCAGTTCCAGACAACATGACAGGCATTCCGGTCCCCAGCGGAGAACTTTACCGGTCTGCAAGTCGAGCCCCGGTGCGTGGCGCTGCAACCACGGAAGACCCAGAAGAACTGAAGATGTGCACCAGCTTAGCATGTAAAAGGAAAGTCTCTCCTTGTTCAAGACCCCCACTTCTGGGCATAGGGGTTCAGTGCAGTACCGAATCGGGTCTTGAGAATCTGCCCACTGACTGACGAGATGACCAGCAGCTTCTCGAGACGGACCACAGAAAGACGGTACTGAGAGACCAGGGCAACATCCACAAAGTTTCCTGGAATCCAAGAAGGCAAGGGCTGGAAACTGATTACCCGTCCCAGAGTATGTTCAGACCTAGAGGCAGAGGTTCTCCTGACGTTGCCTGGAATGTTCCATGGCAGGTGGCAGAAATGGTCTTTCGAAGGCAGGAGCCAAGCGAGGCAAACGTCGGACATGGACTTGCGCTTATTCGAGATGTTGCTCCTCAGAGCCCTCCATTAACTGGATATTAAGCTGAGTGGCATTGAGATGAGATCATTTAGAGTAGACAGCAGGTCACGTGCAGGCAGAGTGTCTTTAACTTGTCCCAAAAGTTCCTTTTTAAAGGTCGCAATGAGGGCTGCTTTATTCCAGGCTAGCTCAGAGGCCAGAGTACGAACCGAAGCGCATAGTCACCAACAGGTGAGTCCCCTTGACGCAGGTTCAGGAGTGCAGTCTCAGCTGAAGACACCCGTGCAGGTTCCACAAGGACGGACCGGAACTCAGCGAACAAGGTGGTGATGTTAGCTATAACCAGGTCTTTTTTGTCCCAGAGGGGAGTAGCCCATGCCAAGGCCTTCCTGGAGAGGAGGCTGTTGATGAATGTCCCTTTAAACCGTTCTGTAAAGAACACTGTCAGCATAAGCAAGGAGAACTGGGTGATAAAAGCCCTGCATAACTTGGGGTCTCTATCATACTTTGATGGCATGGAAAGTCTCAGCCTAGGTTCAGTGGAAGGCAGGCATTCCGTAGTAGCAGGAGGAGCCGCAGGAACTTGACGCTGTTGCTGAGTAGCTACCAATTGCTGCAACATGGCGGTGACTTTTCCAAGCTTTTCTCCTTGCACGGCAATCTGTCGGGACTCCTTGACCACAACAGTAGTAAGATCAGCCAGTTCAGGTAGCGGAATCTTGGCGGAAGCCATGGTTGGATCTTACTGTCAGGCTCCAGGGGTAGTGGACCCACGGCAGACAATGGTGTAAGCCGACACCTGGGACCTGAATCTAAGTCGTACCCGGCTTTAACCAGAGCCCGCCGCAAAGCAGGTTGGACTTGTTCCACAGGTGCTACTTTGTCCAATGTGGCAGCCCAGGCGAGGTACAGTGACGTTGAGGAGAATCAAAGTCGAGGACAGGCAGGAGGTCAGGGCGGGAAGCAAAGGATCAGAGTTGGGGGTGTAGCAATAGGTCAAGGCAGGCAGCAGAGAAGCGTAGTCAGAAATGGAACCGGGGTCACAACGGGATATCACGATAACTGCACTGGGCATTAGACAAAGCTTTGTCTAAGGCACAAGACACAAAGATCCGTCAAGGTGTGCAGGGAGAGACTGGTTTACATAGAATTCTGGGAAATGTCCTAGCGCTAATTAATGATAAACTGACCCTTTAAACTTTCTGAAGCCAGTGCGGATATCATCTCATCCGATGTTGAATCTGCCAATCATGCCAACGTTCTCTGGGACATGCCAATTGCCATGCACATAAACAAAACACTTGTGAACATGGGGCCCTTATACCACACTCATGGGGTTTGTTTCTGACCATTTGAGCAGACACATGAATATTAGAAGCTGCTTGATGTCATTGTGCAAGGCTCTGGCACTGCTCCTCCTGTTTCTCCTTGTACAGTAGAGGAGGTAGTGATCCTCCTGTTAGGTTGTGGCTGCATGTACCCCTTCATGTCTCCTGGTGTACTAGCCTGGGTCCTTCTATCTGCATCTTGCTCTGGAAACTGCTGACAAAGCTGACCTTCTAGCCACATCTCACATGCCATTCTGTATGTGCTGCTCTACTTCTGTGGATTGTAAATATCGCCTCATGCTACCTCTAGGAGTAAGAGCAATGAGAAAAGCAGAAGTGGCCAAGACAACCAAAAAGGATAAGAAAAGAGAAATGGTCTGTGGACACCACCTACATTACCACTCTTTTATACTACCTGACAACTACCTGTTGTCTGCTCCATCTGCACAGCAGCAGCAGAAATTGATTCAGTTTAGATTCAGAGCAGGACAGGTTTCACGGAAATGTAAACGTGAGCCTCCTTTATGACATCATAATTTGACTATTTACCTTCCATGATTTTTTTTTATATTTAAAACAAATTTGTGCGTAAAACATTTCATGCATTCTGACGAAAAAAAACAGCTTCACTCCTGTGTGAAGGGAACCTGCGAGTTAAACGAACACCCGCTAACAAAATATATATATGCAAACTGCTATCATACAGCATTACAACTATCCCTACATTGTTCCTCCCTATGCCTATAAATTCCACAGTATATTCGTAAAAAGTGGACCATCTAGGCAAATGACCCCATACAAGTCCTATTGTCTTTCCTTTGAGCTTAGTCCAAAATATTCATATTCTTCCAGCTCAGCTGTGCCTTCAGCTCCTAATTGATGAGGAGCTGGCAGAGACTATAGTAAAAAAAAGACTCCACCAGTGCAGTTCTGGTCTACAGGTCTGAATTGGCAGAGTTTGTACCCATATTAACTAACAGGCTGGATTGTCTAAGTGGATACAGTCACTGGAGCGCCAGTGGGGGAACTTCATTTTAAATGCCTGTCTTATTGAATTCCCCCCATTGGCAGTGTGTGACTTGCTGAAGAGAATTCCTGAGGTAGGGGTGGATGAGGTAGCTAATTTCTCTTCGAAAATTGAGAACACAGTGAACGTCTGGACTTGTTTTTCAGTCTCCTCTCGCTTGGAAGTCAGTTTCTCCAGGAAATTTTGGAGTTTCAATTTCTTTTTCTCAGCTACATCATCCATTGGTTCTACCTGGTGTCCTTTGTGTTTTCCGGCCAGAGAGCAGGTGACACAGATACAAGTAGAGTCTTCGATGCAGTAGTACTCTAGTATGTTCTTATGGATGGAGCATTTCCGATTATCCAGGGAAGTGGTGGGGTCCATTAAGATGTGATCCTCCGACTTGCTGTGTTTTTTTAAGTGTTTGTGACACAAAGAAGCCTCAAATTGTAAGCAGGTTTTGACGGCAGGTACAGAAGAGTCACAGTAAGTACAGAAGGTGCCACCAGTTGAGCTGAAAATTTGCTGGACTCAAAGGAAAGGCGATGATCGGACTCACATGGGTCATTTACCTAGATGTCGATTCAACTTTACGAACAGACTGTGGAACCTTACAAGGATGGGGAGGAACAATATAGTGATAGTTGTACTGATAGTTTACTGAGTGTGGGTTAGTTTAGCTGACAGGTTCCCTTTTAACATTATTACAATTCCCACACAAAAACAATCAGTGTATGAGAACATTTATAATTCCAACGCTTTTAAATTTCTGTACATTGTAATCAGGGAAAAAGCAATAACAATGTATCTTACTTAACAACATCTAATGTATTTCAAAGCATTTATCACATTATGAACATGAAAATGGCTAATCCCCAGTGTGAATTCTCTGATGTCTTTTAAGATTTTGTGAATCACTGAAAGATCTCCCACATTCTGTACAATAAAATGGCTTCACCCCCGTGTGAACTCTTTGATGTCTAAAAAGATCTGATTTCGCGAAATAATCTTTTCCACATTCTGAACATGAAAATGGCTTCTCTCCTGTGTGAAGTCTCTGATGTCTACTAAGATGTGATTTCTGGCTGAAAGATTTCCCACATTCTGTACATAAAAATGGCCTCTCCCCCGTGTGAGTTATTAAATGCCTACTAAGATCTGATTTCGTACTATAACATTTCCCACATTCTGAACATGAAAATGGCTTCTCCCCCGTGTGGCTTCTCTGATGTACAAGAAAGTCTGATTTATAGTTAAAACCTTTTTTACATTCAGAGCATGAAAATGGCTTCTGCTTTGTGTAACTTCTCCGATGGTTGACACAATTTCCTTTATCTGTACAACGTGTCTTACATTCCATTTGCGATGACTTTTCCTTGGTATGAATTCTCTGTTGTCTTTCCAGTTCTGTTTTATCGCTATGATTTTCACCACATTCTGAACCTTTATGCGACTTCTCCCCATTGTGATGACTTTGAAATACAACAATATGACCTCTATTCGGCTCAACAGTCCATAGTGATTGTGTAGATACAACCCATTTAATAGGACCATGCTGTTCATGAGTATCTTGTGCAATATAAGAAGGCTCTCCTATAAATTCTGATATCAGATGTTCCTCTGAGCTCCTGGTGTTGTCATCTGCAGAGAATAAAACAGATTATAAAATATAACCATAACATTGGTTGTGGTGAGAAAACTCTGAAGATGTATCACAGGACATTTGTGTGATATCAGCAATCCGGGTACATGCAGCATTTCTTGTCTGCCCATGGTGGCTATGACTTTCCTGCTTACCATAAGGTTCTGTATTATTACTGATGTAACATCTCAGCCTCTTCCTCCGAGGTCCTGGTGAGCAGTATTCCTGACCCTCATAGCTCCCACCTTCCAGCTTTTCTTAGTCTATGTCTCCATGTTCTGTATTGTGTTATCACTCGTCTCTGCTTTATCTAGTGGTTACTACTCACCTGGGCAGTTACCTGTAGGAATCTCCTCCTTACATCGCTCATCGCCCCTCACATATGTCTCTGGAGCAGTAATATTCTTCACAGCTTCACCCTGGAAATGAAAAAATAAAAATTGCAGAGGTCACCATGATAAGCAGCCTCCAGAGACAGAAACTGTGAGAAGAAGCAGTTATCATTTATATGCTAAATATAATCCTTCCTCTTGTTGCCCCAAAGAAGCAAACAGTCAAACTTCAGTCAGGTACAGAAAGACAAGGGATTCCACTTTATAAAAATAGAAATAAATTGAATGAAACACTACAGATCAGAGAATAAGAAGTCTTATCTCCATCTACCTGATGATCCTGTGGGACATATTTCTCCACTGAACAATCCTGTGGTAGAAGAAGAGGACTGGGACATCTCTCCGGTGATGTTCTCTTACTGGATCTACCTGTAGGAAACATCCAGAGACTGAATTCCTTCTTTCCATACAGATAATGAAAGGACGTGTGGATTTAGTCCTGTCTATTACCTGCTGATGTGAGGGGCTGGTGGTCCTCCATCATGACGTCCTTGTACACATCTTTGTGTCCTTCTAAATACTCCCACTCCTCCATGGAGAAATAGACAGCCACATCCTGACACCTTATAGGAACCTGACACACACAATGATCCCGTCATCACCCAGATCCCTTCATAGCGTTACTGTATAATGTCCCAGCATTCCCAGCAGTGTCACCTCTCCAGTCAGCAGCTCCATCATCTTGTGGGTGACTTCTAGTATCTTCTGCTCATTGATGTCATCATGTATCAGGGGGTGAGGTGGAGGAGCCGGGATTGGGCTCAGGGTTCTCCCCCGTCCTTCATACACAGGGGCCTGACAGCGCCCACTAGAGGTCTTCTTCACTACTGTGTAATCCTGGTTATGGAGAGACACATTGATAAATCTCCCTCCATACATTTCCAGAATCTCTCACCTCTCCAGTCCTATCATCTGTTATTCCCATAGATAATGATGTCATGTGACCTCATCACAATCTCTCACCTCTCCAGTAATATAGAAGAGAATCTCTAGGGTGAGCTGGAATATTCTCTCCATTATCTTGACCCTGTCTCTGTCCATTGTCCCTCCTAAATGGAAAGATCAGACAATGTTACATGATATAAGATCCCTTTTATAAACTTACATTTAAAGAAATTAATAAGGGAAAACATTATCCTAGTGAATAACCAGGTTTGATATAAATCGTGGCAACTAAACGATGAATACCATAGGCCAGTGATGGCGAACCTTTTAGAGACCGAGTGCCCAAACTACAACCAAAATCCACTTATTTACCATGAAGTGCCAACATGGCATTTCAAGCAGTAACTTATTGCTACCTGTTCTTCAACATCATTCAATTGTATTGGCTCTCCTAAGACCACAAATAAAGTTGAAAGAAGGTGAGCAAATTCAGACCATCATTGTAGCTTCTCTCCAGGGACAATGGTGGGTCCAGCAGGAGGACCTCCAAAGACAATGCAGTTCTGTCCTTCTCACTTTTCCCGCAGTTCAAACAGCCAATGAAATGTCGCTTTAAAATAGCCCTGAGAGCGGTATTTTTTAAGATGCTTGGGACTGCAGGAAGATTTGGTGGATTTGATCCTGTTTGGTGAAATTGGGACAATGGCCTGAGTGCCCACAGAAAGGGCTCTGAGTGCCACCTCTGGCACCCGTGCCATAGGTTCGCCACCACTGCCATAGGCATTACCCCGATGGTGAGATGAGTAGAATATTATTATTTTAGAAAATGGTTCATAAATCTAGAACCGAGGACCCTACTGGAAGAGAAGCGAGGTCCATGGGACACAACATGCTAGTGACTTGTGTAGCAGGGAGGTCCAGACTGACCTGTTATCTATTGTCCTGTATTCACATGATGCTGCCTGTACAGTAAGTAGACAAAGAAAGTTCTGGAACTTACAGACAGACAAATGTTTTCTTTAGTCCGCGCCAGTCCCAGTCCCAGTTTAACAGGTCATGCAGGACTCATGTGTTAATATGGGCGCATCCAGAAGGTTGTGTTTTCCTCGGACCTTCCTAAAGAAGCCCATGAGAACACAAAAACAACAAATGTATTTGCGGGTCTGTTACCAAGTAACAATCACACGATCCTTCAATCGCGACTTTCAAGTGACACAAATCAAGGGGTGGACCTTCGGACAATCCGACGGATTTGGACTGACTTTAAAATTGTGTCGCATTTCAAGCACTTACATACACCGGGAACAAGAAGGTGAACTCCGCCGGACCTGAGCGGGGAAGTGACAGATACAGGAAATTGGGCGCACGATCTTTGTGAATATCAATGGTGTGCATGATAGTCTGACACCGCACAGCGGGAATCGCGACAGGGCTGGCTAAGTAAATGTGCCCCATTACCTGCAATATTACAAGATCACTCAAACTTCATTAAGACATCACGTGAGTTGAAAATGTATTAAAACGCAATAAAACCTGTTCACCAAATTTTCAGCCTGAGACCATTCGTAAGACTGTATTCCCTTTATCGACCACATTGTAAGACCCTCTACGTGCGTCCGATAAGGTCAAGATCCTTCACCTACAAATCCCATCAAGAAGTTCCAAAATTGTCGTACGTTATCCTCCTCAACTGACCTAGCGACAACCCCCCACAGGAGCCCTGCAGGCACCGCACCTCCTCCTCCCGCAGCGCTCTCCTTTGTATTTATGGGAGGTGCCAAATGCTATAAGGGTAAAGGACCTGTGATGATGTCATGATCATGTGATCAATGTGTGGGAGGAGTCAGGGTGAAGGCTGTGCTGCTGGAGGAGGTAGGACCTGTGATGATGTAATGACCATGTGATCAACCAGTCTGGCTCTTCTTAGTGATCCGGATCATTAGGTTTAGCTTACTATAAAGAGTCAGCTCCTGAACTGCTCCCTACGTTCTCAGGCCACATGTTGTGATTTTCAGATGCAGTTTTTGAAGCTACAAGCAGGTGTGGGTCATAATGCATAACTCCCAACTTATATCAAAGAGAAAGAGAGACAAAAGATGCCATGCGCGACACAGACATTTTTTTGGCCTGAGCCGTGCTTTTTGCTCCTCCCCTTACTCCACAGTATTATTTCCCCCTTAGTGCCCTCCATCTCCCCCTCACATTGTGTCCCCCCCTGCTCCCTTTCACATTGTAGCCCCACTTATTGCACCCCCTAATAGGTCCTCCTCACATTGGGCTCCCCGCAGCAGCTCCCCCTGTTATTTTGCCCAACCCCAGCTGCTCCCCCTGTTATTGCGGACCCCTTCCAAGCAGCCCTACCATCTTATTGTGTTCCCCTTCCCAGCAGCTACCTCGTTTATTGCACCCCTCACAGTAAAATTAAAAAACAGACCATTCCACATTCCCCCACAGCAACTTCTCGCTCCTCTGCTTCAGCTGTGTGTAGCAGTGAAGCTGACAGGCAGAGATGACATCATCACATGATGTCATCACCTACAGACCCTGGTACATACAGCAGAAGCAAAGAGGAGCTATTGCGAGGAAATTTTAAAAGATGAGTATGTGTTTTTAGCAGAGGAACAGTGATCAGCTCGGGTCGGTTAGGAGGTATGATAATGGGTGATAACAAACATTGAGCCACCCATTCAATTTTTTCATTCCATCTGGAAAACTGAACTTGTGAATGCTTCCTCAGGCAGCCAGTCACCTATCACACTCCACCTTTAACCTGATTTTTTAGAGTTAAGAGGCGTGGTTATCCCAGAGTTACACAATCACTGGGATGGTTGAGTGATCCATCAGCTCCTTACCAAAGCCATATTCACATATTGTTGCCCTGCATGAGCCGGCTCCTTTATAACCCATCACTATGGTGCTCCTGTAGTTGGGCTGTTTGGAAGTTGCTTATCTTCAGTAAAGACTGGCATTACTGTTACCATCTACATTGCCTCCATGTGTCTGTCATAGCAACTGCACCAACTACTACCAAATTGTCATCTGTTGAGATAATGAACGTGGGCATAAGTCTTTAATTTAGACCGGGCCCTTAGACCACGGGCCACACCTGGCCCTTGAACCATCTCTGACCGCCCCATCATTAAATTATGAAGCAATTACCGGTAGATCCTCCATTTTTTATGCAGGGATGGTATATGTATTGTATACAGTATATAGACAAATGCCCTGGCCTGAAGCGGGCGTGCGCACGCGCCCTGGGAGACATAGACGCACACAAACAACCAGAGGACCAGGAATGGGGACAGGTAAGAAGCGCTTGCGAACACAGAGGGGCACAGGTGAACCCGCAACTTGAGGTATGGGTCACAGGAACACCCATGACAGTCCCCCCCCTTCAGCCTACCCCTCTTCTTGGGCTGGAGAAATCTCCACAGGCGATCATGGTTCAGGATATTGTCCTCGGACTCCCAGGACCTCCCCTCCAGACCGAACCCCTTCCAGTTGACGAGAAAGACCGCTTTCCTCTGCCCAACTTCATACCCAAGACCTCCTTTACCTCATAGACAGCAGTTGCATCAGCCTCATTAGCAGGGGTGGTACCTGTCGGGAGAAGCGATTCAAGATGACTGGCTTCAGGAGGGAGACATGGAAGGAGTTCAGGATGCGCATGATGGGTGGAAGGCGCAGTACTTCATAGGGACCCAGGAAACGCGGTCCAAGTTTATAGCTTTGAAATTTCTGTAAGACATATCTGGAGGAGAGCCACACTTGCTGCGGGTGGACGCCTGAAGTAGAGATTGACAAGTCTGTTCCCAGATGGACTTAAGGTCTTCCACCAACTTTTCCACAGCAGGAACATCAGTAGACACGGAGAAGAGGTAGGCGTGGATGTGGTCCATAAAGAACAAAGAAAGGAGTGGCACCAGCAGACTCAGACTCCAGGGATTTGTAGGAGAATGCAGCCCATGGCAGCAGAGTAGACCAGTCATCCTGTCGGCGGGGACCGATTAACCCTCTCAACTTGTCCATTGGACTGCGGATGGTATGTAGTTGAGAAGTCCAGCTTCACTTGAAGTTGACCCCACAGGGATCGCCAGAAACGGTATGCGAACTGGACCCCACGGTCCGAGACAATGTGCAGGGGAAGTCCATGAAGCCGGAAGATGTGCAGGAAGAACAGACTGGCAAGACATGGAGCTGATGGCAGACCTGGCAGAGGAACAAAATGGGACATCTAGGAAAGCCGATCATTTAGTACTCAGAGGAATGTATTACCGGAAGAAGATGGGAGATCAGTAATAAAGTCCATGGCTATGTAAGTCCACGGGCAACTGGGTATCGGCAACGGCAAGAGCAGACCTGCAGGCTTGAGACGTGACGAATTGTTACGGGCACAGGAAGCGCAACTCACAAAATCTCGAACGTCCTTGACCAGATCAGGCCACCAGTAAGAACGAGATATGAAAGCAACCAACTTCCAGCTGGAATGGCTTCTTCGTATCAGGCCGTGTGAGAACTGGGGTCGAGGCAAAGGCTGACTTCAATCTAGAGAAGACTTCATCAGCTGCCGAGGGCCAGAGTCTGGGATTGGCGTTCTTTTTGGTCAGCGTCACAATGGGAGTTACAAGAGAGGAGAAGTGCAGGATAAACTATTGGTAGTAATTGGCAATGCCCAGGAATCTCTTTATTGTGTGCAGTCCTACATGGTGAGGCCACTGAAGAACCGCAGACAGAGATGATATAGCCCAGAAAGGGAAACCTCTTCTGGTGGAACTGGCACTTCTCGAGTTTGGCTGAAAGGCGATTGGCTCTTAAACAACTGAGGACTTGCCACACGTGGGACTGGTGGGACTCAAGGTTCATAGAGAACACTAGTATATCATCAAGATAGACCACGACACAGGTATATAGGATGTCTCTGAAAATGTTGTTGACGAACTCCTGTAAAACAGCTAGTGCGTTACAGAGTCCAAATGGCATAACCAGGTACTCAAAGTACCCATCACAAGTATTGAAGGCGGTCTTCCATTCATCATCTTTGCAGATCCGGATGAGGTTATACGCCCCACGGAGGTCTAGTTTGGTGAAGACCTTGGCTCCATGTAAGTGATCAAAGAATTCTGGCAGCAGGTCAATAGAGCAATCGTAGCGGCAGTGCAGTGGAAAAGTCTCTGCTTGTTTCTCCAAAAAAATATCAGCACAGACCACATATGGAGTGGGGAGACCCACCAGAGACTTGGAGGACTTCGGAAGCGAGACGGTGGAGACGGGACAAGGCAGTTCCAGACAACATGACTGTCATTCCGGTCCCCAGCGAAGAACTTCACCCGTCTGCCGGTTGAGCCCCGGTGCGTGGCCCTGCAACCACGGAAGACCCAGATAAATGAAGATGTGCACCAGGTTAGCATGTAAAAGGAAAGTCTCTCCTTGTTCAAGACCCCCACTTCTAGGCATAGGGGTTCAGTGCAGTACCGAATCGGGTCTTGAGAATCTGCCCACTGACTGACGAAATGACCAGCAGCTTCTTGAGACGGACCACAGAAAGACGGTACTGAGAGACCAGGGCAACATCCACAAAGTTTCCTGCCGAATCGGAATCCAGGAAGGCAAGGGCTGGAAACTGATTACCCCGTCCCGGAGCTGAGAAAGACAGGTATGTTCAGACGTGGAGAAGGTTTATTCTCACCTAGAGATGCTTCTCCCAAGAACCCTAGGTGGCTGTGTTTCCTGGGCGCTGAGGACAATGTGGGAAGGTCTGAAGTAAGAGTTCCGGGCTGGCACAATAGAGGCAGAGGATCTCCTGATGGTGCCTAAACAAGAACAATTAAAAAGCACGGACACCACGCTTGCGAACACAGAGGGGAATGGATGAGCCCGCGACCCAAGATATGGGTCGCAGGAGCATCCGTGACAAAAAGCTAACAATTCACATTTAAACACTGCCCAAAAAAGAACGTGAACAATAAAATACCACTTCTAAGATCTCAATGAATAAGTTTCAATTCTTTATTAATTACATAGTGGAAGATGCTCAGAAGCATAAAACACAAAATTAATCAGAAATCAAAATGAATATCCCATGTAGGTGTAAATTTGGAATGATCAAAACTTGAATAAAAGGAGAATCAAAATCAAGTGGAAAATCAAATATCCGGCTGCTCCAACTTCAGTGGAAATGCCTCAAGACAAAGAAATGAGACTCAGTAGTGTCTATGTAGGCCTCCACGTTCCTGTTTGACCTCCCTTTAATTCTTGGACCTGCCCCTCATGACGTGGCAGATATTCCACTGAGGGATCTCCTCCCAGAAGTGGAGTAAAGCATCAGTCAACTCTTGCACAATATGTGGTGCATCCTGATGACCCATATGTGCTTGATTGCATTTAGATAAGGAGAATGGACAGACCAGTCCATAGCATTAATTCCTTCATCATTTAGGAACTGCTAACACATTGCAGCCACATGAGGCCTAGCATTGCCCTGCATCAGAAGGAACCCAGGGCCAACCGCACCAGCATACGGTCTCACAATGCGTCTGAAAATCTCACCCCGGTAGCTAATGGAAGAAAGGTGTCACGGGTGACCCCTCGATCCACGACATGGATCGCGGGGTCACCCGTGACACCTTTCTTCCACCCGTGCTCCGCTGTATAAGCTGCCCCGTCCCCGGTCTGTACTTACCTCTCCAGGCTCCAGGCTGTGGTTCCGTCCGGGCCGCATGCCTCCTCCGACTAGGGTGTGCGCGCGCAGACTCTCCAGGAATTTAAAGGGCCAGCGTCCTCCTAATTGGCGCTGACATCCCGCCTCTGCTATATATTCTGGAAGCTCCCAGCATTCCCTGCCGGATCTTCAAGTCATTCTAACTGAAGTGAAAGCCTCCTGAGCGTGTCCAGACGCCTCCGTGATTCCTGAACGTTTCCAGACGTCTCCGTGTTACTGTGGTGTTCCCGTGTCCCTGTCGTGTTCCCGTGTTCCTGTCGTGTTCCCGTGTTCAGTAATCCTGTGGCGGTCCTGTAATCTTGTGGCGGTCCTGTAATCCTGTGGTGGTCCTGTATCCCAGTGGTCTTCCTGAGGTCCTGCCAGCCGTCCCTCCGAGGTCCTGCCGGTCCAAGGTCCTGCCTATCCGAGGTCCTGCCTTCCCGTGGTCCTGCCTTCCCGTGTTCCCCGTGTCCCTACCTTGGCTGCCACCGCGGGCCTAGTCGCACCCGTGGAGTGACCTGGTGGCTCCCCGGACTCTGGCGAAAACCAGGAGTCCACTTAGACTCTGCTCCCGGTTTGCGGCTAGTATCGTTATCCGCCACGGTGGTCCAGGGAGTCAACAGACTCTGCCCATAGACTCTCTGACTGTTCGACCCACCCAACTGTGACAGTAAGATCCGGCCATGGACTCCGCTAAGGTCTTGTATCCCCCTAAAAGTACCAAGGACCCACTCCAGGTACTGGGTGACCTTCCAAGCCGTATTGCCCAGCAGTCTCAAGAAATTTCTGGACCCAAATTTTTGATGCCTAACAAATTTGATGGCAACCCCAATTTTTGCAGGAGCTTTGTTGCCCAGTGCTCACTGCACATCAAATTGATGTCCTCCCAGTTCACTACCGAACGCACTAAGTTGGCATTTGCTTTCTCTTTACTCTCTGGAGAGGCCCTGACCTGAGATACCCCTTTGTGGGATAGTGGTGATCCAGACATGGCTACCCATACCACGTTCCTGGCAAAAATCTGGTCCAGTTTTGAACCACCTCAAGTCCGGCTTCCCCGACTGTCCTGCTTTGCCCCGGTGTCCTCAGTGTCTCTGCAGCTTCCAGAGTCTCCACTGGCCTTCCCAGAGGCTGCTCCAGAGTCTCCACCGGCCTTCCCAGAGGCCGTTTCAGAGTCTCCACCGGCATTCCCAGAGGCTGCTTTGGTGTGCCAGGAACCACTCAAGTCTCCGCAGATTCTCAGTGCTGCTCCAGTGGCTCCCCGGCCTCCGCAGCTTCCGGGGGCTACTCCAGTGGCATCCCTGTGGCTCCCCAAGAGTCGCTCTAGCCTCTACAGCTTCCCAGCGCTGCTCCAGCTTTCCAAGGGCTACACCAGCCCCCGGCCAAAAGACGTTTAAGACGTTCTAAGTGAAGCGAAATCCTCCTGAGCATTTCCAGACACCTCCGTGATTCCTGAGCATTTCCAAACGCCTCAGTGTTCCTGTGGTGTTCCCGTGTTCCATAGTCCTGTGGCGGTCCTGTAATCCTGTGGCAGTCCTGTAATTCTGTGGTTGTCCTGTAATCCTATGGAGGTCCTGAGGTCCTGCCAGCCGTCCTTCCGAGGTCCTGCCTGTCCGAGGTCCTGCCTTCCCGTGGTCCCTGTGTCCCTACCTTGGCTGCCACCGCGGGCCTAGTCGCACCCGTGGAGCGACCTGTGGCTCCTCGCCGCAGCAAGACCTTACCGCTTTGCGGCAGGCTCTGGTGAAGACCAGGAGTCCACTTAGACTCCGCTCCTGGGTTGCGGCTAGTGTTGTTATCCCCCGCGGTGGTCCAGGGAGTCCACAGACTCTGCCCATAGACTCTCTGACGGATCGTCCATATGAAGCGTGACAACAGGCTAGGTCTTTTTAGTGCAATTTTCTGCCAAACCGGTCATGCTGGAGGATGTTACAGGAGAACATTTTTCATGGCATCACCAAACCCTGTCACGTCTGTCACATGTACTCAATGTGAACATGCTCTCATCCATGAAGAGCATTGGGTGCCAATGATGAATCTGCCAATCTTGCCAACGTTTTCTGGCACATGCCAACCGCCTTGCACATAAGCAAAACACTTGTGAACATTTGGCCCTTATACCACACTCATGGGGTTTGTTTCTGACCATTTGCGCAGACCATTAGAGGCTGCTTGATGTCATTGTGCAAGGCTCTGGCACTGCTTCTCCTGTTTCTCCTTGTACAGTAGAGGAGGTAGTGATCCTCCTGTTAGGTTGTGCCCGTATGTACCCCTTCATGTCTCCTGGTGTACTGGCCTGTGTCCTTGCATCTGCATCTTGCTCTGGAAACTGCTGACAAAGCTGACCTTCTAGCCACATCTCGCATGCCATCCTGTATGAGCTGCTCTTCTTCTGTGGATTGTAAATATGTGAATATCGCCTCAAGACAACCAAAAGAATAAGAACAGAGAAATAGTCTGTGGACACCACCTACATTACCACTCTTTTATACTACCTGACAACTACCTGTTGTCTGCTCCATCTGCACAGCAGCAGCAGAAATTGATTCAGTTTAGATTCATAGCAGAACAGGTTTCACGGAAATGTAAATGTGAGCCTCCTTTATGACATCATAATTTGACTGTATTTGCCATCCATGATTTTTTTTATATATTTAAAACAAATTTGTGTGTAAAACATTTCATGCATTCTTTTTTTTTTTCAACTTACATTTTTACTAAAGTTTTTAAAGTTCACAGGAAGAGGTATGAATACAGTAGCATATCAGTAATAAATAAAAGCACATTTGTCATATAACTTTCATTAGGTCACGCAGGACCCTCAGAAAACGATCCTCTATATATGAAGGAACGACATTTCAATCCAGCACACATTTTACTTCAGATTTCAAGGCTTCTAGGTGAGGAAGGAGCATCTCGCTCTGAAACGCGTCTAGCCATAATCATAGGATTGAACCCTATCCATCAACCACTGGATGCAGGCACAAACTATTCAAAGACAGCTCCCGCAGCAAAGAATCTGCAGCGAAACAATCTTTGTATTTATAACAACTTCAAAATTCCACTGATTGAGGTGGATATATCCCACTGTCTGCGACGAATACATACTGCAATATATTGCAGAAACCTCATAAGATAACGAGTAACGAGACGATATAGCCATATACATCTCAGCTGGCGTCTCCGAACGCCATTACGCAACACACGCGGTGGTAGGAACAACGGAGTGAAATACAAACCTAAACGCCTGACACGGCGTCCCATTGTCCTCCGACATAGAGAAAAATACCGATACGGCATAAGATCCTGCGAGATCCGACTAACCTTGAGTGCCTGACTATACTAATGACATTTGCCATCACTTTTGGGTTCGATCCTATCTGAACTGTCGCAACATACACTGCAGGTATAGGGCTGAATATTCACCTCTCTCATATGAAATATGATTTTTTAAAAATATTTTTTATGCATCTTTGTGATATTTTAGATTGAGATCTGAGCAGAAACACTATTTTTTTGCAAAAAAACCCACAAACAATCCTGTGACGTTTCTATAGATTTTTGTGACGTGTCATATACTTTGTATTTTATGAGAACAAAAACATTTATTGGTGTAAGACTATTTCTATAGATGTTTACAGGTTTTGATCTTATGTATTTATGTATTTTTAAATTGTAAAGATTGAAAACAGTATCTCAAAGCATTTATCACATTATGAACATGAAAATGGCTAATCCCCAGTGTGAGTTCTCTGATGTCTTTTAAGATTTTGTGAATCATTGAAAAATCTCCCACATTCTGTACAAGAAAAAGGCCTCACCCCCGTGTGAACTCTTTGATGTTTAAAAAGATCTGATTTATTGAAATAACTTTTTCCACATTCTGAACATGGAAATTGCTTCTCTCCTGTGTGAAATCTCAGATGTCTACTGAGATGTGATTTCTGGATGAAAGATTTCCCACATTCTTTACATGAAAATGGCCTCGCCCCCGTGTGAGTTATTAAATGTCTTACAAGATCTGATTTCGTACTATAACATTTCTCACATTCTGAACATGAAAATGGCTTCTCCCCCGTGTGCCTTCTCTGATGTGCAAGAAAGTCCGATTTATAGTTAAAACTTCTTTTACATTCAGAGCATGAAAATGGCTTCTGCTTTGTGTAACTTCTCCGATGGTTGGCACAATTTCCTTTATCTGTACAACGTGTCTTACATTCCATTTGCGATAATGATTTTTCCTCGGTATGAATTCTCTGTTGTCTTTCCAGTTCTGTTTTATCGCTATAATTTTCACCACATTCTGAACCTTTATGCGACTTCTCCCCATTGTGATGACTTTGAAATACAACATTATGACCTATATTCGGCTCAACAGTCCATAATGATTGTGTAGCTACAACCCATTTAATAGGATCATGCTGTTCATGAGCATTTTGAGTATTTTCTGATATCAGATGTTCCTCTGAGCTCCTGGTGTTGTCATCTGCAGAATAAAACAGATTATAAAATATAAACTTAACATTGGTTATGGTTAGAAAATCTTTCCTTCTTACCATAAGGTTCTATATTATCACTGATGTAACATCTCAGTCTCTTCCTCCGAGGTCCTGGTGAGCAGTATTCCTGACCCTCATAGCTCCCACCTTCCAGCTTTTCTTAGTCTATGTCTCCATGTTCTGTATTGTGTTATCACTCGTCTCTGCTTTATCTAGTGGTTACTACTCACCTGGGCAGTTACCTGTAGGAATCTCCTCCTTACATCGCTCATCGCCCCTCACATATGTCTCTGGGGCAGGAATATTCTTCACAGCTTCACCCTGGAAATGAAAAAATAAAAATTGCAGAAGTGACGAGACAACAGAGGTCAGAAAAGCCGACATCCATCACAAATACTTATTATTAACAGCAGCCTCCAGAGACAGAAACTGTGAGAAGAAGCAGTTATCATTTATATGCTAAATATAATCCTTCCTCTTGTTGCCCCGAAGAAGCAAACAGTCAAACTTCAGTCAGGTACAGAAAGACTATATAGACAAGGGATTCCACTTTATAAAAATAGAAATAAATAGAATGAAACACTATATACTCACCGGCCACTTTATTAGGTCCACCATGCTAGTAACGGGTTGGACCCCCTTTTGCCTTCAGAACTGCCTCAATTCTTTGAGGCATAGATACAACAAGGTGCTGGAAGCTCCTCAGAGATTTTGGTCCATATTGACATGATGGCATCACACAGTTACCGCAGATTTGTCGGCTGCACATCCATGATGCGAATCTCCCGTTCCACCACATCCCAAAGATGCTCTATTGGATTGAGATTTGGTGACTGTGGAGGCCATTTGAGTCCAGAGACCTCATTGTCATGTTCAAGAAACCAGTCTGAGATGATTCCAGCTTTATGACCTGGCGCATTATCCTGCTGAAAGTAGCCATCAGATGTTACAGGGTACATTGTGCTCATAAAGGGATGGACATGGTCAGCAACAATACTCAGGTAGGCTGTGGCATTGCAACGATGCTCAATTGGTACCAAGGGGCCCAAAGAGTGCCAAGAAAATATTCCCCACACCATGACACCACCACCCCCAGCCTGAACCGTTGATACAAGGCAGGATGGATCCATGCTTTCATGTTGTTGACGCCAAATTCTGACCCTACCATCCGAATGTCGCAGCAGAAATCGAGACTCATTAGACCAGGCAATTGTAGCCTCAGTTTCCTGTTCTTAGCTGAAAGGAGTGGCACCCGGTGTGGTCTTCTGCTGCTGTAGCCCATCTGCCTCAAATTTCGACATACTGTACGTTCAGAGATGCTCTTCTGCCTACCTTGGTTGTAACAGGTGGCGATTTGAGTCACTGTTGCCTTTCTATCAGCTCGGACCAATCTGCCCATTCTCCTCTGACCTCTGGCATCAACAAGGCATTTCTTCCCACAGAACTGCCGCTCACTGGATGTTTTTTATTTTTCGGACCATTCTCTGTAAACCCTAGATGGTTGTGCTTGAAAATCCCAGTAGATCAGCAGTTTCTGAAATACTCAGACCAGCCCTTCTGGCACCAACAACCATGCCACGTTCAAAGGCACTCAAATCATCTTTCTTCCCCATACTGATGCTCGGTTTGAACTGCAGGAGATTGTCTTGACCATGTCTACATGCCTAAATGCACTGAGTTGCCGCCATGTGATTCGCTGATTAGAAATTAAGTGTTAACGAGCAGTTGGACAGGTGTACCTAATAAAGTGGCCGGTGAGTGTAGATCAGATAACATGTCATGGAGTCCATCTACCTGATGATCCTGGGGGACATATTTCTCTTTTGAACAATCCTGTGGTAGAAGAAGAGGACTGGGACATCTCTCCGGTGATGTTCTCTTACTGGATCTACCTGTAGGAAACACATCCAGAGACTGAATTCCTTCTTTCCATACAGATAATGAAAGGATGTGTAGATTTAGTCCTGTCTATTACCTGCTGATGTGAGGGGCTGGTGGTCCTCCATCATGACGTCCTTGTACACATCTTTGTGTCCTTCTAAATACTCCCACTCCTCCATGGAGAAATAGACAGCCACATCCTGACACCTTATAGGAACCTGACACACACAATGATCCCGTCATCACCCAGATCCCTTCATAGCGTTACTGTATAATGTCCCAGCATTCCCAGCAGTGTCACCTCTCCAGTCAGCAGCTCAATCATCTTGTGGGTGACTTCTAGGATCTTCTGCTCCTTGATGTCATTATGTATCCGGGGGTGAGGTGGAGGAGCCGGGATTGGGCTCAGGGTTCTCCCCCGTCCTTCATACACAGGGGTCTGACAGCGCCCACTAGAGGTCTTCCTCACTACTGTGTAATCCTGGTTATGGAGAGACACATTGATAAATCTCCCTCCATACATTTCCAGAATCTCTCACCTCTCCAGTCCTATCATCTGTTATTCCCATAGATAATGATGTAATGTGACCTCATCACAATCTCTCACCTCTCCAGTAATATAGAAGAGAATCTCTAGGGTGAGCTGGAATATTCTCTCCATCATCTTGACCCTGTCCATTGTCCCACCTAAGTGGAAAGATCAGACAATGTTACATGATGTAGAATCCCTTTTATAAATTTTCATTTAGAGAAATTATTAAGTTATCTGTTGTCCTGTATTCACATGATGCTGCCTGTACAGTATGTAGACCTGAGGTAGTTCTGGAACTCACAGACAGACAAATGTTTTCTTTAGTCTGTGCGCTTGCCATCAGTTTAACAGGTCATGCAGGACTCATGTGTTAATATGGGCGCATCTAGAAGGTTTGCGTTTTCCTCGGACCTTCCTAAAGAAGCCCATGAGAACACAAAAACAACAAATGTATTTGCGGGTCTGTTACCAAGTAACAATCACACGATCCTTCAATCGCGACTTTCATGCGGCACAAATCGGGGGGTGGGCCTTTCGACGATCCGCCGGATTCGGACTGACTCTAAAATTGTGTCGCAGTTTAAGCACTTACATACACCGGGAACAAGAAGGTGAACTCCGCCGGACCTGAGCAGGGAAGTGACAGATTCAGGATATCGGGCACACGATCGCCGGTGTGCATGATCGTTGGACACCGCACAGCGAGGATGGCGACAGGGCTGGGTAAGTAAATGTGCCCCATTATCTGCAATATTACAAGATCACCCAAACTTCATTAACACATCATGTGAGTTGAAAATGTATTAAAACGCAATAAAACCTGTATAAATTTGTTATCACCGCAATCGTACCAAACCAAAGAATAAAGCACAGCTGTTTAATGGACTGCACAGTAAAAGTTGTAAAGCTGAGTCCACAAGAAAGTGACGAAAATGAGTGTTTTTCCCAATTTCACCACATTTGGAAAGCTTACAAGTACACGGTATGAAATAGTAAATAACGTCACTGAGAAGTTAAATTTGTTATGCAGAAAATAAGCCCTCACATGGCTCTGTACCTGGAAAAATAAAGAAGTTATGGAATTTAAAGTTGGAAAGCGAGAAATGAGCGAAAGAAAACGAAAGCTTGTGGAAAGGGGGTAAAGAACAGAAACACAAAAATTGAAAAAGGCCTGCTAAGGAAAGGGTTAAGAAGAGTCTGAGGTAATAGACGTAAATCGGAGACAGAATAAATGTCCCCTTCACCGTAAGCCTTTTCTTCTGGTCATGATAAAATTATTCATGAGATTCGGAGCCTCAATTGACTGCAGGTTCCCGGGTTTTTCCCTCTGGACCAAAATTCTTCTATTTCTCACGTTCACCAAATTTTCTGCTTGAGACCATTCATAAGACTGTATTCCCTTTATCGACCAAATTGTAAGACTCTCTACGTGCATCCGATAAGGTCAAGATCCTTCACCTACAAATCCAATCAAGAAGTTCCAAAATTGTCGTACGTTATTCTCCTCAACTGACCGAGCGACAAACCACCAACAGGAACCCCGAAGGCACCGCACCGCACCTCCTCCTGCAGCGTTGTGCTTTGTATATGTGGGAGGTGGCAAATGCTATAAGGGTAAAGGACCTGTGATGATGTCATGATCATGTGATCAATGTGTGTGAGGAGTCAGGCTCCAGGCTGTGCTGCTGAAGGAGATAGGACCTGTGATGATGTAATGACCATGTGATCACCCAGCAGCAGGTTGGACCATATTGACCTTCAGGACCGAAGTATAGTGATGGGAATTACGGCTCTTCTTAGTGAGCTGGCTCATTAGGCTCCACTTACTAAGAAGAGCCGGCTCTTCTGGCTCCTGAACAGCTCCCAATTAGATGTATAATAGGAAACCTTAGTTCAGCGTTCCCCACTCCACACCACTTTACACCTGAATGTATCGGGTTAAAGGGGACATCATGAGTTGGTCGGGGATGGAGTTAAGTGAGCCATCTGCTTACTGAGGGGGGGCCGGCTCCAGTTTGCATAAAAAGGAGACGACTCTTAGAGTTGGCTTGTTTTCGAACAACATATCACTACTTAGTCTACTTGTAATGCCCCTGTGCTGGGTACTGCTATTAGTAAGGCTGAGTGATGTGCTGGGTACTGCTATTAGTAAGGCTGAGTGATGTGCTGGGTACTGGTAGTAGTAAGGCTGAGTGATGTGCTGGGTACTGCTATTGGTAAGGCTGAGTGATGTGCTGGGTACTGCTATTAGTAAGGCTGAGTGATGTGCTGGGTACTGCTATTAGTAAGGCTGAGTGATGTGCTGGGCACTGCTATTAGTAAGGCTGAGTGGTGTGCTGGGTACTGATATTAGTAAGGCTGAGTGGTGTGCTGGGTACTGATATTAGTAAGGCTGAGTGATGTGCTGGGTACTGCTATTAGTAAGGCTGAGTGATGTGTTGGGTACTGCTATTAGTAAGGCTGAGTGATGTGCTGGGTACTGCTATTAATAAGGCTGAGTGATGTGCTGGGTACTGCTATTAGTTAGGCTAAGTGATGTGCTGGGTACTGCTATTAGTAAGGCTGAGTGATGTGCTGGGTACTGCTATTAGTAAGGCTGAGTGATGTGCTGGGTACTGCTATTAATAAGGCTGGGTGATGTGCTGGATACTGCTATTAGTTAGGCTGAGTGATGTGCTGGGTACTGCTATTAATAAGGCTGAGTGATGTGCTGGGTACTGCTATTAGTAAGGCTGAGTGAAGTGCTGGGTACTGCTATTAGTAAGTAAAGGAAAAGATTGCCAGCTCACCTCCCCAATAAGCGTCGAGTCCGGCACGGGCCACCCTTCTGCTGGGGTAAATCAAATGGCGAAAACAGGAAAAGCATGGTCCAGCCAGGCTCCAGACACCAAAGAATTCTTTATTTAGTGCATATTTAAAAGTATAACACTCCACTCAGATAGACGTAAAGCCTACGCGTTTCGGATGGTCATCCCGTCCTTAATCATGGCTGCTATTAGTAAGGCTGAGTGACGTGCTGGGTACTGCTATTAGTAAGGCTGAGTGATGTGCTGGGCACTGCTATTAGTAAGGCTGAGTGACGTGCTGGGTATTGCTATTAGTAAGGCTGAGTGACGTGCTGGGTATTGCTATTAGTAAGGCTGAGTGACGTGCTGGGTACTGCTATTAGTATGGCTGAGTGATGTGCTGGGCACTACTATTAGTAATGATGAGTGATGTGCTGGGCACTGCTATTAGTAAAGCTGAGTGATGTGCTGGGTACTGCTATTAGTAAGGCTAAGTGATGTGCTGGGCACTGCTATTAGTAAGGCTGAGTGATGTGCTGGGCACTGGTATTACTAAGGCTGAGTGATGTGGTGGGTACTGCTATTAGTAAGGCAGAGTGATGTGCTGGGTACTGCTATTAGTAAGGCTGAGTGACGTGCTGGGTACTGCTATTAGTAAGGCAGAGTGATGTGCTGGGCACTGGTATTACTAAGGCTGAGTGATGTGGTGGGTACTGCTATTGGTAAGGCTGAGTGATGTGCTGGGTACTGCTATTGGTAAGGCTGAGTGATGTGGTGGGTACTGCTATTAGTAAGGCTGAGTGATGTGCTGGGTACTGCTATTAGTAAGGCTGAGTGATGTGCTGGGTACTGCTATTGGTAAGGCTGAGTGATGTGCTGGGCACTGCTATTAGTAAGGCTGAGTGATGTGCTGGGTACTGCTATTAGTAAGGCTGAGTGACGTGCTGGGTACTGCTATTAGTAAGGCTGAGTGATGTGCTGGGTACTGCTATTAGTAAGGCTGAGTGACGTGCTGGGTACTGCTATTAGTAAGGCTGAGTGATGTGCTGGGTACTGCTATAAGTAAGGCTGAGTGACGTGCTGGGTACTGCTATTAGTAAGGCAGAGTGATGTGCTGGGTACTGCTATTAGTAAGGCAGAGTGATGTGCTGGGTACTGCTATTAGTAAGGCAGAGTGATGTGCTGGGCACTGGTATTACTAAGGCTGAGTGATGTGGTGGGTACTGCTATTGGTAAGGCAGAGTGACGTGCTGGGTACTGCTATTAGTAAGGCAGAGTGATGTGCTGGGCACTGCTATTAGTAAGGCTGAGCGATGTGCTGGGCACTGCTATTAGTAAGGCTGAGTGACGTGCTGGGTACTGCTATTAGTAAGGCTGAGTGACGTGCTGTGTACTGCTATTAGTAAGGCAGAGTGATGTGCTGGGTACTGCTATTAGTAAGGCAGAGTGACGTGCTGGGTACTGCTATTAGTAAGGCTGAGTGACGTGCTGGGTACTGCTATTAGTAAGGCAGAGTGACGTGCTGGGTACTGCTATTAGTAAGGCAGAGTGATGTGCTGGGCACTGCTATTAGTAAGGCTGAGCGATGTGCTGGGCACTGCTATTAGTAAGGCTGAGTGACGTGCTGGGTACTGCTATTAGTAAGGCTGAGTGACGTGCTGTGTACTGCTATTAGTAAGGCTGAGTGATGTGCTGGGTACTGCTATTAGTAAGGCAGAGTGATGTGCTGGGTACTGCTATTAGTAAGGCAGAGTGATGTGCTGGGCACTGCTATTAGTAAGGCTGAGTGACGTGCTGGGTACTGCTATTAGTAAGGCAGAGTGACGTGCTGGGTACTGCTATTAGTAAGGCAGAGTGATGTGCTGGGCACTGCTATTAGTAAGGCTGAGCGATGTGCTGGGCACTGCTATTAGTAAGGCTGAGTGATGTGCTGGGCACTGCTATTAGTAAGGCTGAGTGATGTGCTGGGTACTGCTATTAGTAAGGCTGAGTGACGTGCTGGGTACTGCTATTAGTAAGGCTGAGTGATGTGCTGGGTACTGCTATTAGTAAGGCTGAGTGATGTGCTGGGTACTGCTATTAGTAATGCAGAGTGATGTGCTGGGTACTGCTATTAGTAAGGCTGAGTGACGTGCTGGGTACTGCTATTAGTAAGGCTGAGTGATGTGCTGGGCACTGCTATTAGTAAGGCTGAGTGATGTGCTGGGCACTGCTATTAGTAAGGCTGAGTGACGTGCTGGGTACTGCTATTAGTAAGGCAGAGTGATGTGCTGGGTACTGCTATTAGTAAGGCTGAGTGATGTGCTGGGTACTGGTAGTAGTAAGGCTGAGTGATGTGCTGGGTACTGCTATTAGTAAGGCTGAGTGATGTGCTGGGTACTGCTATTAGTAATGCAGAGTGATGTGCTGGGTACTGCTATTAGTAAGGCTGAGTGACGTGCTGGGTACTGCTATTAGTAAGGCTGAGTGATGTGCTGGGTACTGCTATTAGTAAGGCTGAGTGATGTGCTGTGTACTGCTATTAGTAAGGCTGAGTGATGTGCTGGGTACTGCTATTAGTAAGGCTGAGTGATGTGCTGGGCACTGCTATTAGTAAGGCAGAGTGATGTGCTGGGTACTGCTATTAGTAAGGCTGAGTGATGTGCTGGGTACTGGTAGTAGTAAGGCTGAGTGATGTGCTGGGTACTGCTATTAGTAAGGCTGAGTGATGTGCTGGGTACTGCTATTAGTAATGCAGAGTGATGTGCTGGGTACTGCTATTAGTAAGGCTGAGTGACGTGCTGGGTACTGCTATTAGTAAGGCTGAGTGATGTGCTGGGTACTGCTATTAGTAAGGCTGAGTGATGTGCTGTGTACTGCTATTAGTAAGGCTGAGTGATGTGCTGGGTACTGCTATTAGTAAGGCTGAGTGATGTGCTGGGCACTGCTATTAGTAAGGCAGAGTGATGTGCTGGGTACTGCTATTAGTAAGGCTGAGTGATGGATGTGTTACTATCACAGTACACAGCTTGTTATTTATATGTTATTGCTGTAATGTGTAACATGTACCAGCAAGGGTTAAACATCTCATAGTATAATGCACTTCACCCACCTGCCCCGACAACAGCCTCCTGATTGGACAAGGGGAGAGGTCACATGAGTAAAGAGACGGTTACCTCAGGAAAGTCTAGAGAGTTCTCCCTCAGGCAGTGAGGTGAGTGGATGAGATATGAGTGCTGGACCTACAGTAACACCACCACAAAGAGGTCAGTGTGGGGAACTACAAACCCCAGAAGTCCTGCTACAAGAGCGGCACATACTACTAATCTCATCAGGTACACTATACCCTCAGAGCTGACAGCAGCTGTTAACCCTTGTTGGGCACTGTAATGTGGATTGAGTGTTATGTACAGGCAATCCCGGGTTACATAAAGGATAGGTTCTGTAGGTTTGTTCTTAAGTTGAATTTGTATGCAAGTCTGAACTGTATAGTTTATCATTGTAACCCAATTATATTGTAAGACAGAATTTTTTTTTTGGTCTCTCTGACAATTGGATTTTTAAAATGTTCGGTAGTCATAAGGACCAGGATTAAAAATAAATCTTATTTGCAGACACCTCTGATTACTGTTGCAGATGATTATTGTAGCACAAGGCTACAAGTCCGTTTGTAACTAGGGGTCGTCTGTAAGTCAGGTGTTCTTAAGTAGGGGACCACCTGTATAAGGACTATGATCCAGTGATGGGCAGTCTGGCTCTTCTTAGTGAGCTGGATAATTAGGCTTAGCTTACTATAAAGAGCCGGCTCCTGAACGGCTCCCTGCAGTCTGAGGCCACATGTTGCTATTTTCAGATGCAGTTTTTGAAGCTACAAGCAGGTGTGGATCACAATGGATACCTCCCAACTTATATCAAAGAGACAGAGACACACTGCAGACATTTTTTTGGCCTGAGCCGTGCCTTTTTCTCCGTCCCTTACTCCACAGTATTACTTCCCCCTTAGTGCCCTCCATCTCCCACTCACATTGTGTCCCCCACAGCTCCCTTTCACATTGTAGCCCCACTTATTGTGCCCCCCAGCAGGTCCCCCTAACATTGTGCTCCCCACAGAAGCTCCACTTTTATTTTGCCCCCTTTATTGTGCCCACCCCCAGCTGCTTCCCCTGTTATTGCGGACCCCTTCCAAGCAGCCCTCCCATCTTAATGTGCTCCCCTCCCCAGCAGCTACCTCAGTTATGGCACCCCCCACAGTAAAATAAAAAACACACCTTTCCACATTCCCCCAGAGCAGCTTCTCTCTCCTCGGCTTCAGCTGTGTGTAGCAGTGAAGCTGACAGGCAGAGATGACATCATCACATGATGTCATCACCTGTGGACCCTGGTACATACAGCCGAAGCAGAGAGGAGCTGTTGCGAGGGAATGTGAAAGGATGACTGTGTTTTTTAGCAGGAGAACAGTGATAGTGCACGGAGCCAGCGCTGTAATCAGCAATTCTGGACAATGTCGGCAGAGCTGATGTCCTGGCACCTACCTTCGGGTGAGAGCCCGAAAATAGAGACGTTTCGCCAAAGCCATGTCCACATATTGTTCCCCTGAGAACCGGCTCCTTTATAACCCATCACTATGGTGCTCCTGTAGTTGGGCTGTTTGGAAGTTGCTTATCTTCAGTAAAGACTGGCATTACTGTTACCATCCACATTGCCTCCATGTGTCTGTCTAAGCAACAGCATCAACTACTACCAACTTGGGTATGACCCGGCTAGGCCAAACCACTGCATCCGCCACGCACCAGGGGAACCAGTACCTGACATGACCTACATGACAGTATGAGAGGCCACAAGACGTGGATGCTGATTATGGCATCTGTTGTTTATATTCCTCATGGAAGTTTGTTTGCATGATGCATAAAAAAACTGTTCAGACTATAAAATGTGCTTCTTTATAACAGAACTGCCTCGTAGTTCTCCAAAATAACGGCAGTGGGCATCAATACTTTAATGTTTATTGCAGCCGTGTGTTGAGATAACGAATGTGGGCATAAGCCTTTAATTTAGACCTGCACATTGTACGAACCTCGGGCCACACCTGACCCTCAAACCATCTCTGACCGCCCCACGTGAGATTGATGAAAATTTTTAGCTCCCCTCCTCATCATTAAATCATGAAGCAATTAGGGCCTCCATATTTTTATTAAATCATTATAATATTTTATTTACAGGTTTTTTTTGTACTGTAGTGATTGTATATACTACTTTCTACAGTATATAGGCAGGGGCGGCGCCAGCACTGGGCATACCTGGGCAAGTGCCGTGGTCCAGAGCTGCTGGGGGGCCCCACATAGGGCTGTATATAAGAAAACCATTGCGAATCTCACAATTCCCATCTATATCAAAACACGGCCCAAAAAATAAAGTGAACAATAAAATACCACTTTTAAGATCTCAATGATTGAAATATTCCAATTTAAATTCTTTACTAATTACATAGTGGAAGATGCTCTGAAAGATAAAACACAAAATTAATCAAAGGAAATCAAAATGAATATCCCATGTAGGTGTGGATTTGGAATGATCAAAACTTGAATAAAAAGAGACTCAAAATCAAAGTGGAAAATCAAACATCTGGCTGCTCCAACTTCAGTGGAAATGCCTCAAGACAAAGAATTGAGACTCCGTAGTGTCTACATAGGCTTCCACATTGCCTGTATGACCTCCCTGCAATACCAGGGCATGCCCTGATGAAGTTCAGTAGTGTGTGGCCTCCACGTTCCTGTATGACCTCCCTGAAATACCAGGGCGTGCCCCCGATGAATCTTGGTAGTGTGTGACCTCCACGTGCCTGTATGACCTCCCTGAAATACCAGGGCATGCCCCTGATGAATCTCGGTAGTGTGTGGCCTCCACGTGCCTGTATGACTTCCCTGAAATACCAGGGCATGCCCCTGATGAATCTCGGTAGTGTGTGGCCTCCACGTGCCTGTATGACCTCCCTGAAATACCAGGTCATGGCCCCAATGAATCTCGGTAGTGTGTGGCCTCCACATGCCTGTATGACCTCCCTGCAATACCAGGGCATGCCCTGATGAAGTTCAGTAGTGTGTGGCCTCCACGTTCCTGTATGACCTCCCTGAAATACCAGGGCGTGCCCCCGATGAATCTTGGTAGTGTGTGACCTCCACGTGCCTGTATGACCTCCCTGCAATACAAGGGCATGCCCCTGATGAATCTCGGTAGTGTGTGGCCTCCACGTGCCTGTATGACCTCCCTGAAATAACAGGGCATGCCCCTGATGAATCTCGGTAGTGTGTGGCCTCCACGTGCCTGTATGACCTCCCTGAAATACCAGGGCATGCCCCTGATGAATCTCGGTAGTGTGTGGCCTCCACGTGCCTGTATGACCTCCCTGAAATACCAGGTCATGGCCCCAATGAATCTCGGTAGTGTGTGGCCTCCACATGCCTGTATGACCTCCCTGAAATACCAGGTCATGGCCCCAATGAATCTCGGTAGTGTGTGACCTCCACGTGCCTGTATGACCTCCCTGAAATACCAGGGCATGCCTCTGATGAATCTCGGTAGTGTGTGACCTCCACGTGCCTGTATGACCTCCCTGCAATACAAGGGCATGCCACCTATGAAGCTCAGTAGTGTGTGGCCTCTACGTTCCTTTGTGACCTCCATTCAATGCCTGGACCTGCTCCTCATGATGCGGCTGATATTTTACTGAGGGATCTCCTCCCAGAAGTGGATTAAAGCATCAGTCAACTCCTGCACAATCTGTGGTGAAACCTGGCAACATGATGACCCATATGTGCTTGACTGCATTTAGCTATGGGGAACAGACAGGCCAGTCGATAGCATCAATTCCTTCATCATGTAGGAACTGCTTACACATTACAGCCACATAAGGCCTAGCATTGTCCTGAATCAGAAGAACCCAGGGTCCACCAGACCAGCATACGGTCTCAAAATGGGTCTGAGGATCTCAGCCCGGTACCTAATGGAAGACTGGCTAGCTCTTTTTAGTGAATGGAGGGCTGTTCTGACCCCACACCATTGCTAACTTTCTGCCAAACCGCTCATGCTGGAGGATGTTGCAAGCGGCAGAACATTTTGCACGGCGTCACCAGACCCTGTCACGTCTGTCACATGTGCTCAATGTGAACATGCTCTCATCCATGAAGATCATAGGGTGCCAATGTTGAATCTGCCAATCTTCTCTGGGACATGCCTTGCACATAAGCAAAACACTTGTGAACATTTGGCCCTTATACCACACTCATGGGGTTTGTTTCTGACCATTTGCGCTGACCATTAGAGGCTGCTTGATGTCATTGTGCAAGGCTCTGGCACTGCTCCTCCTGTTTCTCCTTGTACAGTAGAGGAGGTAGTCATCCTCCTGTTAAGTTGTGCCCGTATGTACCTCATGTACCTTCATGTCTCCTGGTGTACTAGCCTGTGTCCTTCTATCTGCGTCTTGCTCTGGAAACTGCTGACAGACAAAGCTAACCTTCATGCCACATCTCGCATTGATGAGCCATCCTGTATGAGCTGCACTACCCGAGCAACTTCTGTGGATTGTAAATATTGCCTCATGCTACCTCTAGGAGTAAGAGCAATGAAAAATGCAAAAGTGGCCAAGACAACCAAAAGGATAAGAACAGAGAAATGGTCTGTGGTCACCACCTACATTACCACTCTTTTATAGGGGTTATCTTGCTACTACCTGATGTCTGTTCCATCTGCACAGCAGCAGCAGATATTGATTCAGTTTACATTCAGAGCAGGACAGGTTTCACGGAAATGTAAATGTGAGCTTCCTTTATGACATCATAATTTGACTGTATTTGCCATCCATGATTTTTTTTTTAATATTTAAAACAAATTTGTGTTAAACAAGATCTGATTTCAAAGGAACCTGTGAGTCAAACTAACCCACACTAACTTAACATACATATGAAGACTGCTATTAAACAGCAGTACAACTATCTCTACATTGTTCCTCCCTATGCCTATAAAATTTTACAGTACATTCTTAAAGCTAACTCACCATCAAGGAAAATGACCCCATGCGAGTCCTTTCATCATCTTTCCTTTGAGTTTAGTCCAAAATATTCATATTCTTCCAGCTCAGCTGTACCTTCAGCTCCTAATTCACGAGGGGCTTGTCATCTATTCCATTTTGTGTGACTCGGCTCAGCTAACTCACTTCCCTTTCCCTCAGGAATAACATTGGGGGAAGTTCATTATGCCTTTTCCGCCTCTTCTCTGGCGAAAAGGGCACATGAATTGCCTCCTCAGTGGGGGGAACTTTATTCAAAATACCTGTCTTATTGGATTCCCCCCATTGGCAGTGTGTGACTTGCTGAAGAGAATTCCTGAGATAGGGGGTGATGAGGTGGTAGATTTCTCAGCCATCGAGAGAGTTACACACAGTCAACGTCTCTCTCATTCCTAAGAAAGAGGGGAATAAGGTAGCCAAGCCGCTGAAGAGAGTGCAATCTTCAAAGGAAAGTCGATGATCGGACTCACAAAGAGTGAATTGCCTAAATGTTGAATCAACTTTATGAACAAACTGCAGAACTTTACAGGCATGTCGAGGAACAATATAGGGATAGTTGTACTGCTGTATAATAGCAGTTTTCAAAGATATGTTTACTGCGTGTGGGTAAGTTTAGCTGACAGGTTTCTTTTAACATTAGAACAATTCCCACACAAAAACAATTAGTGTATGACAACATTTATAATTTATACGCTTTTATTACACATTATATACATGAAAATGGCTAATCCGCAGTGTGAATTCTCTGATGTCTTTTAAGATTTTGTGTATCACTGAAAGATCTCCCACATTCTGTACAAGAAAATGGCTTCTCCCCTGTGTGAATTCTGAAATGTCTTATAAGATCTGACTTATCACAATAATATTTCCCACATTCTGTACATGAAAATGGCGTCTCTCCTTTGCGAGCTCTTAAATGTTTATTAAGATCTGATTTATTACTATAATATTTTCCACATTCTGGACATGAAAATAGCTTCTCTCCTGTGTGAGTTCTCAGATGTCTTCTAAGATGTGGTTTCTGGTTGAAAGATTTGCCACATTCTGTACACAAAAATGGCTTCACTCCAGTGTGAGTTCTTAAATGCCTACCAAGATCTGATTTCGTACTATAACATTTCCCACATTCTGAACATGAAAATGGTTTCTCCCCCGTGTGCCTTCTCTGATGTGCAACAAGGTCTGATTTGTAGTTAAAACCTTTTTTACATTCAGAGCATGAAAATGGCTTCTCCTTTGTCTGACTCGGTTGTCTTTCCAGTTCTGTTTTATCGCTATAATTTTCCTCGAATTCTGAACCTTTATGCGACTTCTCCCCATTGTGATGACTTTGAAATACAACAATATGACCTATATTCGGCTCAACAGTCCATAATGATTGTGTAGATACAACCCATTTAATAGGATCAGATAATAGATTGTTGCTTTGAATGCCTGAAAGTGAACCTAGGATATGCTCATGCTCTTTATGAGAATCTTGTGCAATATACGGAGGCTCTCCTTTAGAGTCTGATATCAGATGTTCCTCTGAGCTCCTGGTGTCGTCATCTGCAGAGAATAAAACAGGTTATATAATATAAATTTAACATTGGTTGTGGTTAGAAAATTCTTTCCGCTTAGCATAAGGTTCTGTATTATTACTGTTGTAACATCTCAGCCTCTTCCTCCGAGGTCCTGGTGAGCAGTATTCCTGACCCTCATAGCTCCCACCTTCCAGCTTTTCTTAGTCTATGTCTCCATGTTCTGTATTGTGTTATCACTCGTCTCTGCATTATCTAGTGGTTACTACTCATCTGGGCAGTTACCTGTAGGAATCTCCTCCTTACATCGCTCATCGCCCCTCACATATGTCTCTGGGGCAGGAATATTCTTCACATCTTCACCCTGAAAATGAAGTAATATATATTTGTACAGGTCATTAGACAACAGAGGTCACCATGATGAGCAAATATAACATGCAAGCAGCAAAGCCACATAACTGCAGACATCCATCACAAATCCTTATTATGAACAGCAGCCTCCAGAGCCAGAAACTGTGAGAAGAACCAGACATTGGGGCAGATTTACTTTTCCGATCCTGTCGCGATCCCACGGTGCGTTGTCTGACGTGGATTCAGGTCTGCCACGATTTACTAAGCTCATCCACCCGAGTTCCTGCATCCGTCGCTTCTGAGCCAAGGTCCGCCAGAGTTCACCTTCTTATTTCTGTTGCATGGAAGAGCGTGTCTTGTGTCACAATTCTAAATGTTAAATCCTGCACGTTGTCCGAATCCGTCGGGTTGTCCGGCGGCATTCCCCCCAGATTTCTGTCGCGTGCAAGCCAGCGCCGATGCACCAAAATCCCGGGGCAATTCAACGCAAATTGGAAATAGTTGCGTCCGACGGACCCTTAGTAAATGAGCCCCATTATCTACATGGCAAATATAATCCTTCCTATTATTGCCCACGAAGAAGCTAACAGTTAAACTTCAGTCAGGTACAGAAAGATTAAATAGAAAAGGGATTCCACATTATAAATAGAATAAAACTCTACAGATCAGAGAAGATGTCATGGAGACTTATTCCATCTACCTGATGATCCTGTGGGACATATTTCTCCTCTGAACAATCCTGTGGTAGAAGAAGAGGACTGGGACATCTCTCCGGTGATGTTCTCTTACTGGATCTACCTGTAGGAAACATCCAGAGACTGAATTCCTTCTTTCCATACAGATAATGAAAGGACGTGTGGATTTAGTCCTGTCTATTACCTGCTGATGTGAGGGGCTGGTGGTCCTCCATCATGACGTCCTTGTACACATCTTTGTGTCCTTCTAAATACTCCCACTCCTCCATGGAGAAATAGACAGCCACATCCTGACACCTTATAGGAACCTGACACACACAATGATCCCGTCATCACCCAGATCCCTTCATAGCGTTACTGTATAATGTCCCAGCATTCCCAGCAGTGTCACCTCTCCAGTCAGCAGCTCCATCATCTTGTGGGTGACTTCTAGGATCTTCTGCTCATTGATGTCATCATGTATCAGGGGGTGAGGTGGAGGAGCCGGGATTGGGCTCAGGGTTCTCCCCTGTCCTTCAAACACAGGGGCCTCACAGCGCCCATTAGAGGCCTTCTTCAGTATTAAGTAATCCTGGTAATTGAGAGAAACATTGATAAATATCACTCCATACATTTCCAGATGTCATGTCCCAGGACTTGTTTCTATTGACTGACATGTATATGTGTTATACTGCTTTGCCTTTTGACCCTCCTGTCTTCTTGTCCTCTAATTGCAGTATTGTAACTCCTCCCCTCTCCCTCATGTTGGCAGCCATCTTTCATGTCAGGAAAAGCATATATATTTATGTCCCTGCTACTCGCGCAAATTATATCCTTTTCACACCATTTTAAACTGCATTTCTTTAAGATTTCTGCACCAAATAAAGCTAGAATCTTCCTACATGCCTCTACAATGGAGTTGACGCTATCTGACAACAAGTGACTTGTTGTGTTTACTGTTCAAAGCAAAGATATAAGACTATCTATAAAACACCTGCTTACAGCCAGGTTAATAAGTCAGAATACTCTCACCCCACCAGTCCTATCATCTTTTATTCCCATATATAATATAATGTACATCATCACAATCTCTCACCTCTCCAGAAACATAGAAGAGAATCTCTAGAGTGAGGTGGAATATTCTCTCCATCCTCGGGTCTCTGTCCATTGTCTGATCCTGTGGGACATATTTCTCCTCTGAACAATCCTGTGGTAGAAGAAGAGGACTGGGACATCTCTTCGGTGATGTTCTCTTACTGGATCTACCTGTAGGAAACATCCAGAGACTGAATTCCTTCTTTCCATACAGATAATGAAAGGACGTGTGGATTTAGTCCTGTCTATTACCTGCTGATGTGAGGTGCTGGTGGTCCTCCATCATGACGTCCTTGTACACATCTTTGTGTCCTTCTAAATACTCCCACTCCTCCATGGAGAAATAGACAGCCACATCCTGACACCTTATAGGAACCTGACACATACAATGATCCCGTCATCACCCAGATCCCTTCATAGCGTTACTGTATAATGTCCCAGCATTCCCAGCAGTGTCACCTCTCCAGTCAGCAGCTCCATCATCTTGTGGGTGACTTCTAGGATCTTCTGCTCATTGATGTCATCATGTATCAGGGGGTGAGGTGGAGGAGCCGGGATTGGGCTCAGGGTTCTCCCCCGTCCTTCATACACAGGGGCCTGACAGCGCCCACTAGAGGTCTTCTTCACTACTGTGTAATCCTGGTTATGGAGAGACACATTGATAAATCTCCCTCCATACATTTCCAGAATCTCTCACCTCTCCAGTCCTATCATCTGTTATTCCCATAGATAATGATGTCATGTGACCTCATCACAATCTCTCACCTCTCCAGTAATATAGAAGAGAATCTCTAGGGTGAGCTGGAAGATTCTCTCCACCATCTTGTCCCTGTCCCTCTCCATTATCCAAACCTAAATGGAAAGAAGATCAGCCCTTGTTTAAGCGTACAAAATCCCATGTATAAAATTACAGTTACTGAAATGAATAAGGTAAAACATTGAGCATATTATTGAGGATGTCCTAATGTCCATGGGTTGAATATTAATTGAACATCTTGTCAAGAATTTTTCTCCCTGTTTGAGATAAAATCAGTGTGGAAACATGTGGAAACCTAATGATCAATGATAAAGGCAATTATGAACCACAATGGTGAGATGAGAATAAAACTATTACCATTTTAGAGAATGTTTCATAGATCTAGAAGTAAGAGCCATTCAGTCTCCCATATTGTGGCAGAAAAGCATGGTCCATGGGTCACCTGAACGTAACTCACAGCCTTCACATACATATTTGTTGAAAATTGTCTTATACTGCGCATCTATGGTAATGCAAACCAAACAGACATATTTCGCTAGGAAACAATCACATGACCCATGAAGACCCTGAGATAAGTGACATCATTTGCCATCCATCAGCCGTCTTCATAGATAGGAGAGCCGACACTCCCATCGTAGTGACTGAAGCAGTAGGACACATGGTCAACCTGCATCTCCATCAATTAACGGGTCTAATGTTCTTGTGATCGGTGGGATCTTTATGGATTGGGGAAACAAACATTTAAAATGGCGTTTAGGAAGAGCATTCAGAGCTAATAGACATAGCCGGGAGAGAGAATAAATGTCCCCTTCACACAAAGCCTCTTCTTCTGGTCACAATAGAAAAATAAATGAGATTAGGAGCATCAATGTTGTCCGTAGGTTCCCAGGTTCTCTCCTCTGGACCTAAATACTTCCATCCCACAAGTTTCAACAGGGTTTTTATGCCTTAGACAATGGGGCTTATTTACTAAGGGTCGCAGATTGCACTTTCGTAGGACTGTTCGCTGTTTTGGGGATTTGCGCAGCTTTGACAGGTATTTAAAAGGTGTCTGTGCTGGCATTGTGTCGCACACAATTGGATTTTGCCGCAGCTTTCATTCAACAGAAATCAGGGCACGGGCATTCGGACGATCCGACTGATTCGGACTGAGCTCGGGATTGTGTCGCAAGACAATGCACTTACATGCACCAGGAGGAAGAAGGTGAACTCCAGGGACCTGAGCGGGGAAGCGTCACATGCAGGATATCGGGCGCACAATCTTAGTGACTCCCCGCACAGCGCATTATACACGGACAATGCACTTTATTGGGCACACACGTGAATCACGGCAGAGTGCATTATCGTCGGACATTATCGGTGAACTCCGTCGGACAGGTAAATGTGCGCCAATACGTAAGGCTATCTTCCCTTTATCGTCAAAACATTTTAACAACCCTTTAATGTACAATTAGATTCAGTGAAGATATTTTCCTCAGAAATCCGATCAAGAAGTTCTAAAATCGTTGTACGTTATCCTCCTGAACTGACCAGTAAACAACCCCCCCACAGGAATCCTGCAGGCCCCGCACTGTACCTCCTCCTGCAGCAATGTGCTCTGTATTTATGGGGGGAGCCAAACCCGAGAGGGTAAAGGACCTGTGGTGATGTCATGATCATGTGATCGGTCTATGGGAGGAGTCAGAATTGAAGCTCTTCTGATGTAGGAGATAGGACCTGTGATGATGTCATAACCATGTGATCAATATAGAAAATTCACAAAACTTTAACCCCTTAAGGACGCAGGGTTTTTCGGCTCATTTCTCGCTCTCCAACTTCAAAAATCCATAACTTTTTCATTTTTCCGTGTACAGACCTGTGTGAGGGCTTATTTTGTGCGTAACAAATGTTACTTTCCAGTAATGTTATTTATTTTAGCATGCCGTGTACTGCAAAGCTGAAAAAAAATTCCAAATGTGGAAAAATTGAAAAAAAAACGCACGTGCGTCACGTTCTTGTGGGCTCAGTTTTTACGACTTTCACTCTTCGCTCCAAATAACACACCTACTTTATTCTTTGGTTCGGTGCGATCGCGGTGATACCAAATTTATACAGGTTTTATTGTGTTTTAATACATTTTCAAAAATTAAACGAATGTGTACAAAAAAGAAAAAAATTTTTTTTGCCATCTTCAGACGCTAATAACTTTTTCATACTTTGGCGCACGGAGATGTGTGAGGGGTCATTTTTTGCGAAATGAGGCGACGTTTTCAATGCTACCATTTTGAGGTCTGTGCGACATTTTGATCATTTTTTATTTCATTTTTTATGTTATGTAAAAAGGTGTGAAAGTCGCATTTCGGACATTTGGGCGCCATTTCCCGCCTCGGAGGTCACCGCCGCCCGTAACCGTTTTTATATTTTGATAGATCGGGCATTTTGGGACGCGGCGATACCTAATATGTTTGTGATTTTTACTGTTTATTATGTTTTATATCCGTTCTAGGGAAAGGGGGGTGATTTGAACTTTTAATATTTTATTAATTTTTTTTATTTTTTAAACTTTTTAAAAAAAAATTTTTTTCACTATTTTTTAGACCATCTAGGGTACATTAACCCTAGATAGTCAGATCGCTCCTACCATATACTGCAATACTTCTGTATTGCAATATATGGCATTTTTGCAGCACATTCATTACAATGAGCCACTGGCAGATGCCAGATAGTCTCGGGTCAAACGAAGACCCGAGGCTACCATGGCAACCGATCGCCGCCCCCTGATGACGTTCGGGGCGCGGCGATTGTAATAAAGATGGCGGCGCCCGCGCGCCGCTGTCTTTTAAACGCCGGCGGCGACTTTGCCGGCGGCGTTGAAAGGGTTAATAGCCGCGATCGGTGCAAGCACCGACCGCGGTTATTAGCGGTGGGGGTTTGCTGCAATATGCAACAACCCCCACCTCTGTATGAAGAGGACTCAGCCCGTGAGCCCTCTTCACACATCCCTTATACCTCTGCGCCGTAGAGCTACGGCGCAGAGCGTTAAGGGGTTAAGGGCGCATTCACACGATGCGCTGTGTTGCGTTTTTGAATAGTTTTTGACGCATTCCAAAGGGTTCAGCCTGGATCACATGTTAAAGTAACATTGCGTTTCCATTGCATTTGCTAAAACACAATGTTACTTCAACATGTGATCAACGCTGAACCCTTTGGAATGCGTCAAAAAAGCATAAAAAAAATGTGATGCAAGGCATTGTGTGAATTCAAATGTATGAGGAAGAGATTAACAAATTTAGCAAGTATTATGATTCAACAGATTTACCAAATAATTTTCAAAGATTTAATTAGATTTAAATTAATTGACATTAAAAACACTATTTTTTAACACTGGGTGGATATGTGGACTGGGTGACTTTTGTGGATGTGTTTAAGGCCAGAGATGGATATTTCAACCCAAAAGTTGGGATCATTATCCCAAATTGTAATAAAAGTAGTGATGAACATGCTGGAAGAGGTTTTTCAAGTAAAAAAAAAAATCTGAATACAGATTCCAAAATGGCAATAGAAAAGGGGTAAAATGTTAAGACAAAGAAAAAAAGTTTTGTGGAAAAAATAGCGGCTCACCTCGGCTCTACGTCGTGCTCCTGGAGTACGTCTGGACCTTGACGTGGTATCACATAGGGAAAAAAAACAAATTCACTCCGGCACCGGCGTGGCTCGTTTAAAATCTTGTTCAGTCTTTATTTTCTTTTGTTTAAAATATAAAAGATGACAACCCAATGGCAACACCGGTCATTACAAAAGTGCCTACGCGTTTCAGGTGCTGTACGCACCCTTAGTCATGGCACAAATGCAACTGTAAAGAAGTTAGGAGGATATACCAAAACCCCAGTGACGTGGTCGGTATGTTTCCGGTAAACGCCCTTGTATTTGGTTAACCCTAAAATTACCAACATATAAAATAAATGCATAACGTTTTTGTAAAAGATCTCTAAACATAAACTCATATAAGAGGACAATATTCATGCGACTAATAATTATGAGGTTATAAGAGGAAATAGAGATAGAAGATAGAAAATAGAACTCAGATACTAAGTCGGATCTCGAACTGTCATGTGATACCGGCATGTAATACTGTCATGTAATACTGCCGCGATCATGCCGTAACGGCCTTCCATGACGTCGAGGCGAGAGTCACGAAGGATCAACTCACCGCGACATCATGGCTGGACAACATAGGTGAGTTATACCCCAATTAATAATTATATCGTTTAAGACGATATAAGACATAAAATGTTGATGGAAATATGTGTTAGGAGGAAGGGGGGAGAAACATAGTTGTCTTCCATTGCAAATTGCCCAATAGGTATGTGAATGTATATTACATATCATATGGAATGTAAATTTAAATTTAAATAATGCAAAGGAGGGATTTATTCAATTTATTTGCTTACATTATTATATTTTGATTTTGAGATTTATTTTTTTTATTTTTTATATTTTTTATATTTTATTTCTTATTATCATGTAATAGTAAGTATTTTAATTTTGAGATTTATTCTTTGTTTTTTATTATTATTGTGTAATAGTAAGTGTGGGGGGGAGCACGATCTGCATTCAATAATGAAACAAGAATTCATGTTTATAGTTTAATCCTCTAGGTACTCGTGTGTCCAGATAAAAGATCCAAAAAGCTTCTCTATCTCTTAATGCTCTATGTCTATCTCCACCTCTTTTTGGTCCCTGGACTTGTTCAATAGCATATGTTTCTAGGCTTGATGTGTTTCCCTGATGTTTTTCCAGAAAATGTCTAACTGCACCAGAGATATTTTTTTTATACAATTCTTTCTTGTTGATATCTCTGAGATGCTCAGTAAATCTCTCCTTAAATTTCCTAATAGTGCACCCTATATACATCAAATAGAAAAAGTGAAATAAATCCAGCTCACCAATCCTATGGTCTGTGACCAGCGCACGGGTACAAGAGAATCCCCATAGACACAAGGCAGCGATGCAAAATGTGGAAAGACCAGCGCTTCAGGAAACAGTAGTGGTATATGGATAAAAAGATTCCTTTATTCGTTCCTCTTTAAAATCCTGTCACGGCAGTGTGCACATACAAGGATACACGGGGTAAATCCAACGCGTTTCGCTCAGATGAGCTTAGTCATGGATACATTAACAAGAAGATCTTACCTCTATTTAAACCTCGCGGGGCTATCGGGCGTGTGACGTCACGACCACGTGACCGGACCACATGACGGGCACAAACCGTGACAGCCACGTGACCAGATCATATGATCGGGACGATTGACATCCCAGCAAAAGAACCGCGAGGTAAGTAAAAACATGATCAAGTTAATTAAAACCAACCTAGAAAGGGGAAAGTAAGGAGAAACAACAACGTGTGCTTGTATTACACTAATACATATTGTCTAATATCAAACGTAAGAAAAAGTATATGTGTATATACATAACACATTACCTCCTGGAACCTCATAACATATATGCTGTAACTGAACATAGATCGCTCTCAGTGCCCTATTACTTGTTGTTTAAAGAAAAACATATATGCAATGGAATGTGTGTATGATTGATGTTTTTGCTCTAGAAGGCACCGTCTCATGCTCAAATATTCAAAAAAGAAGGGGATTACAATGGATAGCACCACAAATATTACAACAGCGACCTAGTGACGGGGATTATGATGAATGCCATTATAGAATGTAACCCATTGAAACCAGATATAATGCAACATTAATATGTGTAGACAAGTTTTAACTCTGAATTACATTTAACATGTATGATGCTGATTATCGGGATAGTACATTGTGAATACTTGCATCCAAACCCAGACACCCGCAGCTTAGTACTTTACCGATCCTGTTATAACATTAAGCTAACATTCAAAGAATTATGGTTAGCAAAAAGAGATATGAAAAGATACCAAATGATATTTCTGGACCTTTTAATAGTACAGGATTAGATCCTGTCTTAGGTTCAGTCCGAACGGTTGTGTGGTTTTTAAAATAAACATCCAATAGGTTTCCCTATTCATCAGTTTTTTCTTATGATCTCCACCCCTGGTCGGTCTTTTCACCTTTTCTATACCCATCCATTTAAAGGAACTAGTGTCCCCATGGTGAGTATCTCGGAAATGTTTGGAAGCCGCAGAGATATTAGTTAGATTAACATTTCTAATGTCCGAAAGATGTTTTCTGATCCTTACTTTAAGTGGGTTTGTAGTGCATCCTACATACTGTTTCTTGCAAATGATGCATGTAATGAGATATACCATGTAGGAAGTATTGCAATTAATGTATGTTTGTATTTTGTAACTTGTATTCGTTACACATGATGAAAACGTGTCAGTTGTTGATAAAAAGCCACATGATAGGCATCGCGTGTGACCACATTTGTGGTTACCCACATGGTGCAGCCAAGAATAATTGTTAGCATTTTTCTCAATGTATGTAAAGAGGCTTGGGGACACCATTGACCCAATAGTGGGGGCTTTTTTGGAGATGAACCGTACTCCTCGATCAAGACAGGTTTTTAGATCATTATCCTGTTCTAAAATGGGCAGGTATTTGTTAACAACTTTTTTGATTTGATGGAACTGATTGCTGTATGTGGTAATAAATGAAATAGGGGTCACAACCTCTCCTCTTTTTTGCAATGCATTGTGTGGTTTGTCTTTTAAGAGTGTGGACCTTTGTATGTTGTTTAATCTTTTTTTAGCAGAGGACAGGATCTTGGGTCTGTACCTTCTTTCTGACAACCTACGTTCCCAATCGATTAAATGTTGATTAAATGTGGTATCTGTGGAACTGTTTCTCCGGATACGAATCAATTCCCCAAACGGAATGTTGTCCACAACGTGTTTCGGATGGCACGACGTGGACAACAAAATAGTGTTCCCTGATACCTGTTTGCGGAAGGGGGATATTAGAACTGTATCCTCTCCTGCTTCCAAAGTGACATCCAAAAAATCTATGCTTTTACCCCCGAAATGGTGTGTGAATTTTAAATTCATCTCGTTTGAGTTCAAGTAGGAGGCAAAACTTTCAAATTCTGAGGAGGTATCATTCCAGATCCACAGCAGGTCGTCTATGTAGCGGCCAAACCACTCCACAGACGACCTGTGTGGATTACTGTCACAAAAAATATAATGTTTTTCCCATTGAATCATATATATGTTCGCAAGGGAGGGGGAAAATTTGGCCCCCATGGGGGCCCCCTCCACTTGCAAATAATATTGATTATTGAACATAAAGAAATTGTTTTCCAAAAGGAACTCAGTAGTCATTAAAATGTATTCCTTTAGTTCTAAAGAGTACGTGCTAAATTCATTCAAATGTTTCGCCAAGAAACTAAGGGCTTTTTTATGTGGAATAGATGAGTATAGAGCACAAACATCACAGGATGTCCAGCTATAAGTGCTCTTCCACTTAAAATTTTCGATTTTTTGGAGTAGGTTTTTAGTGTCTCGAAGGTAGCTGGGTGTGACCCAGGTTAAAGGTTGCAAGTAATGGTCAAGCCAATCTCCCAGTCTCTCCCCAAGGCTCCCTATGCCGGCAACAATAGGTCGGCACGGCGGGGGAAAAACCCCTTTATGAACCTTGGGGAGAGAGTGGAAGATGGGCATGACTGGAAACTCAACATAAAGAAAATCCCTAAGTTTTTCATTCAAAACTCCTAATGCCAAACCCTCCTCTAAATGTTTCATCATGCTAGCTTGGCAGCTTTTAGTCGGATTTTAAAGAGGAACGAATAAAGGAATCTTTTTATCCATATACCACTACTGTTTCCTGAAGCGCTGGTCTTTCCACATTTTGCACCCTATATACATCACATTGCAAATATTGCATTTGATAATGTATATAATGTATTTACTGTTGCAATTGAGATGTTTTTTGATATGAAATGTCGAGGAACCGTCCGTATTTGTGAATATTTTCGTATTTTTCACGTAGCCACATGTTATACACGGATGGGTACCACATTTATAAAAACCCTTGGTATTAAGCCATGCGTGGGTTCTATTTGTTGAGGGGTCACGCAACATACTGGGAGATATATGATTACCCAGTGTTGGTGATCTCCTTGACACTACCCTACATCCTTGTTGCAAAATGTTGGCCAATTTTTCATCTTCCATCAAAATCGGTAGATTTTTTTCTATGATATGTTTGATCTTGAAATATTGGTTACTAAATTGCAGTATCACATAAGGAATATCTGTGGATGTATTGGGTGGAGTGTCCGTGGGTTTGCTATATAAGAGTTGTTAACGGTTTCTTTTATTTGTTATATCTCTAGCTCTACCCAACATCCATCCCGGGTAGTTTCTCTGTTTTAGTCTACGTATGATGTTATCGGCTTCGATATCGTAATAGTGGGTGGTACTGCAGTTTCTTTTGGCTCTAATAAGTTCCCCCACCGGAATGCTTTTGACGGTGTGTAGTGGGTGAGAACTATGAGCATGGAGGATGGTGTTGCCAGACGTCTCCTTACGATGTGTATGTGTCTCAATGTCCCCCATCTCACCAATAGTCAAATGTAGGTCAAGAAAAACCATCTCACTGTCATTGACACAGTGGGTAAACTGTAAATTGAGGGGATTGTTGTTAATATACTCGATAAACACCGGTATGGCAGACACATCGCCCCTCCAGATAATCAGGAGGTCATCGATGTATCTGCCATACCAGTGCATCGAGCCTAAAAACGGATTGTTATCGGTATAGATATATCTCTCCTCCCAATAAGCCATGACCAAATTGGCCAGCGAAGGGGAATATTTAGCCCCCATTGAAACCCCACAAATCTGTAAATAATAAGAATTATTGAAAGAAAAAAAATTATGGGTCATAAGATACCATGTTAATTCCTTGATGATTAATTTGTGATTGGGTTCATACGAGGTATATCTATCCAAATGATGATTTAATGCCTCCATAGCAACCAGATGAGGTATGCTGGTATATAAGGAGACAACGTCACATCCCACCCAGGAAAATTCAGGGGACCATTCCATCATATCCATTGATCTCAAGACATCTCTTGTGTCCTGGATATATCCCGGTATTCTCTTGACTAGTGGCTGGAGTTGTAAATCCAGCCATTCACAGGCATGTTCATTCAAGGATCCTATGCCCGATATAATTGGGCGCATAGGAGGGGGATTAATTTTTTTATGTACCTTAGGGAGGGCATGTAATATGGGCATAGTGGGATGGGAAACCTCCAGAAATTCTCTTTCTTTAACGGGAAGCACACCCAGTCCAACCCCATCCTCCAAAATTTGTATTAACAACTTGGAATACATTTTAGTAGGGTCCCCCGACAGTTTGACATACGATGTCTGGTCATCCAGCAAAATTTGGACTTGGTTTATATATGTTTCCAAATCCATTACCACCACACAGCCGCCCTTATCTGCCATTTTTATGACACGGGACGTGTCCTCCTCGAGTTCTTTTAGGGCCAGACGCTGTTTGTGGTTAAGATTAGATTTGATTTTAGAATTGCTGGAGGAGCAGGCATCATGCAATTTTTTTAGGTCTCGTTCGATAACCTCTTGATATCGGTCCATAGATAAAGTTCTGGACTGGGCGGGATAAAACTGGGAATTAGGAATGTTAAATTTTTTTACATTTTGTTGTTCAATTTTTTGACCCAGTTCATCCAGCTCAGCCAGAGCTAATATTGACAATTGTTCAGAGAATTTAAAGCCTGTGAACATGTTATCCTGATTAGGTGTAACGGATGTTCCTGGTTCATGACTTGAAACAGTGTCTCGTTCAGATACAAAGAAATGTCTTTTCACAGTGAGACCCCTAATAAATTTATTTATATCCTTCAGTGTACTGAATAGATCGAAGTCTCTGCTAGGAGAGAAACTAAGTCCGAGAGATAGTACACTAATCTGATTTTCTGTGAGGGGTTTACTGGAAAGATTCAAGACATCTATTTCTTCTTTGTGTTTGCAGTTTGTTGACTGCGGAGTGACCACTGCGGTGGTGGGGGTGGATGCTTTACTTTTCCTTCGTCCGTAAAATCGTAAAATGTTAAGGCTGAGTAAAATAGGCCCAGGACACACAAAGATAATTTCAACCAAAGAAATCTGGATAGCAATCCCAACATGTCATCAGACAAGTGTTAAATTTGATGGCTGTCAGACAAGGGACCACCCTACACTTAAAGGGGGGGAGGACAGAAACGGACAAAAACAGACAAAGCAGAAAACCTAAAATATGTGTGAGCCACACCCTGAGTGCATGTCGTGAGACTAAAATTGTGTCATAGTACATGAAAAAAGTACAGGGTCACACAAAAAAAACTCCAAAAACACCACAGTAAGGTGACCCATAAAAAATGCAAAATGTAATGTGAAGAGATAAATATATTTAAATATAGCTTAGTGCTTATAGAAGCCTGAGAAGAGCATTAATACTATATGGAGCCTTGGATGCCAGATGGTGTCACGGGTGCTCCTGTGACCCATGTCCTGGGTCGTAGGTGCACCCGTGCCCCTCTCTGTGCCGCAGCATTCTCCTAGGCTCACTCACCAGTCTGCACTCCTGCTCTGCTTCCGGGGGTCCAGCGCGTGCGTCCCCGTCTCCTAGGGTCTGCGCGCCGGCCCCTGAAAATTTAAAGGGCCAGCGCACCTTTAATTGGTTGGCCACTCCTGGGCTTCTAATAAAGCCTGACCTCTCCCTTCACTCCCTGCCAAATCTTTGTGCTCTGTGCCTTTGAGAAAGTGTTACCTGTCTGCTTGTGTGGTTCCCGTTGTGACCTCTTGCTACGTTCCTGACTTTGATCCATTGCCCCCTGTCCTGACCTACCGCTACGTCCCCAATTCTGATCCCGTGCTGCCCGTCTTGACCTTCTGCCTGACAATGACTCCAATTTTGCCTGCTGACTCTGTACCTCGCCTTCGTTGCCACCACGGGCAAAGTCACGCCTGTGGAGCAACCTGGTGGTGCAACGCCGCAGCAAGTCCAACCCACTTTGTAGCGGGCTCTGGTGAAAACCAAGTGCCACTTAGACTCCGCTCCCAGGTGTTGGCTTACGTCATTGTCTGTCGTGGTCCTGTGGATCCACAACCCCTGGTTCCTGACAGATGGAATATACACAGTGGACACAGGAGAATGACCCCCACCAATCTCTGTCCATGTGCTAGCGCCCATATTTATCATACGCCAGTGCTCTTGAAATATTCGGAAGGTGGCTGCACCATGTTTTATTTCTATGCCAGGTAGGACATAGACGCAGCCAAGGACTATTCATCTGTGTAAAGTCACTGGCTGCAGCGAGCTCGCCGACCCACTCCCTTGCCATGTGCTCTATAGAAAACAGCCCCAGGATGAATTTATCAGGCAGAGGAACATATATAAAACAATTACTATGGCTACAATATATGTAAGGTAATAATAAGTGTCATAAGTACACAAAAAGGTTAAATGCACACATGTTTTTTGGCCGGGCAGAGCAGTTGTGCTGCAAATCGGGGCAGGAATAGGACCTGCTCTATAATTTGTGGTCGCCCAAGCACACCATTTCTCCCTGCACCGTGCATAATAGAAGTCAATGGGGCTGTGAGCTAGCTGCGTTTTTGAGGCTAACCCATGGACGTGGTATATACGGTCGTGTGCATGAGGCCAAACACAGACATTGAAGCCATATAAATAATAGCAGACTCCATGTACAGGGAGGGGCCATAGGATGAGATCAGTGACCGGCAGTGATGTGCTGATTATATCAGGATCGGTAGACTCAGAGGTGACTAGTAGAGATGAGGACCCGCTGTTCAAGTTTGAGGTTTGGCCACCTGACCCAGACATATTGGTGGCCGAACAGTCAGCCCGATAAATGAACTCCTCTAGCAACTAGCCATGACTACGATTGTTTAGGGGTGTTGCAGGGTCACTACATAAGACTTCATACAGAGGAAGGATGGAGGTGACAAACCCAACCTGGTCAATACATTGTTCTAACATGGAGGACATATACACTGAGAGATTAGATTATTAGAGAATATTAGAAATAATGCAGACAGATTACTTATCATCATTTCATCATGTGACCTCCCTGCCTGCACTTCTCCTCTCTCACCAGTGTGTGGCGTACATGTCCACCCAGTAATGGCTGATATCTGTCCTCAGACACTGTCCTCCCTATCACACAGCTCCAGCACACCGGGAGCCATGAAGAAGCTGCACTATAGAGGAGTTATATGTGATGTATCCGCCATGTCTACAGTCAGTGCATGGTATCACAAGCCCCACCGATACTAATGCTAAATAAATACACAACGACTTTTTGGAACAATTTTGGCTGCGGCGTTAATTATGAGTTACATAAATAACTTAATAAATAATCAATTCATAAATAAATACTCATTTAAATAAATAAATAATCAATTAAATAAATATTCTTTAAAAACCACCATAACAATTCCAACTCATGTAATAACTCTCAAGTTAAAATTAATAAACCAGTCCACCCAGCAATGACTGGGTGACTAAATCCCACTACTAATTACATAATACATAAAATAAAGGGAGGGGGGGGGGGGGCGGGATGATAACTGTTTCTTCTTTTCTAGCTGGACTTGAAGAACTCTCTCCAGCTTCACCTGATGAACTGCTGGACCAGGCAGAACTCCTTTCATTTATCACCTTCTGTGTTTCCCGCCTGAAAACAATTGCCAATCAGCTGTTCAGTTCCAGATGTTTTGCCCAGCAACTGGGAGCTTCCAAAGAAGACTGTACCAACTACTGTACTAGGGAAATAAAACTTCACATTTACCACAGCAACAGCACATACCATTCTTATACTATCTCTATTAACCCTATACATACCTAACTCCTACAAATCACTGAAGCTATAACTCACATATACTAGCTAATGACAGAAGGGGGGAGGGGGGGCTGTGATACCATGCGTCCCCCAGCTTACAACTGGGGGCCCCTTATCAGGAGATGGAGCCAATGCATGAGAAGACAAGGTGACTACAGGAAGTCATGAGGTAAGATTTCAGCCATGTCTACAGTGTGTGAGGTAAAAATATCCCCATATAAGATTTATCAGCCATGTCTACAGTGTGTGAGGTAATAATACCCCCATATAAGATTTATCAGCCATATGTACAGTGTGTGAGGTAATAATACCCCCATATAAGATTTATCAGCCATATATACAGTGTGTGAGGTAATAATACCCCCATATAAGATTTATCAGCCATGTCTACAGTGTGTGAGGTAATAATACCCCCATATAAGATTTATCAGCCATGTCTACAGTGTGTGAGGTAATAATACCCCCATATAAGATTTATCAGCCATATGTACAGTGTGTGAGGTAATAATACCCCCATATAAGATTTATCAGCCATATATACAGTGTGTGAGGTGATAATATCCCCATATAAGATTTATCAGCCATATATACAGTGTGTGAGGTAATAATATCCCCATATAAGATTTATCAGCCATATATACAGTGCGTGAGGTAATAATACCCCCATATAAGATTTATCAGCCATATATACAGTGTGTGATGTAATAATATCCCCATATAAGATTTATCAGCCATATATACAGTGTGTGAGGTAATAATATCCCCATATAAGATTTATCAGCCATATATACAGTGTGTGAGGTAATAATATCCCCATATAAGATTTATCAGCCATGTCTACAGTGTGTGAGGTAATAATACCCCCATATAAGATTTATCAGCCATATGTACAGTGTGTGAGGTAATAATATCCCCATATAAGATTTATCAGCCATGTCTACAGTATGTGAGGTAATAATACCCCCATATAAGATTTATCAGCCGTGTCTACAGTGTGTGAGGTAATAATACCCCCATATAAGATTTATCAGCCATATCTACAGTGTGTGAGGTAATAATATCCCCATATAAAATTTATCAGCCATATATACAGTGTGTGAGGTAATAATACCCCCATATAAGATTTATCAGCCATATCTACAGTGTGTGAGGTAATAATATCCCCATATAAGATTTATCAGCTATATATACAGTGTGTGAGGGAATAATACCCCCATATAAGATTTATCAGCCATATCTACAGTGTGTGAGGTATTAATACCCCCATATAAGATTTATCAGCCATATATACTGTGTGTGAGGTAATAATACCCCCATATAAGATTTATCAGCCATATATACTGTGTGTGAGGTAATAATACCCCCATATAAGATTTATCAGCCATATATACTGTGTGTGAGGTAATAATATCCCCATATAAGATTTATCAGCCATATATACAGTGTGTGAGGTAATAATATCCCCATATAAGATTTATCAGCCATATATACAGTATGTGAGGTAATAATATCCCCATATAAGATGTATCAGCCATATATACAGTGTGTGAGGTAATAATATCCCTATATAAGATTTATCAGCCATATATACAGTGTGTGAGGTAATAATATCCCCATATAAGATTTATCAGCCATATATACAGTGTGTGAGGTAATAATATCCCCATATAAGATTTATCAGCCATATATACAGTGTGTGAGGTAATAATATCTCCATATAAGATTTATCAGCCATATATACAGTGTGTGAGGTAATAATACCCCCATATAAGATTTATCAGCCATATATACAGTGTGTGAGGTAATAATACCCCCATATAAGATTTATCAGCCAAATATACAGTGTGTGAGGTAATAATATCCCCATATAAGATTTATCAGCCATATATATAGTGTGTGAGGTAATAATACCCCCATATAAGATTTATCAGCCATGTCAACTGTAAAGTGTAAAGTAATAATAACTCATAGGCTACATGCACACGATCGTGTGACCTGGCCGTGGCCAAGCAGCCACATGTACGGTGCATCCCATCCCCTCTCCATAGAGATACACTGCGCACGGCGGCGTTACATGGGGAAAGATTGGACATGTCCTGTCTTTTCCCCTTGTACAGAGTGGTACTCGTGCGACACCTTAATGCTCTGCGCGGCCATTCCCATCTATGGGGGATGTACATACGCCCCCCAACAGTCCTGTGCATGGGGCATATACTGTAAGATAATTTCTCCAATTTATGGGAAGAGATGATAGATTGTTGCTGCAAAAGCATGAGGGTGCATCAAGATTATTGTCCTGCTCTTCAAATGTATCTTGTGTTATATAAGGATCGCTCATTTTAAACTGTGAAGATATCAGATGTCTCTCTCAGCTCCTGGAATGGTCATCTGCAAAGAATACAATAGATTGTATAATATAATCTTAACCATGGCTCTGGTTAGAAAGTTGAAATGTACTCACCTGGGCGGTTACCTGTAGTCAAGACTACTTTACGTCTCTCTCTTCTCTCATACATCTCTGGAGCAGTAATATTCCTAAAATCTTCACCCTGATACAAGAGCTGAGAAACAAATATTATAAAAGGTCCCCAAATGGAGGGAAATAAATATCATGAAAACCTAATATGACCTCAAAGGAAGAGTTGCCTGACACTGAATAGACTGCCATAGCTGAAGGTCTCCATCATAAATCCATCATTTTATTTATTACAAACAGCAACCCCTAAAGTCAGAAACTTACAGAATTAATGTTTTTTCTACTTTTCTGTAGCTCATGAAATGGCTCCATTGGAGAAACAAAAAACAATGGGGCAGATTTACTTACCCGGTCCAGTCGCGATCCAGTGGCGCGTTCTCCGACGCTGATTCGGGTTCTGCCGAGATTCACTAAGGTCGTGCGCCCGATGTCCACTAGGTGTCCGGCGGAATTCACTTCCTCCATCCCGGTGTATGTGAGTGCTATTTTTACGGAAAAATCTGATCGCGTGCGCCAAAATCCCGGGGCAAATCGGAAAAATTCGGAAAAACGAGATTCGGACCCTTTGTAAATGTGCCCCAATATATCCTGTAGGACAAAACTGGCTGTACAAGGGAGGAATAACACATTTTAAGATGGGTTTTCTCCTTTTATCGTTTGTGAAAGTGTGAATTTATTATTTATCACTGACAAAATTAGACGATTTAAAATTTTAATTCCATTTTTCAAAAAAATATTTTGAAGCTCTCAAAGGGTTAACAAGCTTCCTAAAAGCAGGTAATAAACTTGGGACTGCCTGTATCTAATGTGGGATGTGGTTATTGCTAGTATACAGTCTTGAGGGTCGCAGGGGAGAACGCTGGGACTTGTGGTCCTTCCTCCCATGCTTCTGGTGCTGCTAGCAGCGTTCTGCACATCTTCACCTCTCATCCACTACCAGCGGTCTCTGGCTCACTCTCCAGGCAGCGACTGCTAAGAGCTTGCGCTGTTTAGGGGTTGTGTTCTGGACTTCTGGGAGTTGTGGTACCTCTGCATGGTGCATGCTATTGTGCTTTGTTGTTTTGCACCATGAGGGGTTAATTCCCAGAAGTTGTCCAACTCCTATCAGGTTCTGGTTCTGGCTGCATAAATTGCAGCTTCACTAGTCACCTGTGCCAGTGTTTGAAGTCCCTTAATCGCTTGCTCTCGGCTTATAGGTTCGACTTGCTCTGTGTTCTGTATTGTTGTGATCTCTAGTTTTTGAAGTTGACCCTTTTGCTTCCTGATTTTGCTCTTGACGTTCCTTCTCGTTGTGACTCCGGCTAGTTAACTACTCTTTTGTGTTTTATGTTTGTTAGTCTGTTCGTGTTGTTCCCTTCCCGCACTTAACTAGTGTATTCCGAGTCTTCAAGTAGTTGCCCCACGGTTTGGGGGAGAGCTCAGGGCACACTATCCCCTGTCTTCAGTGTTACCCAACCCTAACAATAAGTTTATTGTAAAATTACGGCAAGATTCCAGACGGATACCACGTGCCTGTTAAAAATAGTAAAACAATGTAAAAATGAAGCCAAACTGATGGAAGTTGGACTTGAAAAAATATCACTTTACACGTTCATGTGCATCAAGCCTTTTCTGTTTAACAGGTTTTAAAAACGCTGTAGGATGTTTTAGAAATGTCAATGCTTTTAAGAACTTGTTAATCTCTCGTAAGGATTGTTCTAATTGCTTGAGTATATACAGTACTTAATTTTTATAAAAGAAGGAGCGAAGAAGCTAATACATTACAGAAACATTCACAATGGAAGCTGGTTTTTAATTTTTTAGTTTTCTCTGTACTATATTAAATGATGCACATAAATCCCATTGTTTTACATAATGTTTGGCTAAGACAGAAGTGTTTCACGTAAAGCTTCTCCAGCAGCAACACTTGACTCCTCCCACACATGGGGCTGGTCACATGACTATGACATCATCACAGGTCCTGTCACATATATCTAGGGCACAGCTCTGCAGGGGGAGGTGGGTGTGTAGTCACCGGTGTCTGTCAGGATAACCGGGGGGCACATTCATCGGAGCTGTGCAAAGTTTTCCACTTATTCCTTATCCACAGGAAAGAGAATAACTGGCTGATCAGTGGAGGTACAACAGCAACTGCATCACGAGAACAGTGGTAGTGCCAGTAATCTGGGGAATGGGGATCCCGTTCTCACTAACGGGAGATTTATCGATTCCTGGAAGCCCCCATCTCTTGATAGGTGGGGGTCTAGCAGTTTGATCCTCATGTGATAGGGAATAACTTGTCATCTTGGTTCAGCTTTCGAATCTTATAACTGTTGCAGCGCTGCCTAATCCGTGTGCGCTATAAAAATAATAATAATTATTATTATTATTATTATTTTGAGGTCAAAGTTGGTAATAATTTGTAGGTCACAGATTATGTCTGTGCTCATTAGTCACCCGCCACCAGAAGCCGATTCAGCCCTCTAGACCAGCAGGAGGGATTTTGGCCCTGAAGGCAGATCGACACGAACATTAAAGCTCTTGATGTAATTCAGTTTTATGATCATGGAAGAGGATGAGTAAAGGAACAGGAGCTGCCATACTCTAGTCCTCCTACAACAGTCTTCTCTGACATCATGGAGACTACAAATGTTTACAAATTACCCAGTCATCGCCGTATGGCCTAGATGTGCTCATGGTGCCATTAAAGTGTTGCAAGACACCTTTTCACAGTTTTTTTTAAAACATCAGCGACTGGTTATTTCCAACTATCGTTTACATGGAATTTACCACTGGCTAATTTTTTTTGCATTCAGGTTCAGACAATGGACAAAGACAGTAACAAGATGGTGGAGAGAATCTTCCAGCTCACCCTAGAGATTCTCTTCTATATTACTGGAGAGGTGAGAGATTGTGATGAGGTCACATTACATCATTATCTATGGGAATAACAGATGATAGGACTGGAGAGGTGAGAGATTCTGGAAATGTATGGAGGGAGATTTATCACTGTGTCTCTCCATAACCAGGATTACACAGTAGTGAAGAAGACCTCTAGTGGGCGCTGTCAGGCCCCTGTGTATGAAGGACGGGGGAGAACCCTGAGCCCAATCCCGGCTCCTCCACCTCACCCCCTGATACATGATGACATCAATGAGCAGAAGATCCTAGAAGTCACCCACAAGATGATGGAGCTGCTGACTGGAGAGGTGACACTGCTGGGAATGCTGGGACATTATACAGTAACGCTATGAAGGGATCTGGGTGATGACGGGATCATTGTGTGTGTCAGGTTCCTATAAGGTGTCAGGATGTGGCTGTCTATTTCTCCATGGAGGAGTGGGAGTATTTAGAAGGACACAAAGATGTGTACAAGGACGTCATGATGGAGGACCACCAGCCCCTCACATCAGCAGGTAATAGACAGGACTAAATCCACACGTACTTTCATTATCTGTATGGAAAGAAGGAATTCAGTCTCTGGATGTTTCCTACAGGTAGATCCAGTAAGAGAACATCACCGGAGAGATGTCCCAGTCCTCTTCTTCTACCACAGGATTGTTCAGAGGAGAAATATGTCCCACAGGATCATCAGGTAGATGGAGATAAGAAGTAATGACATCTTCTCTGATCAGTAGTTTTTTTCTGCCAGGTCATATTTGGTTATTTTGATAAATTATTGATCTTTTCTTATCTAAGATCTTCAGTGTGACTTCTTTTAACATTTTATTCAGGGTGAAGATGTGAAGAATATTACTGCCCCAGAGACATATGTGAGGGGCGATGAGCGATGTAAGGAGGAGATTCCTACAGGTAACTGCCCAGGTGAGTAGTAACCACTAGATAAAGCAGAGACGAGTGATAACACAATACAGAACATGGAGACATAGACTAAGAAAAGCTGGAAGGTGGGAGCTATGAGGGTCAGGAATACTGCTCACCAGGACCTCGGAGGAGGAGACTGAGATGTTACATCAGTAATAATACAGAACCTTATGGTAAGCAGGAAAGTCATAGCCACCATGGGCAGACAAGAAATGCTGCATGTACCCGGATTGCTGAACTACAGTGTTCAGAGTTTTCTTACCACCATCAATGTTGCATTATATAATGTGTTTTATCCTTCACAGATGGCAACACCAGGAGCTCAGAGGAACATCTGATATCATCACATGTTACAGCAGGTGATGGTTGTATCACACCAGATACATCTGAAGATCATGAGAATATCCCAGATGTATCCTCCGACCTTCACACACAAGATCCACCATCTGATGCTATAAGTTGTGTCCTTTCTACTGAATCATCAGGAATGGATAAGAACACAAAGTCATGTTTAGAAAGTGGGGAACATTTTGTTCTTAAAGATCTTGTTATACATCAGAGAAGTCACACAGGAGAGAAACCATTTTCTTGCGTAGAATGCGGCAAATGTTTTAGTCAAAGTTCTTATCTTGTTAGACATCTTAAAATTCACATAGGGGAAAAGAAATTTTCATGTTCAGAATGTGGGAAATTTTTTTCCCGCAAGTCGGCTCTTGTTGTACATCTGCGAAGACACACGGGGGAGAAGCCATTTACATGTACAGAATGTGGGAAATGTTATAGTGTTAAATCAGCGCTTACTATACATCAAAGACTTCATACTGGGGACAAGCAATATTCATGTTCAGAATGTGGGAAATTTTTTTACCAAAACTCAGATCTTGTTATACATCAGAGAAGTCACACAGGAGAGAAGCCATTTTCATGTTCAGAATGTGGGAAAAGTTTTAACAAGAAAACAGCTCTTGTAATACACCAGAGAAGTCACAAAGGGGAGCTATTTAAATGCCCTGAATGTGGTAGATGTTTTTACCAGAAATCGGATCTTGTAAGACATCAGAGAACTCACACAGGAGAAACTCCATTTTCATGTTCAGAATGTGGGAAAAGTTTTGGATCCAATGCAAATCTTGTGAGACATCAAAGAACTCACACAGGAGAGAAGCCATTTTTATGTACAGATTGTGGGAAATGGTTTGCTCGGAAATCAAATCTTCTTAACCATCAGAAGTCCTCACACAGTGGAGAAGCTGAATTCATGTTATGAATCTGGGAAAATTTTACCCATCAGATCGTATCATTTTAATAATCAAAAAAGTCACCCAGGACAAGTATGATGTCATACAAGAAGAAGGACAGTTCCATTTTAGGACATCTACCACCAGGATGAAGGATTATAGACCAAGCACACTTACATGCTGGTTTGTGCCCCCTCTGTCAGGTTCTGCTCTTATTTTAGGTTTTTAGGACCTTGTTTTTACGAAAAAAAAAAAGATTAAAAAAATTAAGCAAACGAGCTGATGGGGTTCAGGCTGTATAGATGTCAATAAAGTCTGGAGCCCCTGGCAGAATTTTTAAAACCATTAAAATAATACTTCATCTTGGTGTTATATTTCCTTTAACTCAAGTATTGATGTTTTGCCTTAAACTGAATTGTAATCCACTCCATGAATATTATGACACATGATGGTGATTTTAAAGGAAATCTACCATCATGGATCTATCTATTAAGGTAGATCCGGTGGCAGGTCTATCTAAAGTATAGTAGGATAGCCCTTTTAATGGCTAATCCTTTAGTGAGCCAGGACACAAAACATGCATTCATGTAGACTTGTGTGGGAACATGACATTAGGTTTAATATTCCCACAAAGGCAAAATTCCTAGAAAATTTACATATTTTGTAATTTAATGTTTTTTTAAAGTCTCCATCAGTTCTTCTTATGTATAATTTGGTTGCCTGTGGTTTCGACCATAAACTCATCCTGACTATGGTTGTGTTGGTCTTCCTGTCTTGTTGGAAATTTCTTAATTGAAATTCACAATTTGATCTTCCGAAACATAAAGACATTTGGATAAATGTGGGTTTTCTGTTCGTGGAAAAAATAAATAAGATGTTCTCTTAAAATAAAACCTTACCTATTTTTGAAGACCCTAACGAGGACTAGTCATCTGCCACCCCAGCAGTAGAGCATCCAGATGATAGCGGCACATGAGTAACATATAAGTCCATTGCAATATTTCTCCCCATCAATGTGGAACATCGAAATTGATTTAAATGGGTTGTCCACCTGGTCAATCACAGCCATGCCTAGTTGCTTGGGGCATAAAGCTACCTGATTGGCTTTGGAGCCCATCGATCAACATATCCGAGTTGGGTGGAGCTGCCTGAACAGAGGACACCTTACCTTAAGTTCACGTCTGCTCATCTCTAGGTATAACAGAGAATTTTATCAGCAGATTTTTTCGTAGAAATGTTTGCTGATCACTCGTCCCTTTTGCTTCTTGGTAGAGTAAACTACTTGTTCTTTCGTCTTCCTTTCTTTCTTTAGACCTTGTTTTCTTATCTTTTATCTAAAGATTATTATCTTTCCCTTTTCTCTCAAAAACCGAACTTGCCTTTGTAATTTTCTCACTTCTCTCCCCATTGGCCAGTTTGTCCAGAGGGGAGGAATAATGAGCATGACCTACCAAGATTGACGGCTCCTCTTAGCTAAGGTTGGTTGTGCTGTGGTAAAATTACAATCAATGAAACAGAATACAAAGGTTAACAAAACCAACTCGATATACACAGAAGATGGAACTAAAAATAATTTTTTTGAAATAGCAATACTGTTTAAAAAGGGGACACTCCATTCCAGCAGAAGACCATGCAAGTGGAAAAAATGCTGAATAGCCAAAACTGTTTTTTTGGCACAGCTGGAATTAGTGGAAAACTATTTAAGAAAAACATGCTAGAACAACCGTGACACGGGTGTGCTCACTGTGCTGAAACTGGGCGCCATAGGACTAAATGTTTGTGTGAAAGAGGTATAACAGGGTTGACCACCAGAATTGAATGGAAATAAATTTTTGAGTCTTATGAGAGACCAGTCTGCATTTCATGTACTTTTGGTAAACCAGAGCGACAGTCACCAAACAAGACAGGTCTTTGATACGTTGTCCAACTGGTCTGTAATTCTGAATGATGGTGATAAGGCACATCCTTCACATTTTTCATATCCAGTCTGAAGTGTAGCAAGAAGTCAGAGCACAGAATTCATCTTACTTTGCCTTAAGAAACTTATTTCCCTTCAGGGTTGAACTGAGACAATGTGACACCAGCACGAACAATACATGCACGTGTAATGACATCAGGTAACTATATCAGGATGTCATCAAGATGCATCACCACGAAGAGGAATTTCACACAGTTTCGGGATTTTACCATCACTATAGAGTCAGTTCTACCATTGCCAAAGACAGGAGGCATCCTGTACACCTAGAGGAGAGGAGGTTTTACCATCACCATAGACAGGGGGCATCCACTGCACCAAGAGGGAAGGTGGTTCTACCATCACCATAGACAGGGGGTGTCCTCTATACCTGGAGGAGAGGAGGTTTTACCATCACCATAGACAGAGGGCATCCTCTGCACCGACGGGAGAGGAGGTTCTACCATCACCATAGACAGGGGGCGTCCTCTACACCTAGAGTAGAGGAGTTTCTACCATCTCCGTAGACGGAGGGCATTCTCCACACTTACAGGAGAGGTGGTTCTACAATTACCATAGACAGGGGGAATCTCCTACACCTACGGGAGAGATGGTTCTACCATCACCATAAATGGGCATCCTCTGCACCTGGAGGAGAGGAGGTTTTACCATTGCCATAGACAGGGGGCATCCTCTGCAGACCCGTGCCTCTGTGCCCCCCCCCAGCTTCCCTCCCTGCATTACCTGCCCCCATTCCTGCTCCAGCAGCCCGGCGTGTGCGTCCCTGTATCGAAGATTTAAAAGGCCAGCGCACTGCTAATCGGTACAGGCCATTTCCAGGAATTTGATAAAAGCCAGCCTCTCCCAGCATTCCCAGCCAGATCTTTGTGCCTAGTGCCACTGAGAAAGCTATTCCATGTGTTTTGCTGTGTTTCTGCTGTGTTTCTGACCCCGGTTCCGTTATTGACTCTGATCCCGTGCTGCTTGTCTTGATCTTCCGTTAAGTCCCCGACTCTGATCCTGTGCTTCCTGTTTCGACCTCCTTCCTGTCCCGACCACGACCTTGCCTTATGATTCTGTACTTCGTTTTGGCTGCCACCGCTGACAAAGTCGCGCCTGTGGAACAACATGATGGTACCATGCAGCAACAAGTCCAACCTGTTTTGCAGCGGGCTCTGGTGAAAACCGGGTACAGACTCCGGTCCTAGGTGTCGGCTTACGTCATCGTCCCTGGTGTTAAAGAGGATCCATGTCAGGGCTCGGGGTGAGTGGACCCTCTGGACCACCGCGGAACATGGTACTAGCTGACACCTGGGACCAGAATCTAAGTGGCACCTGGTCTTCACCAGAGCTGCGGCAGGGTGCAACCAGGTCGTTCCACAGCCTGTGGTGGCAGCCAAGTTTACAGTACTGAATCGTAGTCCAGGCTTGTTGTCAGAAGCAGGCTTGTAGTCAAGGCAGGCGGCAAAGATGCAAGATCAGTGTACAGGTCCGAAGTCAGCAAATAGGATAGGAATGGGAACACAAGAACGCAAGACAATGGAAACACAGGAACACAGAGGGAGGTTTCGCTTCTTGAAAAACAGCTCAAAGATTCGGCAGGGAATCATGGGAACAGCCGGCGTTTATGGAAACCCAGAAGTGCCAGCGGCAATCAGTGGTGCGCTAACCCGGATGGGAGCAGGCGCGTGGAGAGGTGATTGCAGGCCGGGGGGAGCCGCACAACGGAGAGGGGCACGGGTTTGCCTGCAATCCGTGACATGGATCGCGAGGGCACCAGTGACAGAACACACGCCCCCCCTTCGGCCTCTCCCTCTTCTTTGTCCCAAGAAACCTCCGGTCCAGAATATTCTCTTTTGGCTCCCAGGATCTCTCCTCAGGCCTGAACCCCTTCCAATCTACAAGGAAGAACTGTTTACCTCTCATGGTCTTCATGTCCAGCACCTCCTTAACCTCAGAGACATCTGGGGAGTCAGCCTCAGGAGGAGGAGATTGCAAAGAGAAGCGGTTCAAGATAACAGGCTTCAGGAGGGAAACAAGGAGTTTGGGATGCGCATGGATGAAGGAATGTGGAGTTTGAAGGCCACTGGGTTGATGCGCTTGATAACTTCAAAGGGACCGAGGAAGCGGGGGCCAAGCTCGTAGCTTGGTATCTTCAGCCAAACATATCTGGAAGATAACCACACCTTGTCACCCAAAGAGAAGACAGGCGTGCGTCGCTTCTTGTCAGCTGAGTCTTGGTGCAGTCTGTGGCACGGAGAAGAGACTGGCAGGTCTTGCACCAGATACTCTACCGCCGGGACATCGGAAGGAGTAGACAGCGGAATAGGAGGCTGAGGGATTCATCCGTAGACCACAAAGAAAGCAGCTGCACCAGCAGACCAAGAGACCAAGGAGTTATAGGAAAACTCAGCCCAAGGAAGCAAATCAGCCCAGTTAACTTGACAGGCAGAGACAAAGTGGTGGAGGTAAAACCCCAAAGTCTGATTCACCCTTTCTACTTGACCATTCGACTGAGGGTGGTAGGCAGAAGAAAAGCAAATTAACTTGCAGCTGGTTACACAAGGAACGCCAGAACTTGGACACAAACTGGACCACTCAGTCAGATACAATGTGCAGCGAAAGTCCAAGCAGTCAGAAGATATGCTTGAAGAACAAACTGGCAAGCCGTGGAAAAGACGGAAGACCTGCAAGGGGAACAAAATGGGCCATCTTGGAAAACTGGTCCGTCACCACCTAGATGACAGTATTGCCAGAGGCAATAGTGGCAGATCAGTGACAAAGTCCATTGCCACGTGGGACCATGGGCGACTGGGTATCGGCAACGGAAGTAACAGTCCAGCCGGTTTGAGACGAGAGGCTTTGTTGCGGGCACTGAAAGAGCAGGATCCCACAAAATCCTGAACATCTTGGACCAGACCTGGCCACCAGTAGTAGCGGGAGATGAGAGCCATGGAGCATTGCCCAACCTTCGTGAAGAATGTCCCAAAGACAGGAGTGCAGGTCTGACATACGTCTTGTCAGAAGGTAACTGACGAAGATTCATGGGAGCGGCTTCAAAAAGTTGTTCAGGAGAGATGATATGCTGAGGAACAGGCTCCTCTCAAATGACATCCGAAGCATGGGACAGTGCATTAGTCTTGATATTCTTGTCCACAGGGTGGAAATGGATCAGCAGGGATTTAGGCGCTGGGCTGTTTGGAGGTAAAGAAGGTTCTTGTGGTCTGTGTACACACAAATGGGATGGAGAGCTCCCTCCAGCAGATACCGCTACTCCTACAGAGCCAAGTTTAATAGCCAACAGTTCTCTGTCCCCAATAAAATAATTCCTCTCTGCGGAAGAAAAGGTCCTAGAAACGAAACCGCATGTGAGAGTGTGGCGCATAGGCCATTTCTGGGTGAGCACAGCTCCAGCTCCTACGGAGGAGGCATCCACCTCAAGATGAAAGGGTTTCTGTCTCAGGCCTAGTGAGAACAGGAGCCGAGGCAAAAGCGGACTTCAACCTGGAGAACACCTCTTCTGCTGCAGGAGACCAGTCACGGGGATTGACACCTTTCTTGGTAAGTTCCACGATGGTAGACACCAGCATGGAAAAGTGTGGAATACACTGCCGATAATAGTTTGCAAAACCCAGGAACCTCTTCATGGCTCACAGGCCTTCTGGGCATGGCCCCTGTAGAATTGCAGACAATTTTTACCAGAGCCCGCCACAAAGCAGGTTGGACTTGTTGCGGCGTGGTACTACCATGTCATTCCACAGGCACAACTTTGTATGGTAAGGCAAGGTCGGGGATAGGGAGGAGGTCAAGACAGGCAGTACAGGATCAGAGTCGGGACGTAGCGGCAGGTCAGGACAGGCAGCACAGGAGCGAGGTCAGGAACGGAATCGAGGTCACAACGGGAAATCAAGATAATCGCACTGGGCAACAGACAAGCTTACTCTAAGGCTATGAGACACAAAGATCCAGCAGGGTGTGCAGGGATAGGCTGGAATATAAAGGATTATGGGAAGTCGCCAGCACCAATTAACGATGTGCTGGCCCTTGAAAGCTCCTGAAGACCTCACGCAGATGCCCTAGGAGACGGGGATGTGCGCACACAGATGCCGGACCGGAGGCAGGAACGAGGACACATGGGTATGAGATCTGGGATGTTGGAGCACACCGTGACCCACAACAGTACCCCCCCCCCCTTCGGCCTCCCCCACTACTTGGGCTGGAGGAATCTCTGTAGGAGCTCATGGTCCAGGATATTGTTCTCGGGCTCCCAAGATCTCTCCTCCAGCCCGGACCCCTTCCAGTCAACCAAGAAGAACCGCTTACCTCTCACCGTCTTCATGTCTAGGATCTCCTTTATTTCAAAGATGTCGGTGGAGTCAGGAGCAGGAGGAGGTACTTGCCAGGAGAGGGGGTTCAGGATGACAGGCTTGAGTAACGATACATGGAAGTAGTTTGGGATGTGCACGGTGGGAGGAAGGCGCAACTTGTAGGCCACTGAATTGATGCGCCTCAGCACCTCGAAGCGACCCAGGTAGTGAGGACCAAGCTTGAAGCTGTGAATCTTCAGCCGGACGTATTTAGAAGACAGCCACACCTTATCACCTGGAGAGAAGACTAGAGGAGACCTGCCTCTCTTGCCTGCCTGGGTTTGGGTGCGGGCGGACCCGAAGTATAGACTGCCATTTTTGCTCCCAGATGGACTTGAGATCTTGAACCAATTCCTCCACGGTAGGAGCATTAGAAAGTTCAGACAGAGGAAGAGTTGGGTGTGGATGTTGTCCAAAGAAAACAAAGGGAGCGGCGCCGGCAGATTCTGAGGAAGACCTTGCATGCATGTATAGGATATAACAGATACACAGAGTCCAGAGAATTGTATGAGAATTCAGCCCAAAGTCTGGTTGACATCCTCCACTTGACCATTAGTCTGCGGATGATATGCAGAAGAGAAGTCCAGTTTAACTTGCAGTTGACCTCAAAGAGAAATGGAAAACAAACTGGACTCCATGTTCCGAAACAATGTGCAGGGGAACTCCATGAAGCCAGAAGATGTGCCGGAAGAACAGGCTGGCAGGGCAGACCTGGTTGAGGAACAAAGTGGCACATCTTAGAGAAGGGATCCGTTACCACCCAGATGACTGTATTAACGGAAGAAGATGGGAGATCATAATAAAGTCCATGGCTATGTGAGTCCCCCGGCAACTGAGTATAGGCAATGGCAGGAGCAGACCTGCTGGCTTGAGACGTGATGACTTGTTAAAGGCACATGAAGCGCAGGAACCCACAAAATCTTGAACGTCCTTGACCAGATCTAGCCACCAGTAGTAACAAGCAATAGATCTCTGCACCCCAGGGTGCCCAGCCACACGAGAGCAATGTCCCCAAGTTAGTATCCTCTTCCAAAGAGCAGGTCGGACATAGGTCTTGCCAGGAGGAAGCTGCTGTATGTCCACAGGAGCAGCAACAACCAGTCTTTTCAACGGAACGATATGATGAGGAGCCGATTCTTCCCCAACAAAATCAGAGGCATGAGAGTGGGTATCAGCTTTGATGTTCTTCTCGGCTGGACGGAAGTGAATCAGGAAGTTGAATCGAGAATGGAAGAGGGACCCTCGAGCCTGATGAAGATTGAGACACTGAGCAGTCTGGAGATACAGGAGATTCTTGTGGTCAGTATAGATATAGACCGGATGATGAGCTCCTTACAGAAGATAGCACCATTCCTTCAAAACTAGCTTTATGGCCAGAAGTTCCTGATTACCAATGAAATAATTCCTCTCTGCAGCTGTGAAGGTCTTAGCGAAGAAGCTGCGGGTGAGGGTTCGGCTTTTGGGCCGTCTCTGGGTGAGAACGGCTGCAGCACGAACGGATGAGGCGACAACCTCCAGCTGGAATGGCTTCTCCATATCAGGCCGTGTGAGAACTGGGGCAGAGGCAAAGGCATTTTGATCTGGGGCTTAAAATTGCATCATGGCTTTTTTGTGACCAATAATATTCCCAGGGTAATTTGAGTGAATTGTGGGGTTTTCAAATCTCTGTGACCACAGCAACATGAGGTAATGTACAGGAATTCTCTTAGTAGGACTATGGTCTGAGGAAGACCTTGCATGCATGTATAGGATATAGCAATCTCCAAAAGAGCAATTGAAACAGAGATGGAGAAATGTTCCAAACTCCTCTAAGTGAAATTTAAAGTAAACCTGTAACTGGTACTGAATATACAAAACCTACTTAAAGAAAGGAAACCAGATTTGCACAGCAACTTATTACCAAAAAGATTTATTAAGTATGTACTAAAAATTCATACAGAAATTAATTTGTACAAAACAGACATTAACACACTGGGAGATGACCAGCTGACACTGGAAAGGAGGTAAAAACATCAAGGAGGCATGGAAGATAACGGGATATTGAGGTAAGTAGAATCAATCTAAAGTGCCAGCATAAACATTGTAATATAAAGGTAGTAGTAATTGATGAAATCATCTATAGCGATTACCTGGGCACTAGGAATATACAGCCTCCAAGGTGGATGCATACAGCGTATCACCATGTAATATAAAATGCATGCAGCATACTGCCATGTAGTATATAATGCATACAGCGTATCACCATGTAATATAAAATGTATGCAGCATACTGCCATGTAGTATAAAATGCATCGAGCGTGCCACCAAGTAGTATAAAAGATACAGAATACCACCATGTAGTACAAATGCTGCATATACATACAGCATATATACACATAAACAAACAGTAGATACAGCATATACACACACAAACATATATACACATATATATATAAACATATTACACATATATATACACATATTACATATATACACACATTATACATATATAAACACATATTACACATATATATATATATATATACACACGACGTGCGGCCCGGGAGCTCAGTGCTGGCCGGTGCCGCCCCCTCGTTGAGCGGGAAGCACGTGAAAATGGTTGTGCGTGAAAATCCCAGTAGATCAGCAGATTCTGAAATACTCAGACCAGCCCTTCTGGCACCAACAACCATGCCACATTCTAAGGCACTCAAATCACCTTTCTTCCCCATACTGATGCTCGGTTTGAACTGCAGGAGATTGTCTTGACCATGTCTACATGCCTAAAGTTGTCGCCATGTGATTGGCTGATTAGAAATTAAGTGTTAACTAATTGCCGCTGGTCTTTCCCCCTCAAACTATTTAACCCTGCCTCTTCCTGTTACCCTTGCCGGATCTTTGTGCCTTGTGCCTTTGAGAAAGCTGTTTCTGATGCCTAGTGCTGTTCTTGAGATTTCCCGTTGTGACCCTGGTTCCGTGTCTGACTACGCTACTTTGCCGCCTGTCCTGACCTGTTGCTACGACTCTGACTACGATCCTGTGCTGCCCGTCCTGACCTCCTGCCTGTCCCCGACTACGAGTTTTCCTGCCGATTCTGTACCCCGACCTTGGCTGCCACTGCGGACAAGTCACGCCTGTGGAACGACCTGGTGGTACCACGCCGCAGCAAGTCCAACCCACTTTGCGGCAGGCTCTGGTGAAAACCGGGTGCCACTTAGACTCCGGTCCCAGGTAGTGGCTTGTGCCATCGTCCGCAGTGGTTCAGAGGATCCACAACCTCTAAGCCTGACACTATTTTTTAGGCCTTTTAAAGTCACTTGAAAGCTGAGCAGGTCCCGCAAACACAAGAAAACTATTTCAAAATCCCCAGGATACATCAAAGCATCCAAAGTTATAACCACTTACAGCGACACAAGGCAGATTTGAAAAAATGGGACGTTTCAGGAAGGTGAAAAATAACCAAGTCATTAAGGGTTACAGACCCCTCTATTACTGTAGAGGAAGCTAATTGAGAGAACACCCTAGAAAGGAAGGAAAGTTGGGACAGTATGAGGTGCACATATGTTACGTATATGATACAAATAGTGTCTTGTTGACACATTCTCAGGATACAGCAGGAAGGTGAAAATGCGTTAACCATCTAGTGATGAACGACATCTTCCACCCATCACCTCTTCTCACTTGTATAAGATTACAACAGAAATCTGAACTTTAGCAACATGTCCTGGAAAATGACTCCTCCCACACATGTGACTAATCACATGACTATGACATAATCACAGGTCCTACCTGTAGCCTTTCCAACAGCGAAGCCAGAAGCTTGACTCCTCCCACACCTTGGGCTGATCACATGATTATGACATCATCACAGGTCCTTTCTGCTCTCACATATTTATGCTGCACAGCTCTGCAGGTGGAGGTAAGTGTATAGTCACCAGTGTTGTCACAGGATTACTGGGGGACATTTATTGTTAAAGTTTTCCATGTGACCTCCATTCACAAGGGGGGGGGGGATTGGGGTTCTGAGAAAGAGAGAAATTATTTTCTGTGTATAATCTCCGCCTCCTCGACTCCCGTGGATAGGACCTAAGTTTAGTTTGTGGGAAACCCCCTTTAAAGGCTTAACAAAAACATCACACATAGACTAAAGTCTAGTAGAGATTGATGCAATTGAGGATACTTTAGACCCAGACTTATTGGGGCACATTTACTAAGGTTCCGCGGAGCGCATTTTCTTCGGATTTCCTGATGATTTCCATTTTGCGCCGCATCGCTGGGGATTGTGTCACAGGCGATCGGATTTTGGCGCATCGGCACCGGATTGCACGAGACAGAAATCGGGGGGCAGGCCGCCGGACAACCCGATGGATTCGAACAATGCGCAAGATTTAACATTTGGAAATGTGTCGCAAGACACGCACTTACAAGCACCGGGAAGAAGAAGGTGAACTCCGGCGGACCTCGGCGGTGAAGCAACGGATGCAGGAACTGGGGCGCACGATCTTCATGAATCGCGCCAGACTTCATCCTCGTCGGACTGTCCGAATCGGGGATCGCGACAGGACCGGGTAAGTAAATTTGCCCCAATGTCTAATGCTGGTATAGACACTAACATCTTCAAAGCACATTCAGTCAGAGGTCCTGCTGCAACTAAGGTACTAGCAAAAAAGGTACCGTTGGACATGATACTGACAGAAGCTATATGGTCATACAAACATACATTTTCTTAAGTATTATTAGAGATTTTCCTAATGGGAAAGACTGGAGTTTACGAGAGCCACTACCAGGTGTGTGCTAATCAGCTGGTGCTGGGTGGCTGCTTCCCGAAGAACAAAGATCAGTCTGCAGGAATCTATGATCTGCAAACTACATTTGTTTTAGGGACAAAGGGTAAGAGTTCTGCAATTAATTCCCTAGAACAAATGCAAGTCATATATTTCCTGCAAACTGAGATTATTTTACAGTAACTTCAGAGTAAGAAAGTATTGTTTATGTTGGAGTTTGTCAAATTAACTATATGCTTATTTTCATTAAGGTTCAGACAATGGACAGAGACGGGGACACGAGGGTGGAAAGAATATTCCAGCTCACCCTAGAGATTCTCTTCTATATTACTGGAGAGGTGAGAGATTGTGATGAGGTCACATGACATCATTATCTATGGGAATAACAGATGATAGGACTGGAGAGGTGAGAGATTCTGGAAATGTATGGAGGGAGATTTATCAATGTGTCTCTCCATAACCAGGATTACACAGTAGTGAAGAAGACCTCTAGTGGGCGCTGTCAGGCCCCTGTGTATGAAGGACGGGGGAGAACCCTGAGCCCAATCCCGGCTCCTCCACCTCACCCCCTGATACATGATGACATCAATGAGCAGAAGATCCTAGAAGTCACCCACAAGATGATGGAGCTGCTGACTGGAGAGGTGACACTGCTGGGAATGCTGGGACATTATACAGTAACGCTATGAAGGGATCTGGGTGATGACGGGATCATTGTGTGTGTCAGGTTCCTATAAGGTGTCAGGATGTGGCTGTCTATTTCTCCATGGAGGAGTGGGAGTATTTAGAAGGACACAAAGATGTGTACAAGGACGTCATGATGGAGGACCACCAGCCCCTCACATCAGCAGGTAATAGACAGGACTAAATCCACACGTCCTTACATTAACTGTATGGAAAGAAGGAATTCAGTCTCTGGATGTTTCCTACAGGTAGATCCAGTAAGAGAACATCACCGGAGAGATGTCCCAGTCCTCTTCTTCTACCACAGGATTGTTCAGAGGAGAAATATGTCCCACAGGATCATCAGGTAGATGGAGATAAGACTTCAGGACATCATGATATTGCATCTCCATCGTCTGGTGACGTCTTACAATATTTGTTCCTCAGTTTGTGTATCAGGATGAAGATGTGAAGAATATTACTGCCCCAGAGACATATGTGAGGGGCGATGAGCGATGTAAGGAGGAGATTACTACAGGTAACTGCCCAGGTGAGTAGTAACCACTAGATAAAGCAGAGACGAGTGATAACACAATACAGAACATGGAGACATAGACTAAGAAAAGCTGGAAGGTGGGAGCTATGAGGGTCAGGAATACTGCTCACCAGGACCTCGGAGGAGGAGACTGAGATGTTACATCAGTAATAATACAGAACCTTATGGTAAGCAGGAAAGTCATAGCCACCATGGGCAGACAAGAAATGCTGCATGTACCCGGATTGCTGATATCACACAAATGTCCTGTGATACATCTTCATATTATATAATTATTTATCCTTCACAGATGACAACACCAGGAGCTCAGAGAAACATCTGATATCATCACATGTTACAGCAGGTGATGGTTGTATCACACCAGATACATCTGAAGATCGTGACAATATCCCGGATGCATCCTCGGGCCTTCAGCAAAGTCACACAGGGGAGAAGCCATTTTCTTGTGTAGAATGTGGGAAATGTTTTGCTCGGAAACCAAATCTCGATGGACATTTGAAAATTCACACATTGGAGAAGAAATATCCATGTTCAGATTGTGGGGAATGGTTTTTTGACAAGCCGGCTCTTATTGTACATCTGCAATCTCACACGAGGCTGAAGCCATATTTGTGTGTAGAATGTGGAAAATGTTTTTGTTCAAAAAAAAAACTTTCAAGACATCAGAGGATTCATAAAGCAGAGAAGCCATTTGTATGTTCAGAATGTGGGAAAGGTTATAGTGCTAATTCAGATCTCATACAACATCAGAGAACTCACACTGGAGAGAAGCCATATGCTTGTTTAGAATGTGGGAAATGTTTCACCTGGGAATCAGGTCTTGTTATGCATCAGAGAATTCACACAGGAGAGAAGACATATCCATGCTCCGAGTGTGGGAAACGGTTTATCAAGAGATCAGCTCTTCTAATACACCAGAGAAATCACACAGGAGAGAAACCATATTCATGTTCAGAATGTGGAAAAGGTTTTACTTTGAAAGCAAATTTTGATAAACATCTGCTAATTCACACAGGAGAGAAGCCATTTTCATGTTCAGAATGTGGGAAATGTTTTACCCAGAAAACAAATCTTAAACAACATCTGAGAAGTCACACAGGAGAGAAACCATATTCATGTTCTGAATGTGGGAAATGTTTTAGCAGTAAAACACAGGTTAAAAAACATTTGAAAAGTCACACAGGGGAGAAGCCATTTTCATGTTCAGATTGCGGGAAATGTTTTTCGGAGAAAGGTAATCTTCTTAGACATCAGAAGTCCTTACACAGTGGTAAAGCTAAATCCATATTATGAATCTGGGAAATGTTTTAGACACTAAGTTATATAAAAAAAAAAAAGTTATTTTAGTTTTATTTTAGCCTTCACCAATGACCCTTTTAAGCACGAAATCAAATGATAACAAGCACCTTGTTACTTGTTTTAGCTACAGATCACATTATGTTACACAATCAAAAAAACTTGCCCAGGTCAAGTATGATGTCCTACAAGAAGAAGAGACAGAAATGTGTATTATAAGTCTATATAATAACTGTGAGATCTGAGAACTTGGCACCAATCATCAGCAGACATTTACTTCTAAAATGTATATTTGTGTTTGAGCTGATCTGTAAAGCCTTAAGTGATATTAATTCTGTGTGTGTATAATATGCTGTGTGTGTCTCTCACCTGCTATTTCTGTATATTACACTGTAATGGCGGCTCAGCCATGGGTCCATAGTCGTGTTTAAACCCCGGAACTATACCTTGAGTGTAGATTTTTGCCCTTTTACCTTCCACCAGCTGTGGCACTTCCTTGAGTGGCATCAACTCCACCTCCTGCTCTGACCTGTGTCTGGACTGCTAGTGTCAGGACTTGGGATCAGTGAACCCCCTAGACCGTGGGGGATGACCCTATCCGGCACCTAGGACTGGAATCTAAGTGGCACCCGGTCTTCACCAGAGCCCGCCGCTAAGCAGGATTGTCACAATCCAGGCTCGAGGTTAGTGATAGGGAGGCGGCAGAGATGCAAGGTCTAAGGTCAGGTCCGGGGTCACGACAGGAGCTCAACGGATAATAGGAACAGGAACGAGGAACAAACAACACTGGGAGACTTTCACTAAGGCAATGAGCTCAAAGATCTGGCGTGGAAAGTTGGGAGCAGCCGGCTAAAATAGAAAACACGGAAGTGCCAGCACCAATCACTTCTTAGTCTGAAAATATCTTTGGAGGAGACTTCAGTCCAGGATATTCTCTTCAGGCTCACAGGATCTCTCCTCAGACTCGAACCCCTTATATTCTAGACGGAAGAACCGCTTACCGCTCACGTTCTTCATGTCCAATAGCTCCTTGACCTCATAGATATCAGTGGAGTCAGCCTCAGGAGGAGGAGATAGCTGAGAGAAGCGGTTCAAGATGACGGGTTTCAGGAGGGAGACTTGTAAGGAGTTCAGGATGCACATAGTGGGAGGAAGGCAGAGTTTGTATGCCACTGGATTGGTGCGCTGAATTACCTCAAAGGGAAAAGGAAAGCGAGGACCAAGCTTGTAACTGGGGATTTTCAGCCCCACATAACTGGAGGATAACCACAACTTGTCACCTGGCGAGAAGATGGAGACAGGTGGCAGAGGTAACATCCCAAAGTCTGATTCACCCTTTATACTTGACCATTTGACTGTGGGTAATAGGCAGAAGAAAAGTCTAGATTAACTTGCAGCTGGTTGCACAAGGAACGCCAGAAGTTGTTCAGGAGAGATGATATGCCGAGGGAATCGCTCTTCTCTAATGACATCAGAGGCATGGGAAAGGCCATCAGCTTTGATGTTCTTTTCTGCAGGACCGAAATGAATCAACAGGTTGAAGCGAGAGAAGAACAGCGACCAACGGGCTTGCCTGGGATTCAGGCGTTCAGCTGTCTGGAGATACATAAGGTTCTTGTGGTCTGTATACACACAAACAGGATGGAGAGCTCCCCCCAGTAGATATCACCATTTCTCCAGAGCAAGTTTCATGGCCAACAGTTCTCTGTCTCCAATAGAATAATTTCTCTCAGCAGAGGAAAAAAATTTGGAAAAGAAACCGCACGTGAGGGTTCGGCCCTTAGGGCCTTTCTGGGTGAGGACCGCTCCAGCACGTACGGAGGATGCACCCACTTCAAGATGAATGTCAGGCCTAAATAGAACTGGAGCAGAGGCAAATTCCGACTTCAACCTGGGGGAGAGGGGGAGCCTTTTCAGCCACTGGGGGCCAGGCACTGGGATTGGCACCCTATTTTTTGAGTGCCACTATTGGAGATACCAGAGTAGAAAAATGCGGAATAAACTGCTGATAGTAGTTCCCAAATCCCAGGAATCTCTGTATGGTTCATAGACCCTCTGGGCGTGGCCACTGTAGAACTGCAGATAGTTTAGCAGGATCCATCTGGAGATCAAAATATCCATCACTAGTGTTAAATGCTGTTTTCCATTAGTTTCCCTTGCGGATACGGTTGAGGTTGTAGGCTCTATGAAGGTCCAGCTCAGAAAAAACCTTGGAGCAGCGCAGGCGATTAAAAAAACTCAGTAGTCAAAATCAACGGCAGGGGGTAGCGGTCTTTAACCGTGACCTTATTCATCCCGCTATAATCAATACAAGGGCGGTGGGAGCTGTCTTTCTTGGTCAAGAAAAAGAGACCTGTGCCAGCCAGAGAGGAGGACTTGTGTATGACTCTGCAGGTTCTCTTTAATATACTCGGAAATGGCAGCTGTCTCTGGAACTGAAAGAGGATAGACACGACTTCTAAGAGGAGAGGCACCTGTCAGGCGATCCACAGGGCAATCACATGGATAATGCAGTGGCAAAGTCTCTTTGGCAAAGTCTTGTTTTTTGGAAAAATCATCAGCAAAGTCCCAGTAGCATGCAGGTAGACACTCCAAGGATTTGGAAGTCACAGAGGAAGTTAAGATGGCTAGAAATGCTACCATGCAGCGTGACTAGCATTTTGGTCCCCAACGCAGGAGCTCCCCCGTTTTCCAATTAAGGACTGGAGCGTGGGGTTGTAGCTATGGAAGACCCAGGAGAAGAGATGAGGTGGAGCGTGGCAAAACATAGGACAGTCTTTCCTTGTGAAGAGCTCCAATTTGCAGAGAAATGGGCTCAGTGCGGTACTGGACCGGACAGGATTTGTCCATTGACTAAAGATATGACAAGAGAGGAACCACAGGATTATGATGCTGGGAGACCAGGGAGGCATCCACAAAGTTCCTTGCACAACCAGAGTCCAAAAAGGCTGACACCTGCATAGGAGTGTGGGTTCTGATGCTGAGGAGTACAGGAACTGTTAGGCTTGGAGAAGCTATATTCTTACCTAGGGACGCTTCTCCCAACATTGGGGGCGGACAGGACAAGCCCCAATGAAGTCCTTAGGACTGGCACAGTACAGGCATTCTCCTGACAACTTCTGGAATGTTCCCGGATGGAGAGTCGGGCTTTGTTCACTTGCATAGGCTCTTCTGCAGACAATGTGCCGGTGGCTGAAGCAGCCTTTGGAAGCCAGGAGCCTAGTGAGTTAGATGTCGAAGCAGGGCTTGTGGATGCTCATGATGTAACTACTCGGCATGCTCCATGAACCGCACGTCAATCCGAGTGGCCAGGGTGAGGAGATCACTCAGAGCAACTGGCAGGTTTCAAGTGGCCAATGCATCCTTAATTTGAGGAGACAGTCGCCAGTTAAATGTTGCAGACAGGACCGCATCATTCCATGAGAGCTCGGAAGCCAAGGTACAGAAATGAACAGCATACTCGCCTACGGTCGAGTCTCCTTGACGTAGGTTCAGCAGCGCCGTTCCTGCTGAGAAGGCTCAAACAGGTTCCTCAAACACGGACCGAAATTCCACCAGAAATGCAGTATTTGTAGCCGTGACTGGATCGCCTCTGTCCCATAGAGGAGTAGCCCAGGCCAGAGCTTTCCCGGAGAGGAGACTGAGGATGAATGCCACTGTGGAGCATTCTGTGACAAACTTGGAAGGCATCAGTTCTATGTT